>NC_139720.1:178242488-178272488 GCF_964211835.1 Anser anser | reverse complement strand
CTGCTTTAACAAAAATACTAGTTTTGAGATGACCATTCAAAGAGTTACAGTCAGTGAAAATAACAGTAAAATTTTCTTTGCTCCTTGATTATGCTTAATCAAGCTTTAAATTCAGCTGTGATCTGCAATGTTTTCACTGAGAGTTGGTAAATTGTAAGGAAAGTGTTCTTGATGACATGCTGTCACAATAATGATCGCTGTTACTAGAACAGGGAAAACATTTTATGATGGAACTGTCTTCTGTCAAAAATATAAATTAAAAAAATCAAATGTTTCACAAAAATGCAGTGTATTTCTGGTGTAGAAATGAGCATTATTTGGAGGCTTTTATTTTGTTGTATGTGTCCTACAATATTTATATTGTAACGCAGTTAAAATAACAGTGCTGTAACTTCACAGACAGCGATAAAGCTGAAAGAAGCTGAAGGTTTTCATCCAATCCTATTCAAATATAACAAATTAATAATACTAAGTATTAATATTTATATTTATTTCAAACATTTACATATAAATTATTGCATTTTCATCTATTTCAAGACAGTTTTCCAATATTCAGATTTTTTTTCTCAGTCTGAGGAAGAGAATTTTTTTTTTTTCCTACAATATTAATCAAAGTGTTCTCACGGTATGTTGTTCAGCATAAAATTAGACAACAGTTTTTTCTTGCTGAATATTTATTTAGCGATGCTACAGAAGTATATGAAGGATTTATATGTCTCCCCTCAATACTGTCTAAGGTGGCTTCCCAATGTTCTGATTTATTATTTGCAATTATGCTGATAAAAATAATTGAAAAAAGAGATAGGATAAGTTGTCAAATTGTTACTGTTTCTGGTAAACAGCACAGACAATGTGCCTAATAGATGTCTTTTTCTTTAGATAATAAACTCTTTTATTATGGTCTTGTACAATGTGTAATGAGGTTTCATAGTATACTTAAATGAAACTGCAATATATTTTTGTTAGTAATAACTAGAAGAGAATAAGAATTCTATTAACTACTATGCTGTATTTACTAATTTATAGTTTCACAGACTTTCTCTAGCTAATTGGAGACACTAAAAATAACCGTTTTTCTTCCCTCATGCGTGAAAATTGACCTCTGTTTTGGTTTCTGTTATTGTTATTATGCTGTTTGAAGACTTCATAATATACATTTACATTTCTTCATAAACCTCTCACATATAAAGAGCAGCATTCAGTACTATGCATTCACAATTTTAGTGGCAGTAGAGATTCCTTGCCATTCCTTTCAGGTGTTGGTTCCTGAAGTTCAATATTAGTTGTTTCTATCTGTGACATGATGCAAGCATTATTCTACATTCTGTATTACAGATGAATTAAAAGATTACTTGCTATTGGGGAACATATATGTGTTTTTTTTGTTGTTTGTTTGATTGTTATTTCTTCCCAAATATCTGGAATATCTGGGAAATCTGGAAAATACACCGACAAATTTGCTACGCTTTCTTTAGTGATATAAGTTTTACTAGCAAGCATCATATTGACATGTATTGGCATACAAATTAATTAATTTTTTAACACAAACCTGATTTATTGTTGCTTAGCAAAAGTAAAGTTAGGCTAATGAAGTTTAGATTTAGAGATCTAAAACAATTTTGTTATGAATATAAAAACAATTCACGCATTAATCATTTTACATTATATTCCAGTTACTTTAAGATGAATTGTTTGATCAGAAAAAAAAAAAAAGTTTATTTTTCAGCATACGCATTAGCTGAGCAGCTTTGACATTGCACTTTCATTACCTGACTTTATAAAATTGAGAAATTTTGTCTTATGAAGCCCAATATATAGCCATAGAGCATCACAGTATGTACCTGGAAAAAAAGTTTTCTGCTACTTTGTATGTTCTCAGTTTGCAGCTTGGTCTTATTAGCATATACAAAGATGACTTATCTCAGGTAATGTTCAGCACTCCACTTTAAAGAGGACTCTGATGCCTTTCTATTTATACAATGCATCTCTCCTTCTATCTTGCACCTCAAAGGGTGAGGCTGACAAGAAATGCTGAGAGTTTGAGTAAGTAATTTTATACCACTAGTGGCTCATGACATATTCTCTGTGCAGAAAAACCCTACAAAATTAATAATAATAATAATAATAATAATAATAAAAAGGCAAACCAAACCCCCTTGCTCCAGGAAAAAAGAAAAAATAGGTGTGTCTCATGAAAATCTTTGTTGTTAGCTAGCTAGCAAACCGGATCTAAAACAATCGTATAAAAGTATGTGTTATGGTACTAAACACATAACTGGTTCTTGAAAGATTCTGCTGGATATAAGAAAGTATCCAACAACACAGAGAAAGTAAGTAAAATACTTATTATTTCTCAGCATAGGCAAGATTAGTGTAGCTTCCTCATTACTGTCTGCTCTGACCCTATACTTTAGGGTTCCCAGAGTACTAGGAAGAGATTGTGTTTGTTGTTGCTTCCTGGTTCTGCCATGCTTGCCTATCAAACTGACCTTATGGAAGAAGATATCAAAATAAATAAATAAATAAACAAACAAATGAAATCAGAAAAAGAAAAAAAAAAGAGAAAGAAAAGAAAAAAAGGAAAAGAGAAAAGAAAAAAAGGAAAAGAGAAAGAAAAGAAAAGAGAAAGAAAAGAAAAGAGAAAGAAAAGAAAAGAAAAGAAAAGAAAAGAAAAGAAAAGAAAAGAAAAGAAAAGAAAAGAAAAGAAAAGAAAAGAAAAGAAAAGAAAAGAAAAGAAAAGAAAAGAAAAGAAAAGAAAAGAAAAGAAAAGAAAAGAAAAAAGAAAAGAAAAGAAAAGAAAAGAAAAGAAAAGAAAAGAAAAGAAAAGAAAAGAAAAGAAAAGAAAAGAAAAGAAAAGAAAAGAAAAGAAAAGAAAAGAAAAGAAAAGAAAAGAAAAGAAAAGAAAAAAAGAAAAGAAAATAAAAGAAAAGAAAAGAAAAGAAAAGAAAGAAGAAAAGTTAGTACAGTACCCAAAATAGTTAGGCTAGTGACAAAGTTTACAAGCATGAGGCCATGCTATGATGGCCATACTGAATTTCTGAAGTTAGTTACATTGTGCCGTGTGTCTGAAAATTCCTTTTCAGATACTAAATCAGAAATAACTGTTTTATGCTCCATCTCAGTAGCTGGTATTCGATGTCATTCATCAGTGTGCCTCACCATACAGCTTTTACTGCTGTAAAAATGCTAATGTTCACCCCATTCACGTGTGAATTTCTCCTGAACACAAAAGTTTATTTTCCTCTGTTTTCTCTGTCCCAGGTTTGTGCACGTGTCTGAGGGTTACCTTGACATTGAACAGCACTGTGAAGTTTGCTAGCTCATCCTGAAGGTAGATTTTGTGGACTTTTTCAATTAATTAGCCATCCTGAGTAGCTATGCCTTGGTTTTGATCACTTTTTGGAACGTGATATTGATTTTTCTTGATTCAGGAATTCACATAAAGAAGAGGTTGAAGTTTATAATTTAACATTTGCTTCCAAATGTAAAATGCAAAATTGTTTCCTGCAGTGCATGTGCATGTCTTTTTTTTTGTCTTTTTTTTTTTTTTTTCCCCGACTTCCCCGTGTATATCAGGTGGCCTAAGTGGTCCTGCTGAATTATGGCAGGAATCCAGTATAGATGCTGAATTTTACAAGGCCCAGCTGGCATTCTGACAGATGAATTATAATGGCAGCTTGAGGGTATATTAAATATGAGGAGGAGGTGGGTGAGGCATGAGGGTCTCTGTGGATTTACATGTCCTTCATCTGTTTCCTTAAGCTTTCCAAGAGTAGAATTCATTAGGGAGATTAAGTGCAAGACCAAATATCTGATGTGACAAGAGAGTGCAGCTAGATTTCTTTTCATTTGCCCTGCTCTGATACATCAATAATAAATTGATTAGGCCATAGGAATGGCTTTCTTGTATTTAAAACTCCACCTTGGGCACAAGGCATTTGGTAGTGACACATCCAACCAGCTTTAAGAAGATCAGCCTGCACCTGCAAAAGTACCACTTGTCAGGTTGACACCAAAACCTTGAAGAGTGTCGTTTTAAATTGCCTAGGTAGCATATGCTATAAAAATATCCTTTTAGCCTGCTTGAAACAAGACTGTGGCATCCGATCCTGCACAGGATTTAAGTCTTCTGGACAGTTGCAAGGATGATTTCACATTGTTTGATGCTAATTAGTGGATGAAAAGTGAATGAAGTAGCAAATTTTCTAGGTATTCTGCTCTTTCTTATGTTTTATTCCACATTCAGCCCAACCTAAATTCAATCTGTAAGGTTACTAAATTATGGGCAAATACTTTGATTAAGGGATAAATGCGACATCTGTCTTGAAAATATTAACTGTTGTGAGGTTAATCTCTTCATTTTTAGAAGGAATTTTGTGAAATTATATTCTGTTTATACAGAGGTAAAAAATATTCCAGCTTTGTCCATCTGAAGCTTTCACAGGCTAGGTAATGGAATGCACAGAATTCGATCCAGAGCATGAGATCTCTTTTTTTCTCTTTCCTAATTGTATCCTACATGGATCTTTAACAATGTACTGTATCTCTGAAGCAGGCTAGTTTCCTGGAGATAAAATTACTCTTCGTATCTGTTCTGAAGGAAGAAAATAAATAGACACACTTCATTAATATGGGAAACACTGTTATGTTTGGCTAGATATGCATACCTTTTATGCAAGAATAGTTGCAGATAAAATTCATGTAAGGTCACTGAGCATTTCAGGTGTAAAATGCTGGTACTGAAATATTTCTTTGGTTCTTGGTTCATTCTAGTTTTCATATATTAGACGCTAAGATTCATTTGACTCAGTCTTAATATATTTCCAGCACAGGAGGACTGAGGAACCACCTTCTGAGGTCATTAGTGGAAACTTTGAAAAGGGTGTCTTAATTACAAGTGCTATCTGTAGAACTAAAATCAAAAAGGTTGTAGTGAATGGGGATACTGAGAAGATCTTATTAAAGCAAAGTAAACTAGAAAGAGGGAACATTAACCTGTGTGCCAGGGGTACTGTGACCATTCTGAAGTTATAAAGACACTCAAGATTCTCCTTTAAAGGGTTATTGACAAATATTTAATAACTTATTATTTAATTACCTATTCTTTAATTATATTAAATTAATATTTAATTTTTATATAACTTATAATGTCAGCTGAGAATAGTAGTAAAGCAGCTCAGCATTGCATAGTTTGCAGCTTTAATGTTAGGGAGACAGACCATTTGCCATTTCTTTGGTATTGCATTGAGGGCAAAAAGAAAGGAAGAGGTATCCGCACAGTCTTAGACTTTTTTATTTGTATTTTCTTACCATCGACCTGCTGTCTGGAGCAGTCACCAAGGTGAACTGTCTAGAATCTAGCTATTTCAGAACTAGGATGAATTCATTGTGGGGAGTTTTGAGTGCCTTCTGTAGCAATGTTTTATGTGATCTGCACTTGACTTGGTGTAGTTAAAGGTCCCCTGTATCAGAACATTTTAAAGTTCTAATTTAGTTTTTAGCTATTTCCGTTAGTTTGTCTCTACTTTGTGCAAGCCATATGAATGTTTCAAACATCATTTGAAATTTGAAAAAATAATGGAAAACTGATGGGCTTAGATAAACTAAATTCTGAAAGAGGGATTTTCCAGCTGTGAGTACAGAATACAGAGTAGAGGGGTTGGCTTGTGACACACTAATCAGTAGTCTGAGTTGTGAAAATGTATGCCAGCGAGGTTCAAGTGGATTAGTATCCTCTCCCAATAATAGCAGTCAATGTGATATTTTGTCATGCTTCATGTGACACTTTAAATTAATATAGCAGATGCATCAGCCAAAAAGCTGAGAATCAAAGTCAGATTACTCAGCTCACAAAATTCAACTATTCAAGGGAATATACACTAAAGTATTTTGAAATTACAATTCATTAATAAAGTGTTACTTTTTCAGTGTCTTGTTCACTTGACAAGCCTGAAGGAAGCCAGCTTATCTCCAAAATAGAAAACTCGCTGTCTCAGAACATATAATTTGTGCTCAGATGATGAATTTAGAATCATAGAATCATTCAGATTCAAAAAGACCTCTAAGATCATCTAGTCCAACATTTAACATAATACTAAAGTCCACCATTAAACCATGCTACTAAGTTCTACATCTACACATTTCTTGAAGACTTCCAGGGATAGTGACTCAGTCACTTCCCTGAGCAGCCCATTCCAATGCCGCACAACCCTTTCAGTGAAGAAATTTTTCCTAATATCTAAACTAAACCTCCCTTGGCACAACTTGGGGCCATTTTCCTTTGTCGTATCACTTAGTGCTTGAGAAAAGAGCCCAATCCCCACCTTGCTACAATCTCCTTTAAGGTAATTGTAAAGTGCAATAAGTCTTCCCCTGAGTCTTCTGTTCTCCAAGCTAAACCCCAGCTCCCTCAGCCACTCCTCATAAGACTTGCTTACTAGACCCTTCACCAGCTTCATTGCCCTTCTTTGGACATGCTCCCGCACCTCCATGTCCTTCCTGTAGTGAGGGGCCCAAAAGTGAACACAGTATTTGAGGTGCAGCCTCACCAGAGCCGAGTACAGGGGGACAATCACTTCCCTCGTCCTGCTGGCCATGCTATTTCTGATATAAGCCAGGATGCTGTTGGCCTTCTTGGTCACCTGAGCACACTACTGGCTCATATTCAGCCGGCTATTGACTAATAACCCCAGGTCACTTTCTGACAGGCAGCTTTCCAGCCACTCTTCCCCCAGACTATAGCGTTGCTTGGGGTTGTTGTGCCCCAGGCACAGGACCCAACACTTAGCCTTGTTGAACTTCATACAGTTGGCCTCTTCCCATCAGTCCAGCCTATCCAGATTCCTCTGCTGAGCCCTTCTACCCTTGAGCACAAAAATACTCCTGCCTAACTTGGTGTCAGCTGCAAACTTACTGAAGTTGCACTTGATCCCCTTGTCCTGATCATTGATAAAGATATTGAAGAGAAGTGGCCCCAGTACTGAACCCTGAGGGACACCACTAGTGACCGGACTCCAGCTGGATTTAACTCCATTCACCATAACTCTATGGGCCTGGCTACCCAGCCAGTTTTTAATCTAACAAGGCATACACCCATCCAAGCCTTGAGCAGCCAGCTTCTTCAGGAGAATGCTCTGGGAAATGGTGTCAAAAGCCTTACTGAAGTCTCTAGGTAGACCACATCCACAGCCCTTCTCTCATCCACTGAGCATGTCACCTTCTTGTAGAAGGAGTTCAGGTTCATCAGGCAGGACTTGATAAACCCATGCTGACTGGGCCTGATCACCTGGTTGCCCTGTAAATGCTGCATGATGGCACTGAAGACAATCTGCTCCATGAGCTTCCCCAGCACTGAGGTCAGACTGACAGTCCTGTAGTTTCCAACTTGTTTGAATTTAAGGGTAACTTCACATAACTGAAGTAATTCTGTAGCTTCAGTCACTTCGTTCTCATGTCTGAGGAGTTTTATCAGGTTGCTGACTGCTGTAAACTTATTCTTGTTATCCTATGGTGAAAAAGGCAGTAGGACCAAAAGCTATACTGTTTTGATACAGCCCAGGGCAACAATAGGATATTTATTCAATCTCTAAAGAATCTGAATGGTTTGTTCTAATGTCAAAAGCTTGTTGAACCTGGACAAATGAGTTTTTTGCTGACCTTCCGTAAGTTCTGAAAGTGGATGCTAAGATAAAACCTGTAAATTGCCCCAGTAAAAATTAAAACAAATACATGTTTTCCATAATTCTGAGTCTAAGATAGTATTCAAAACAGCTCTAAGGATGGCGTGTTTTGCTTCCTACATACATGCACTCTACACGATTGCATTTAGTATCACATTTAGCTGCTATATATACAGATCCCACAGAATCACAGAATCACAGAATCACAGAATCACAGAATTGTCTAGGTTGGAAGAGACCTCCAAGATCACCTAGTCCAACCTCTGTCCTAACACTAACAAGACCTCCACTAAACCACATCACTAAGGGCTACATCTAAGCGTCTTTTAAAGACCTCCAGGGATGGCGACTCAACCACTTCCCTGGGCAGCCCATTCCAATGCCTAACAACCCTTTCAGTAAAGAAGTTCTTCCTAATATCCAACCTAAACCTCCCCTGGCACAACTTTAGCCCATTCCCCCTCGTCCTGTCACCAGGCACGTGGGAGAATAGACCAACCCCCACCTCTCTACAGCCTCCTTTAAGGTACCTATAGAGAGCGATGAGGTCTCCCCTGAGCCTCCTCTGCTGCAGGCTAAACAACCCCAGCTCCCTCAGCCGCTCCTTGTAAGACTTGTTCTCCAGACCCCTCACCAGCTTCTTTGCCCTTCTCTGGACTCTCTCGAGCACCTCCATGTCCTTCTTGTAGCGAGGGGCCCAAAACTGAACACAGTACTCGAGGTGCAGCCTCACCAGAGCCGAGTACAGGGGGACAATCACCTCCCTAGACCTGCTGGCCACACTGCTTCTTATAAAGGCCAGGATGCTGTTGGCCTTCTTGGCCACCTGAGCACACTGCTGGCTCATATTCAGCTGCCTATCAACCAGTATTCCCAGGTCCTTCTCGGCCAGGCAGCTTTCCAACCACTCATCTCCCAGCCTGTAGCTCTGCTTGGGGTTGTTGCGCCCCAGGGGCAGGACCCAGCACTTGGCCTTGTTGAACTTCATACAGTTGGCCTCAGCCCATCAGTCCAGCCTATCCAGATCCTCCTGCAGAGCCTTCCTTCCCTCGAGCAGATCGACACACGCACCTAACTTGGTGTCATCTGCAAACTTACTGAGGGTGCACTCGATCCCCTCATCCAGGTCATCGATAAAGATATTAAAGAGGACCGGCCCCAGCACTGAGCCCTGGGGGACTCCACTAGTGACCGGCCTCCAACTGGATTTGGCTCCATTCTCTCTACTCTTTGGGCCTGGCTACCTAGCCAGTTTTTAACCCAACAAAGCGTACGCCAGTCCAAGCCAAGAGCAGCCAGTTTCTTGAGGAGAATGTTGTGGGAAACAGTGTCAAAAGCCTTATTGAAATCAAGGTAGATCACATCCACAGCCTTCCCCTCATCCATCAAGCGTGTCACTTGGTCATAGAAGGAGATCAGGTTCGTCAAGCAGGACCTGCCTTTCATAAACCCATGCTGACTGGGCCTGATCGCCTCGTTGCCCTGCCAGTGCCGCGTGATGACACTCAAGATAATCTGCTCCATGAGCTTCCCTGGCACTGAGGTCAAACTAACAGGCCTATAGTTCCCCGGGTCTACCCTCCGGCCCTTCTTGTAGACGGGCGTCACGTTTGCTAGCCGCCAGTCAACTGGGACCTCCCCGATAGCCAGGACCGCCGATAAATGATGGAAAGCGGCTTGGCCAGCTCCTCCGCCAGTTCTCTCAGTACCCTCGGGTGGATCCCATCCGGCCCCATCGACTTGCGTACATCCAAGTGCTGTAGCAGGTCACCAACCATTTCCTCATGGATAGTGAGGGCCACATCCTGCTCCCCATCCCCTTCCACCAGCTCAGGGTACTGGGTATCCAGAGAACAACTGGTTTTGCCGCTAAAGACTGAGGCAAAGAAGGCATTGAGCACTTCAGCCTTTTCCTCATCTCTTGTAACTAAGTTTCCCCCCGCATCCAGTAAAGGACAGAGATTCTCCTTAGTCCTCCTTTTGATGTTGATGTATTTGTAAAAACGTTTTTTGTTATCTTTAACGGCAGTAGCCAGATTGAGCTCCAGATGAGCTTTGGCCTTTTTAATTTTGTCCCTGCACAGCCTCGCAACAGCCTTAGAGTCCTCGTGAGTGGCACGCCCTCTTTTCCAAAGATTATAAACCCTCTTTTTTCTCCTAAGCTCGAGCCACAACTCTCTGTTCAGCCAGGCTGGTCTTCTTCCGCGCCGGCTCGTCTTTGGGCACGTGGGGACAGACCGCTCCTGAGCCATTAAGATTTCCTTCTTGAAGAGTGTCCAGCCTTCCTGGACTCCTTTGCCCTTCAGAACCTCCTCCCAAGGGACTCTGCCAACCAGTGTCCTGAACAGCTCAAAGTCAGCCTTCCGGAAGTCCAAGACAGCAGTTTTACTGGTCCCCTTCCTGGCTTCACCAAGAATAGAGAACTGAACCATTTCATGGTCACTCTGCCCAAGACAGCTCTCGACCACCACATCTCCCACCAGTCCGTCACTGTTTATGAACAGAACCTCTAGTGGGGCACCTCCCCTGGAGGGACATAGGATGTCCCTCCCACATCCGATGCAGATACCAGCTGGGCTTAAACACTGACAGACTATACAATTTATGTATGTGGTATTCAGAATACCTCAGAGCTGCCCTCAAAAACTATAGGTACAATGAAATTAGAACTCTTCTTCCTGAAAGAGCATCCATATTTTGCTTTGGTTCTTTTATGAACAATTCAACTAAAATAATCATGACACCCCTCAGGAAAACAACACAAAACAAAAAACTATCAATCAAACAAACAAAAAAACAATAACAAAAAACCCACTATTTTTAACTGAAGATTCAAAAGCTTTAAATTTAATTCGAAAAATGGGAGAGATAAATCATGCCTAAAACTCTACTGCCCAGTTCTTCACAGTGAGCTATTCTAGGGTTTCCTTTGTGTTAAAGTCAGATTTGTTTTGCTCTATAGAAAGCACCTGTTGATAGTTACCACCAGTGTTTCATTCCAATATCTGCAAATGATGCATATCCTGTCATGCTCTGAATAGTGTATTGAAATAGCCGTAAAACAAACCTTTATATGATATACATTTTCTATATGAATTGCCACAGTTAAAGGAGTTGTATGATTATATAAGCCAAATCTGAGCAGCATTCACTTTTTAATGAATATTTTTGTTGATTATTTTTATTCTATTTTATTTTTGAACAAACATCTGGTTGTTGACACAGCTTCTGTTCTAAAGCAATACTGATATATTTTAGTTAACTTCAGGAAAAATGCTCTGTGTTCCTTAAGCAAAAGTGGAAAATTTGTGGACACTTCTGTCCAGAAATATAAATCACAGTTACATAATTAAAACAGGTAATTACATGCCCAAAAGATGATTTAGTTAGCGTGCTATTTTCACTTCTTCACATGTACCTGCTCATGAATACAAAATATAATATTTTCTAGGGAAAAAAAAAAAAAAAAGTTTATTAAACTGAAGTTAGGTTTTGATGACACTAATCATCATGTTAAAGATTAAAAAGTACTTTATATGAAGTTTTGGTTTCTAGAAATAAGGACAGTTATAAAGAACTTCTCATACTAAATTAACTTATTGACACAATCCCAAACATTTTAAAGCTCTGAGGTGAACAACAAATATCCAGCTATTCTGGCCTTCGTAGCTGAATGAAATAGAAAACAGTGGACCTAGTGAAGTGTCATCTGCCATAATTTATAATTTTATTTCGTCTCTGACAACAGAGTCATGAGTTTCAAGATGTAATATTCCTAAATTTAGATACAGGTATCTTACATACCCAACATTTCCAGAGGCCAGAGGAGAATTTCAGAAACCTATCTATCTCGCATAGAAATATACATGTTTAAGTGTCTTGCACTTAATCCCATCCAATAAAAAATAAATTATATAATTTCCAGCTACTTTGCAACTTTAAGTAGTTTCAAGAAAAGTAAAACAACTGAGAAACCAGGAAGAAAAAACACTTTTTAAAATCAGTTTAGGCTAAAGAACATTGTTAATCTTTCTTTTAGAACCTGAGTCACTAACTTTTGCTTACATTCAAAAAGATACATACATCTTATGTAGGCATTAACATATTTGCAGTGCTTTGTTAGCTAAAGCTTTCATTCAAATACAGCATTCCCAAATACATAGCGAAGACAAAATTTGAAGCATATTTCTTAATTCTCACAGCCCTTTCTGTTATGTTTGTCTATGCAGAAACTAAATGCAGGTTTCCTCTGTCTAAATGTTGACATCTCTTTCTGAATATCTATGCCAAAAGTAATTTCCCTGAGTGATCTTAATATATTCCTTTATGCTCCGACAGAGAGAGAGAGAGAACCACTTGTAGGGAACAATTAATCTCGTCTTAAAATAGAAAGAACAAATTGCTTCCTAAAAATGTCTCTTTGCTTCACTTGGAGGAATCATAAGGACATTTTAGAGACGGTGTCTCAGATGTAGACTTTCATATTACAGACAAATAAGTTAGGTAAGGTGGTGTTTACTCTAGGTATCAATATAAATAGCTGAATCAAAGTATACTTAAGTTGAGGTATGTTAAAGACACATATAATGAAATTATAACATTTAGATGAGAAAGTTGTGGTAGTTTCATAGCAAAGAAACTTACTAAATTACTTTGAGGTGAAGTTGTAAAAGTGCAGTTTTGGTTCTAAGCTTGGATTTTTTTCTGTTTTCATAATCCATAGTATTACAAGTCTCATGACTGAGGTGGTTTTACCCAGGCGGGCAGCTGAGCTCCATCAGTCACTCTCTCACTCCCCCTCCTCAAAGGGAAAGTGGAGAAAATATGATGAAAAGGGCTCAAGGGTTGAGATAAGGACGAGGAGATCACTCAACAATTATCGTCACAGGCAAAACAGATTCATCATAGGGAGATTAGTAAAATTTATTTCCTATTACTAACAAACTAGAGAAGTGAGAGACAAAGGAAAGAGACTAAAAACACTTTCCCCCCATCTGCCCTCTTCCACCTCCTCCCCGAGTGGTGCAGGGGGATGAGATGACGGGGGTTACAGTCAGTCTATAGCACCTCGTATCTGCCACTCCTTCACAGTCACTCTCATCCCCTGCTCCAAAGTGGGGTCCCCTGCATGGGTTACAGTCCTTCCCAAACTGATTCTGCGAGGGCTTAAAAAAAAAAAAAAAAAAAAAGAGGAGGGGGTCTTGTTCTTTGACATTTTCCTTCTCTTTTTCTCATCCCATAATTTTTTTCTTATTTTCCTCTCTCAAAGCCTGTCTTTCCAATTGTTTGTCCAAATTCTGCATTAATGCTGTTTTATTTTTGCTTTTCCCTTTTATTTCTTGACTGTTAATGCTCTTGTGTGGTATTTTGTTGTGCTTTTCTTCCTGTGATTTCCACATACACAATTTGACAACTTTGGCTATTTTTGAATATATAAACAAGAATTGAATTATTTCTTAGGCAGAAGAAGTGAAAGTCAATTCTCCTTTAAAGCAAGAATACTACGTAGATTATGTTACTAGGTATGTAGGTATCATGCAGCTATTTTGTTAACGATTGTCTTATTATAAAAACATGTTATAATCCAGAGCTCCCTGAACATGAACAGATAGATTTCTGTATCTCTGAGGAGAGGGTGTTGAGAGCATGGAGTTGGTCTCTTTTCAGTTGTGCCCAGCAACAGGATGAAAGGGAACAGGTACAAACTGAAGCACAGGAGGTTCTGGCTGAATATGAGGGGGCACTTTACTGTGAGGGCGACAGAGCACTGGCACAGATTGCCCAGAGAGGTTGTGGAGTCTCCTTCTCTGGAGATATTCAAAACCCACCTGGACACTATCCTGCGCAACATGCACCAGGTGATCCTGCTCGGCAGAGGGTTTGGACTAGATGATCTTCAGAGGTCCCCTCCAACCTTGTCCATTCTGTGATTGCAGTGATTCTGTACTACCATGAACTAATGAGTTTTGTATTTCAGAATTTGCTTATTTTCTCAATACTGTTCTGACCAGTAAGAATGCTAAATATAGACATACATAAAGCTGTGAAAGTGGATCATTTTTTCAAAGACATTTATATATCAGATTCTGTGTACAGACATATTGAACAGAATTTTAGAATACTGCAAACACACCTACCAAAACAAACAAGCAAACAAAAAAATCTTTTTTTTTTTTTTTAGGTGCTGCTTTATTTGATATTCCCTGCTCTGTTGCACTGACTGGTGTTCTATCATGCTGTTTCTTGGATGCACAGAAATATTGCAAAATTGCAAAATGACATATTTAGCAAATCTTCAGAGCAGCAGTCAGTTTTATTTGTCCTAGAAACAACAGTTTCACTGTACATGTGGTATAGAGCCATATTGTGCAGGCACAGTATATGTCATAGGTATGATAGTTTTTCAAGTTAATGTCTGCACAGCAGATTTGTGATGGCATGCATCAAATCAACTTCTTGTAGGCCTGCATTACTTATCGACAATTCTGTACTCGTCTCAGGATACGTATTTTCTTGCTACTATTGCTATTAAAATTTAAGTGATTCAAAGTAAAATCCATCTAGAATCTAGACAATAAGCTAATGACAAATAAGATTTTTAATGGTGGTGTAGTTACAGATTTAATTGTGAAGTCATGGTTTTATCTCTATTCCAAGGATGCCTAAATTTGAAGACCTAGTGGTTCATCATCAAAAAAGCAAAAAAAGCAAGGGTTTTATTTTGCTAGTGTAGTTAGTCACATTGAACTGAGCACATTAATTTCCACCTAAAGATATTGAACATGACAGAGAATGCAAACTTAGAACATATAACCAAAAAAGACTGCCTAAAGGAAATATGAACTTTTCATCTCATGAAGCTCGGTGCATACATCTCAGGTCTACAAGTAGGTGTCTCCATGAAAAAGAAATGTAGAGATCAAAACATCTTCAGCTTTTAGACAAACTTCATGTCTTTTTTAAAACATGAGGTTTGCCTCTTCCACAACATCTTGTGTTTCTTTTATATCCAATGAGTTATAGAAAAAAAATAGGGAAAAAAATCACAGAGTTTAGCAATGATAATCCTGGTGTCCTTTTACATTGACAAAAAGATGGCTCTACTTTTAACTCTCAACAGTCAGGTTCCTTCTGATATGTTTTCTTTCCTTTAGAAGATTTTTCAAATTTGAGTATTTTACCTTATGTTATAGACACTGGACAATTAAATCAGGGTACAGATCATTTTAAGCACTTCCTGTTTCAGCTGCTCTACTTTTTTATAAAATAATTAAAAATTCATTGGTTTAGAGAGAGGGAGAATAAACGTCAGTCTATAATCTCATGGCACATGAGTATAGTCTAGCTTCCAGACTAATTTTAATGCTGATTGGTTTCAATGGCTGAGGGCTTTTGAAAATACTGTTGGGGCATCCCTAATGTTTTAGGCAGCTAGCTACAATTTAAAATCTGATTTGAGATCTCAGTATCTCTATCTGACATAAAATAATAATAATAATAATAAATAATAATAATAATAATAATAATAATAAATCTATATGAAAAATATGTAGATCACAATTATGTCAGTTAGCTATCAGGTAGGATTAGGATGAATTGTAATTAGTTTGCTAGGATAAATAGTAAATAGTTTGTTTTCTAGAAATACTGTAAGTTTATATACATATATAACACATAAGAAACCAGTATATATATACATATATATTTGTCAAAGAGGAGGCCTTCAACTTTACTTGCACAGATGCTTCTGGCTGAAGTTGGATTTCTTATAGGAATAAGGCATGTAAGTGTAACTCAGGGCAGTAGGGACATCGGTCGTATCTTTAACATATTAAGGAAAGAATTTAAAACAGATTAACTTGGTAGCTTAGAGAAAATAAATGATAAAAACTATGCATGCTCATAATTTTACTCCTAATAACATGTTAAACAGTTATATCTTAATATCAACTTAATCTGTAATGTAGAGGGAATTTCATTGTAAAAGAAATATATCATTTTTCATAGCATTAAACATATCTTACAATATAAATTAAAAGCACTTGCTAAGCTGCAAGGGAAATGTGTAACACTGCATTGGCTGTAGAAAGAAATTTCTACCATGGAAGAGTGGACTGACAAGAATAGAGAGAGATGGCAGACAGAAAGAATCACAACTGTCTTGAACTTTCAAATTAACTCCTTTACAGTAGAGAGGTTTCCATGGCATGTCACTGTTAGTCTGCATATATTTTTCTTTCTGCTTTTCTCTCTCTCTCTTTCTTTCTCTCTCTTTCTTTCTCTCTTCCTTTCTTTCTTCTTTCTTTTCTTTCTTTTTCTTTCTTTCTTTCTTTCTTTCTTTTTCTTTTCTTTCCTTCCTTTCTTTCCTTCCTTCCTTCCTTCCTTCCTTCCTTCCTTCCTTCCTTTCTTTCTTTCTTTCTTTCTCTTTCTTTCTTTCTTTCTTTCTTTCTTTCTTTCTTTCTTTCTTTCTTTCTTTCTTTCTTTCTTTCTTTCTTTTTCTTTCTTTCTTTTTCTTTTTCTTTCTTTCTCTCTCTCTCTTTCTCTCTCCCTCTCTTTTTCTTTCACTCTTTCTTTCACTCTTTCTTTCTTTCACTCTTTCTTCAATTAATTATTAAACAACATTGATTTTTAACTCTCTATTAACATAAAAACTAGCTCTGAAAAGTCCAGAACAAGCTATATCTGACAGAAATTGAGTGATCAGGTCTGTAACAGAGAAGGGGAATGAATCAGAGTAGAACTGGACAAAACCTTTTTCTAGCATTTTTATCATATTGAAAATATTGTGAAACCTTATTTAAGGAAGACTGTTCCCCTTCTACACCAGTGAAAGTGCACTACGTTTATGTTGCTCTGGCTTAGAGTAGCTCCCACCTGTAGAGAGCAGGCTATGCTGAACCTTTCCAGGCAAAAGTGTTGCAGACATGCTTTTCCTGAGCTTCAGAAAACATTGTGGGATTTATTCATGCATTTTACTCCAAGGAAGTACAGTACTTTACGGAGACCCTGCTGGGCTAATGAAATACATATTATGTGTTTTAGGGCTCAGCCACCTGATACCGTTTTCTCTAAAGCAAAACCTAGAAACAATCAAAGAAAGAAAGACAGAAAAAAAAATAAAGAAAGAATAAACACCTTCAAAACAAACAAACAAACAAACAAAAAGCCAGCAACAGCAACAACGTTAAACACACTTTTTGCTCTTCAGGGAAGATTACTGTAAATTTACCAGTCTGGCTTCTTGTTGTGAAGCATCCCACTAGGCTTTGTCAGGTGAAGTATGCAAGGTGACTGATGCTGAGCAGCATGATTCTCATAGAACAATGAATGTGTCAGGTCAGAAAATTCCACACCGAGTAAATCCCTCATTCAGTCACAAATATTAACTGGAGTTATAAACACTGACAGCACTGGATTCTACTGGCAGACAACCTTGTTCTGTTTCAGTGAACATTTGCAGTTTGGACCAAGCCCTTGCTCTTAGGTAAGTGAATGGTAAAATTCCCCTTCACTTATGAAAAATTACATTATGCCTTCTCCTCCCATAACTCAAAGTCCAAGAGTTCTAAATACCTACTGGAATTTATCTGTAATATTGGGAGATATTAAGATAATAGCTAAGTAAGTCATATTTATCTGTGGACAACCATTTGTCTTCCATGGTCTCTGTCATCTTACTTCAAAGCAGATAATCTTTTCCTATTCTCTCTAATACACACTCTGAATCAAAACATTTATTAACTACAGGTACAGGACTGTTTGTAGTCTATCATCTTGTTTCTACCCAACCCTATTTTCCTTTCTCTCCCTTCAGAAAGGCAGTAGAAATGTTAAGTAGAAATAATAATAAAGCACTAGAAAAGTTAGTATTAGAATATTCTGCATCTTCAGCTATTTTGCTGATCTATATATTCCACCTCTCCTTTCCTTAATTTGGTTGAATGGGTATACCAAAATTTATTAGAATAGTAATACAGAGTAATCCTTTTTATTATTATTATTATTATTATTATTATTATTAATTTTTATTGGGGCGGGGGGGGGTACTGTTTTACTTTTCTTCCATACAAAGTTTAAAGGGAGGAAGGGAGATACATCAAATCAGATTTTAGTATTTTAGTAAATTCTTTTTTTTTTTTAAATCCTTTTCAGATTAATGAATTTATATCAACGAAAACTGGAAATATTCAAATAAAACTCAATTATGATATTTACTTGAAAACAGAAAATACATACCTACCCAGTAAAATTTTTTTCATTTCTTTTTTTACAGTATAATTATTAACGCAGAAACTAACACTTAAGTTACCTTAGACTCTTGAAAGTAAATTTCTTCATGTTTCTGAAAGGCCAGGCAGAATGAAGTTGAGCAAGGAGGAAATACATATTCTGAATTGGTATAAATGCACTGGTAGATTCCTAGTTTACACTGCGAGGATGTCATCTTTTCCCTTAAAAGTTTTTCAGATTTATAAAAGCAGTCAGCTATAAAGTTTGCCCATTATGTTTTTAAAATTAGTTAATTTCTGGATACGATATTTTCTTAAGAAGATAACATCATTTTCATTTTATAGCTATGTGACATGGTTGACATTTTCATAGCTGTGACATGTGAATGTGGTCTATTTAAATGGTGGAAAACTGTAGGAAAGAAAAAAAAAAATCTTTGATTTCTCCCTCTACATGAAACACTGAAATTATTTTCTAGTCTTCTATTTTTACAAATGTTATTTATCAAAACTCAATTATCTGCTGTTTCAGATGTATGATTTTCAGTTGATTGTTTCAGTTACAGAACGTTTTGTCTCTTAATTGTTTTGCAATGAATGGAGCATATGTTAACCAACATAATATCCACAGAAAACAATATGTTTAATTAAACTAAAGACAAAACCATTGATATTTATCATATATGCACAATCCTGTTATTAGAAACAAAACAATAAACAAAAACAAAAAATGCAATAATTTAATTCTCTTTAGAAAACAATTTACAAAGGCATATTGTTGCATTTATACTTCTGATTTGGCTGCTAGTGTGATAGAAAATTTAGTCTGTCATATTCATAATAGGAATTATGACTAGCAGTATACTGTAATATTACTCTAAAAATAACAATAGAATTATATGATCTTTTTTTAGTCTTTCAGAAGTATGACTTGTAAGATGACAATATTATGCCTATTGAGGGATCTTAAATGTTAAAGACATCTACTCCTTAAGAATTCTGTGAAAGTATTGTGGTATGAAATGACGTGAACATATGATTGCCACCTGAATGTTTCTGGCAGCTCTTGACTTGCTAGCAGATGAGATTTTCATCATTCTGTAAACCCCCCAATGGTCATCCAGTGTTGTCATCATTTCCAGGAAGAAGATCCTACAATATTTACCACATATGGTGAATATATATGTTGGGAAATTCAATTGTACCTTGGACTAAAATGTATATGACAACCTCTAGCAATGTGATATGTGGTTATGTGCTTTGACTGGCATTTTGCCTGTTAGCATCTGTGTTTTTTCACTTTCTCCCAAATAAAAGGGATACTTATTTTGATAAGACAGAGCTGTTCTTTAAAATACCCATAATCTTCAGTTTCATGCCTAACATTTTGCGGAAACAGTGTTCCAGTTAAAATACAGTCAGAAGTCACATTTTGATATCCAGAGATAAAAAGGAAAATTACAGTGCAACATGCAATCTTCATACACTGAAAAATATGAGTTCTTTCTTTAAGTAGAAAAATTAGCTCAGCCTTAGCAATAGAATACAAAAATCTCTAAAATGTTTTTTCTTTCTATTATTTTTTAAAGAGATTTATTATTATTATTATATTGTGTTATATCTCATTTAAGTGATATAAATTCTAACTGTAATTAAAGTCTGGAATAGCTTGAAGACTGTATTTTTCCCTACTTTCAGTTCCAGGTTAGCTACCCATAACAGTATTCCTTTGTAGCAAATACAATACACTCAAACTAATACATCCAACTGAAGTCTCTCAAGTAGAGTTTGTGAGAGAAATAAGTCAGTAAGGAAGGATAGAGAGGTAGAACTGGTCCCTGTGATTAATATGTTTCAGTCACTGTTGCTAGGAAGTGTTTGAGTTGGGAAAGACAAAACACTATTTTCTGGATGTGTCAGACCAACAATTATTGTTTAATACTCTTCTCCCTGAGTTCTATTCTATGTAACAAAGGGCATTGACTCCTGTGAACATTAATAATCAATATAGTTTACTCTATTCAGAACAATTTCAGTGGCTAATAAGGTTACTGCTATCTATATTTTAGTACTGTTTTAGCCTGTGTTAGTAACACTTAGCTGCATGATTAAACAAGGCCTCTATTTTCCTCCCTCTCTCCAGATGGGTACTTGGCTCAGTATGACCCAAAAACAATTAGGTAAGTGATGTTGCTGTGCTATTTGCATCTGACCTTAGATGCCAGATATTCTGTATGCCAACGCTGAGCTCAGATGAGTCTATACACATTGTGTGTGGGCTCTGAACTCTCTCAACTACACTTCTGACTTCCCTTATGAAATAACTAAGGTCTTGTTTGCCCTGTCAAATTATTTAGTTTTGCTGCCAGACGTGACTTTTACATGCCTGTGAAGACTAGCTCAGGAAGGCAATCAGATTCTGCTCTGAGAACATGGGAGACTCACATGGAAGTTCTGGTTAATTGAACCCAAGCTCTAATTGAATCTGCAGGAGCTGGATCACTGACAGCTAAAGTGAATCCAACTGCCAGGTTTAATTCAGCAGTCTCTTATGAACCACTCACTTCATGTGTGTGCAGTTCCTACACATCGTCTGGATAATACACATTATCTGTGGGGACAGGTAACCCTTGTGAAACTTCAAATCTCCTTTGCCTTAAGTCTGGATTCTCAACAATAGGCTCTGATGGACATATGAAAGTGAAATACATCTTCAAATAAATTGTTTCATCTGCAGTTCTGTGCTCACAAAACACTCCCTGCAATTACCATAAACTGAGTGTAGTTTTCCAAACAATTAACAAGGACATTATTTAAATCTACAATGACAAGTTCTAGAAGTGTAACTTTATACTTAACTTTGCAGCAATTCCCTTAAGAGTACCAGATCTTGAAATGTTAGAAGTCCCTCAAAGCCTTTGACTTCTGGGGAGAAATTTACTCGATGAAAACCACACTATAGATCTTTTTTCTTTAAAATGTCCTTTGATCTAACCTTTAAATTTAGATTTCTTTGTATTTTTAATAGTTTAATACATGACATATACCACTTTCCTCTCTCTCTTTCTCCCCTAAGTTTTATTTTCCACTTTTTTCTCCATTTCCTCATTGTGTCAAAACTGCAACATAGTTCAGCTATGGTATTGAACAAAGGATGCTGTGGAACACTGCATTCACAGTCCTTTGTAATTATGCTTCTGTAACAATTAATGTAATAGCAACAAGTCCTGATATCTGTATTGAGAAAGATGCTTATCTCTCACTGAATGATAAATGACGTAACAGGGAAAATGGCTATCAACTTAATATGAGATTTTATTTTTTTTTATTTTTGTACCAAAGCTAAACAATATATGATACATAATCTTTTTTCCCCTCTATGGATTTTAATACTTCTCTTTATATAAGGGAGGATGAAGTCAAATAAATAAAAGCTCTCTTAATCACACAAACAGAAACGGAGACAACTTTTTAATAACAGTGATTCCATCTGGTCTGTTGTTTTTCATGAGAGAAGAACCTTTAATGGCTTGTTGTTAACTTCTGATCCCAGAAGAACCAACTTCATCTTACTTTTTTCTTTAATCCGTGGCAATTGAATTTCAGATAAGAAGACGAGTATCTCCTTGTGACCCATATTTAGCTGGGATAAATCTGTTTTATAAAAAACAGGCAAGAAATCTCATTATGGTTCTTGGATTACAAGCTCCTGTGATGTTTCTTGTTTTTCAGATTGAAAGAAAAAAAAAAAGTTTTCCTTTCTTTATGCAAATAATTTGTTGGATTTATTCCCCTTTTCATAGTACATTTGTTCATTAAGCTTTAACACATTGTGTTATTCACCACAAAGCATTTAGTTTCCCTCTGTTTAATCAAAACTTGGAGGGTCCTAGGGTACCTGCTTTTTATGTTGCTTTTTTCTTCTCATTAACTTCCTTTTCTAATTTACACTGGTACTCAAGATATACTTTTTGTACTGCTGCTGCAGCTAAGCAAATTATTCTACCCTCGTGACTGCTTTGGCAGCTTTCCACAAAACACCCAGGCTAGTTTCTTAGTTTTTATTGATATTAATTTATTCTGAAATAGTATTCAACTGTTGCACAAATGCTGCAGCTTTAATTAGAGAGTTGTTAAATCTCCATACTTCAGATCTCCTATAATTCAGTATACCATCCAGAGACATTGACACCAGAAAATTATCAGGCAAAGCTGGATTTCAAATAGCAGATGGTTACATGTTACAATGTATCCTCATAAATAAATAAAAAGAAAGAATCCCAGTTTAAATGTAGTGGAACTAGAGTATAAAAAGTACTAGATTGCCTGTTTCGGTGTTCCTCTTGGTATGGATCAATGAGGACTAGATCTTTGCTATCCTTTGCTCACCTCACTTTCAATTTGTTATTTTACTAACCAAGGGCAAATCTCACAACTCTGACTAAAAGTAAAGAATAATTAAAATATTCAGATATTATAGCTCCTGGAAACATATGCCATTAGGTAAGAAAAGATCAAGAAAAAAAAAAAATCTGTGAGATTTGCAGTTGTAAAAGGGCTATCTGCCTTAATCCTTTGAATTATTACCTTTTTTAATAAGTTCATTCATAAAAAGAAAAATAGATTTTTTTTTTCACCCCCAAACTACTTTTTAAATTAGAAATTCTACAAAAAGTAATGGACCTTTGGTATTGTGACTGATTTGTCAAAAATAAGCAAGAGAACAAAGGACAATAAAAATATGTAAAATTTATTTAATCAAAACCATGGTTGCATTGTCAGATGTGTTTTACTGTATGCTATACTTATTATTATTACTATTTTACAATTTCTGAACAGTAGCATAATATACAATCTTAACTCAGTTTCAAAATATGAATTAAAAGAGAGAGAGAGCAAAACATCATTTTTGTTATGAAAAATTATAAATAAAATGCAGAGGAAGAAGTGAAACAATATCAGATATTTGGGAAGCCTTCTGAGGCTAATAGTAAAGAATGAAATACACTAAGGCATACAAGATAAAGGTAAGAAATATTCACTTTGGTAGTTCCAAGCCTATTTTAATAATGTTAAGCTAATAGTATTATTTGTAGTATAATTAAATAGTGCTTGAGAATAATCATTGAGAAATGCAACACTTTAAACAGAAATAACAATAAATAAGAGATCTTTATAAACTACTGAATAGCCATGTCACGTGGAAATAATATATAATAATAATATATATAATATAATATAATATAATATAATATAATATAATATAATATAATATAATATAATATAATATAATATAATATAATATAATATAATATAATATTATATTATATTATATTATATTATATTATAATATAATATTTAAGCCTACGTTATTTTTTTGAAAGCCTAAAGGCTCTCAGGTAGCTTCATCATCACTTCTGTTAGGGAACAGAGATCTCCAAGATCCTTATTACAAGAGCCAGTTTGGAATAATGTCTGTCTGAGGTTTGGAAAATAACAGTATTAGCAGATACACTGGGAACAGATAACTGTGTGAAAAAAAATGTCATAACAATTCAATGGAGAAGTGTTATTACAGGCCAGCAAGAATAAAGCCTGACCTTCAACTTTTCATGAGTTTCATTTTAGAAATGTGGAACCCATGTATACACAGTCAGCAACATTTCACAATTGCTCTGGTAATCCTCTCATCTAATTTTGGCTTTCTAAATATCGGTCATCTAGTCTGAGTTCTTAATCCAGATGCTTTTGTCATCAGCAGTGAGCAGCACATACCTTTATAAGATCCTGTACTGTGATACAGGCAGGGTGACTGCATATGGATATCTCTTTCTTCCAATTAATTTTGTGTTCAGTATTTAGAGAGTTGAATTCATCTGTCCAATCAAAGTTGTCTGGACCACTACTATAAGGTATTTAGAAAACCTTCAGGGAACAGATGCAGAATTCCTTTGTAAGACATCAGACTCCTAAGATACCAGAAATGATATCAGGCATCTACATGTGGGCAGTTCAGTAGTGTTCTTAGAGACTACATTAGATGGGATATCTGCTGTTTGGATGGTTTAAATTAAGTGCAATGAAGCCCACCCAAGAAGAAAATTTAAAATATACTACATGCCTCACGGAAAATCTAGGCTGCAAACTAAATGAATTGGAATTTGAATGGAGTCAACTGACATATCCACCTTTATAATAATCTCCTATTTTGTTAGTCCTCAGAAATTTGGGACATGAATATAACTTCCACCACAAGCAGGTGCATGACATCTGCAGTGCATGACCATTTAATGTTCCTTCTCATGATCTAAGGGGCTGAGTGGCTATTTATATTCTTAAATACTGTTAGGAATTGTCTGAATTTGACAAATGCTTAAAATAACATTTTTAGGTAGTCCTCATATTTAACACATATTTTCCATATAAATCTGGTGCTATAACCTCCAAATATGTTACTGAGAAGAATGACTTTCAAGAAATAATTTGTCCTAGATATTCTTCTGCCCAGAGATACTCTGGTCTTAATCTGTCTGTTTTGTGCCTATTCATTCCTCCTCGTGTTACTGCCCTGCCCCGCCCTGCCCCGCCCTGCCCCGCCCTGCCCAGCCCAAGAGATCTGCTAAGTTATGCTAAGTTATGCCCTCCCCCTCCTCCTCCCCCCTCCCCCCTCCCCCCTTCCCCTTCCCCTTCCCCTTCCCCTTCCCCTTCCCCTTCCCCTTCCCCTTCCCCTTCCCCTTCCCCTTCCCCTTCCCCTTCCCCTTCCCCTTCCCCTTCCCTTTCCCCTCTCTAGCACACACTTGGGAATACCTTTGTCTCATAACATCTGATAAGCGAAGTCTGTGAATCAATCACCGTTAAAGGACTTGCTAGGAGAGGGAAAGGAGGAGCTTCTAGTCCATACTTAATATGTGAAAATGTACTAAAACACACATGTCTACATTGGACTAGAGAAACCAGTTCTAGTGATTAGACTTGCAAAAATGTTCATCTTGATAGGAATAATCAAATTTCAATTATTTAAAGAATATGTGGGAGAAGCATACTGCAGAATTTTGGACTCTGGTCTAAGAAACAGCATGAGGGCTGGAATACTTTACAAAAGTAGAAAACAGAGGACTCTAAGTCCCTGATATTTCTTCATGGTTAGCATACTGGCTTTGGAGTTGTCTAATAAGACTATTCAGTAGAAGGCTTGCAGGGGTTCAGTGCTTTTGACAAATTCACACCATCACTGAGAGCTGTACTATTCCTGTTTTGTTGTTTGTTTTGTTTTGTTTCCAAGTTCTGAACCTTATTTTTAAAAATATCTGGGACACTGTTTGGGTAGAAATTACTATTCAGAATTATACAACCTTTATTGATCAGGGAAATTACTGCAATTACATGATTTGTCTCCAGATAGTACAGACTTACTAGATAGATGTGGTACTGACATATAAGTGACTGAACAGAGCCTGATAAAATCAATCTATTCTAGAAAGTTTTTACTCTCACAAAACATTTGTCTTATTTCAGGGAGTGCTGAATAGCTCTCCAGACTACATCAGCACTTCTAATTAGACTGCATTAGAATCTTAGATGCCTGAATGGAGTACGTAACTAACATGGGAACCAACAACTTAATTTAGATCTCTGGAATCAGAAGTAAAAAGGCCATATTTCCTTTCACAGTAGGAAGGCTCTTAGGAAAAAATGAAGGAAGTTTCTTCATGCAAAGAAAAAAAAAAGATTTTTTTTTTGAATAAAGACCTCAAGTAGCATGGAATTCAAGAAATAAAATGTTTAGTTAGAAATAAAATGTTTAGACTTTTCACTTACTGTGAAATCCGTCATTCCCTAGTATTAAACTGACCAAACAGGAATGTCTTCAGAGGGAATTTCAAGTACTTTTCACGTTTTTATTTCTTCATGACATTAAAATAATGAAAATATAATTATTATTTTTTTTAAAAAGTGTACTCAGGAAAGAGATAAGGCTTATAGCACTGTTATTTATTCATTAATATGAAGGAGGAAAACCACTACATTTATTTTTTAAAACTATTTATATATATATATATTAAAATAACAAGGGTAAAAGTTGGCAGTGCAGGTGTAAAATGTAAGGAAACCTTAAAATTATTAATTTTGCCTTTATCTGACTCTTTTCTCCACTCTCAATTAACTTCTGAACTTCGCTGGAAAGATATTTATCATGCACTGATGGAACAAATGATCAAACTGGCCCATTGCTAGAAAACCAGCAGAATTATACACTTGGACAGATATAAAGATGAGCCATTATCTATTGCAGTCATAAAACTCTATAACATTAGACTTTTTTTTTTTTTTTTCTTCCTCAGAACTGTAGAGCAAGAGAAAATCAAAAATCTCTCAAGAGGATGGAGGATCCCAAATGTGCTTTACACAGGGAAGCTATATCCCACTCTTTCCTTGAAGTTCATCACTGTC
This sequence comes from Anser anser, assembly GCF_964211835.1. Classification (NCBI taxonomy): domain Eukaryota; kingdom Metazoa; phylum Chordata; class Aves; order Anseriformes; family Anatidae; genus Anser; species Anser anser. Next base: position 178,246,129 of record NC_139720.1, on the reverse strand, counting down.
AGACAAAGTTACATCTTTGAGAGACATCATTCTGGGAAAAATTTCAGGCTCGTCTATGAGAAAGTAAAGAGTTCCATGACCAGCATACACTAAACAATTCATCGTGCACAGGGTAACGGATATTTTTCCATTTCATACATAGTTTCATAACCTCAAAATATAAATACGCATCATGTACAGAACAAATATCACTCAAATAACACATTTGTAGCACTGAACCTGCTCTCTGACTCTATAGCAGCTGTTAAATAACACTTTTTTTTTTTTTTTATGTCCTCCCCCCACACCCCTGCTGGTCACAGTGGAAACTTTAGTTACTAATACTACTGATACAGTGAAGGATTTTTCCTGATACTACTAAACCTTTTATCATAGACACATAGTACAGAAGTAGTGTGATTGACTGAATAGAGCAGCCCATCTTTGATCTAATGATAGAAGGTTCAGCCTATTCATATGCTCAATTGCACTCATAAGTTATACATTAATACTGAGCCACTTGGATGGTCACAGTAACTTTCACTCCCTCCTTGCTTCTCTTACACTTAATTTCAAGAAACTTGCACATATATTTCTTTGGTCTTATCCATACAGTGCATATCTTTATTAATAAAGGACATATATTCCCAACAAAGTTTATTATTTTCATTCTTTCTTATTTATTCCAATCTACCCTAAGCCAAGTACAGCCTGTGCAGTTCAACTCCAAGTAAATATATCTGGTAAATACACTGAAAATTTTGATGAGGACTGTTCAACTTTGTTTCCAGTAGGAAAAAATCAGTTACTTCACAGCTATTTTGATAATTAAAGGTATGTAGATTCTCTTTGCTTTCTTGTAATTAAAGGTCAAAGCTATAGGTCCCTTTATTTTAAAATTTATGAGGTTAACACCATCATCCCAGTTATTTTCCTTCCAAATTCAGCCATTTCCTTTCTGTACTTCACAGTACACACGGTCTCCCAAGGTATACTCTTTGCAGTACTATAAAAACTAGTAAAACAGCAGCAAACCGTTGATTCAGTTCCTTTCTTCCCTGCACCCTACTAAAGCTCTCTTAAGGGTTTTATGCTGTTGAAAATCACTATAATACCCAGTTGCCTTCCATTATACGTTCTGGGAAAAAGGACACTTTTAATGAATTAGTTGATTTTCAGTGGTGAAGAAAGTTTATTATATGGGACACAAAAAGATGATAAAGATATGATAATAAATGTTAAATAAATGTTAACAATTTTTTTTATAGTTGGGAAAAATAATTATAAAGAAGGGTCTTAGAATTATTTTTTAAACATAATTTTTCCTACTATATATGCTGATCTCATTCAGTTTTTGCAGTCAAAACATTCAATTGTTAGTAAACCACAGTGAGTCAACAAAATAAATCAATTTCATCCTGATTTTAAAATTAGTGAGAAGATGGTTAATTTGTGTTATATTATGTATCTGTCCCCTCTGTCTCCATTTGAGGTTCCAAAGCAAAATCTAGAACTGTAAATAAATAATAAGTTTAAATAAAGAAAAAAATCATGATGGTACTTCAGCAATTTTAATTACTGCAAATGCAAATGATTTGTGTGTTACAACACACAGTATGAAAATGACTAAAGAAATATATTAGGAGTGTATTCTCTCTTCCAGAGCATTTTGAAAGCAAGGAATGGCAGCATAGTGTGAGTTAGGCAAAGTTAAGATCATTCATGTGAAGTTACTTATCAAAATGTCAAGTATAACCTGAAAACTTCCTGCCAGCAGTCCCAAAATGTCACAAAAAGAGAAGCTTACAAGGCAACACAGAACCTTGTCCTTTAGACAGAGGTGTGATTTGAGTTCAGGCCTATGAGCAAAGAATGAGTGTTTTAATGCAAGCTTTGAGACCAGGTACCCTTAGCGGTATGGGATGGGACCCTTAATCCTCATAACATTTCCTCCAGAGCAATATGGAAAGAACAATATTTGCCTGAAAGTGCTGTAACCCAGTTTACTTATCTAGTGGAACAAAATAATTATAGGGCTAAGCAAGCAGAATTCCAGTAACGGGAGTTCAACTGCACTTGCTTACCACAGTGGCGAATTTAACACTGTATAGTTAAATGCCTCAGAGAAATAAGGAAATAAACAAACAAATGAGTAAATAAACAAATGTTAAGTTTTATTGTTTCATTTTTTGATGATGCATTTGGATAAATGCAATCCAAAATACTGACACTAGTCACAATGAATGTACAACATACAGATAAGAGGCACTGAAATTTTTAGTTAACAAACTTTGTTGTCATTGTTTTCCTTGTTTCTGAATTCTTTGCAAAAATAATTTAGGATTTCTTGGCATTTATTGTTTTTAATTATTTCCATAAATATTTTTTTTTTTCTCTTGGTTTAGTATGATGACTTGACTCAAAGACTTGATAATACTGAACTATTTTTGTTGGTCTCATTATTTTCATGTTGTTTCTATTATTTAACTGGGTTAGGATTATATATATATATATATTTTCCCTATAATATTAGGGGAAAAAATGAAAAGAAAAAAAAAAGAAAAAAATAAAAATGTGTTTATGTATTTCAAGATGAACTAGACTATTGTAGTATTGACTGTCAAGCTCATCTGCTCACCATAAATGTCTGAAAGTTGAACTAGATATCTCAGTCATCTTGTCTACTCAGTGAAGAGAAATAGCTAAATTGAAAAGGCAGTTCATCTGACACGTCTTGAGGTCATACAGTCATATGAATTGTCCTCTGGAAGTTCACTCCATTGACTAATTTAATCAACAACACATGCACATCTGTTTAATCCCATTTATATGCCATAGGTTGCTAAAGATGCTGACTGTTCTCTAGTTGGTGTTCAGAACAGCACAAGTTCACATGCCATGTCTGCTAAACCTGTCAGAAAACAGCACCATGGCACCTACATTTACCTTGCTGTGATTAGTTCTGATGCAGATATAAAACTTAAAGACACTCAAGATGGGGTTCCTGGTTTGAGAAGATACAACACATTTCATTTAAATATGTATTAACTAAACTGGGAAAAGAAAAACATCAAAATTTACTCCAATACCTATCTAAATAAAAAAACGATTAAAGAAAATATTGATACAAAAGTAATCCAGCTACAGGTGAAATATGACCTTTGATTAGATATATTGATAAGAAGCTGAATTCTGATACACGCTATCCAGTGTGAAGTTAATTAATGGACTAACCTACTCTGGCATGTTTTTACCTTTTTACGTCAGCTCTAAAAGTCATAAATCCCCAGTCTCTGGAGATCAAAAGCTCAATTACAAATGTTTATATCACCTTGAGAAATATATACTTCAAAATCTCCACAAGATTCTGAGCTGAGAGTAGCACATAAGAATATGTTAGGCTTTTATAAATTGAACAACACAGCTCTTTTTTAAAGTTTATTATCTACTTTATGTACTTCTGGAAATAATTTGAGAAAAACATTTCACTCTTCAGAAAAGCAAGAACAAGTAATGACTACCAAGAATTTCATCTGGAAACAAACAATCAATCAAACAACAACAACAAAACACCAACAACAACAACAAAAACAAACAAACAAACAAACAAAAGCCACACACCACTGCAATACTTAAAGGATAATATTTGGAAAAGAAATTTT
>NC_139720.1:178139019-178242288 GCF_964211835.1 Anser anser | reverse complement strand
TCTCTTTCTCTTTCTCTTTCTCTTTCTCTTTCTCTTTCTCTTTCTTTCTCTTTCTCTTTCTCTTTCTCTTTCTCTTTCTCTTTCTCTTTCTCTTTCTCTTTCTCTTCTTTCTTTCTTTTCTATTTATATCTCTAATTTTGCTAATTGCTTATTAGCAATTTTAATTATATAGGAATATAAGAAGGGAAATCAACCCATGTGTTCTTTAAGCACTGTCTCCATACTGATAAGCAATGGAAGACCCTAGGTTATTATTTCCTTGACAACACTGGACTGAAGTCATGATGGGGACTAGCTGACAGTGCAGCAGGAAAATTTATAATCAGATGCAAAAAGCCTGGAGGGATGGCTTGGGCACTCAAGCCCCTCCAATATTTACATTTGGTATTAAACACTTCAAGTGAAGATAATGATTTTGGCTCATTGCCCTTTCCCAATATTTTGAAACTGCTATGCACCCATGGTCATAATAAAGGCAAAATTAACTCCACTGTAAATAGAAGGAACAGTTGCAATTTGGAAAATTATTAATAATAATAATAATACATATTATACATTGTATATTATATATTATATTATATATCACATATTATATATTATTATATATTATGTACATATTATATGTTATGTTATGTAATTTATTATTAATTATTAATTATCATCAATAATACTTATTATTATTATTATTATTATTATTATTATTATTATTATTACTCCGTACTTCCACAAGTACTTCCACAAGAAACTTTTTTTTTTTCATATTTTCAAGTCCATCTTCTTCTGAGTGGATAAACAAATCAATTAACGTAGTCTTTCTGATCTTTCAAAAGCTCTGAAGCTTTTTTTTTTCATATTTTCAAGTCCATCTTCTTCTGAGTGGATAAACAAACGAATTAAAATAGTCTTTCTGATCTTTCAAAAGCTCTGCCAGAAGTTGGCAAAAGGCCCTCATTGGTGTTATTATGCTGAACACAAAAGTCAAATTCCTTGCTAATGGAAATGGTCATCGTACCTCCATGTTTTAGTGGTTTATAGCTTAGCTAACTAAGCTACTAATGAATACAAATACTAGAACTTATCTCAGAGTAATGCAGATTTCATTGTGAAGGCTATAATTTGATACTTGAAAAATCAGAAAACACTTGGTTGTTGTTTTTCCCCAGTATCAATGGCAGATAACTACAATATAGATTATCTACCACCGTACGAAAGCTATTAAATGAATGAATTACCTTCACTAATACAAAGTTACATTCACTAAGGAATTAATAAATATTGCCCTAATAGCAGAAACATGTTTAAAAACTACACTGAATGCATTACAGAATGAACTCAAGATGGAGATAGCAAGGTACATAACATTGTCAAAGAAATGGAGTCCTTTGTAACAGAGTCTTAAATAATGAGGTTATATGAGAAGTTTAGCTTCTAGGTAAGGAGCTGACATTTTTTTCCCCTTACAGACAGTGTTAGCAAATGCTATTTTGGAACTGTTGCTTGCTTCACTGCAGAGACTGGAAAAAGACTGAGAGTCAATGCAAATGTTGACAAATTGAGCTCTTAAGTAAGAGAAATATTCATTCACTTTATATTTTTTTCTAGAAAGTGATATTGTCATTTCTTGAAAATCAGCCCACAAAAAAATAATTTCCCAATTTTGATTCCAGTATTATAGACTCTTTGACAAAATGTACCTTCTTGGGGTTAAAAATAAAGAAATAAGTAAATAAACAAACAATTTATTGGAATTATATTAGTTAAAGGCACAACAAAAAGCTACCTTGACATCTCAGTGACCTTTACAGTGGATTTGTCCAAAACAGGAAAAGTCATAACAATATTGTCCAAAAGGTAAGTCTTAGTCTCCTTTTCAGAAAGCAGGGAAGCTGAAAGATATCTGAACCAAAACAGATGCAGAGATGAGGTTTCCCATACAATTAGTTATTGTCATAAAGCTGTGACTGTTATCAAAATTTATTATGATCATTTTTTCTTTTAAATGATATGTAATGTGGATGAAATATGAGCCCTAAGGATGCAGACTGTTAGTACTGCAGGGGAATTTTTACCTTTTTTTGAACCAGTGAGAACAGGCCAGTGCCAGAAACAAAACATTGAAGCAGATAAACTTTGGCTGTAATCCTATGTAACAGCTCATAGGTTCCTTAACACTTGCTAATACAGAGCCATTAACTGTTTTTTTTTTCCTGTGTTTCTCTATCTTAATATCTATCCTCTATCTTAATAAATGCTGGAATTGATAATGAACCTTGTAAAAAAAAATCTAAAAGACAAAACTCTGTCAGTTATAAAGGATCAAACTCTACTCATACTGTGTATGGAACCTAAATGACCCTTCAACAATTATATTGTAGTCTCAGTACTAACTGCTAACTAATAACACAAACTTTGTAGATTAAGCAGTAAAATTAACACATATTCCCCAGACATTCCTATGCTGAAGTATAAGAGGCATGAGGTGGTGCAGTTCAATTACAATGAAGGAAATGCACCCCAATATAGAGACAATTTCATCATTAGTGAGAGGGAAGAGCATATTTTCTGAGATACTAATATGATATGAGGTTATTGTTCTGTGATGTTTCTACCAGCTTAAGGTAAAAACAAGGAGAAAAAAAAATGAATTTAACTACAAAAAAATAAATGATTTCAAAGATCAATTAAATGTTATTTTAATTGCAAACATCAAGCTCTAAATCAATTCCTGATGGTTTAAAGTCAAAAGTTGATTTCCTAAATCATATCAGTTGAAACACACATTTAGGCTGGAACAATGTCAGAACAAATTGGTTTCAGTAGGTGAGTAGGTTGTGGGGTTTTTTGTTTGTTCGTTTGTGTTGTTTTGTTTTGTTTTTAGAAGTGTTTTTCTGGACTGTATAGGAACAATTTTATCATATCTTATTAGAAAGGAAACAAGTGCACATTCAGAATAGAAAAAGAAAGCTGTCTACACTGTAAGCTGCTAGAGGCTATTCAGTTTGGTCTATTTTAAATATCTGTCTTGGGATCAGGAAATGTATACTCTTTTTTTTTTTTTCTTTTTTTTTTTTTTTCCATTATCTCTAAAAGAAAAATTTTAGAGCGATGATCTCTGTCTTAGATGTCTAAGTTTTACAAGTTTAAGAGTTAAACGAAATGAATCAGGTATCTAGAGCATAGACATCCAATTGTGAGCTAGCTGACTAGCTGTATGCATGAAATATTGTTCCAGACCTAAAAAGTTAGGAGAAAAACTCTCATGCAGGCAGCAACACTAAATTTTATGTTATTACTTGCTAGTTACCTAGAACAGGGAAGAAAGATATAGTTAAGGTAATTCAAATTGAAATTAAGACTATTTATGCAAGAACTTTCTAATACTGTTCACTGTGGTTCCAACAAAAGTTCTTATTAAAATAGTTCACGATGGCAAAAAATATGTCTGTTTCTTTGGCTTATCTCTTCAATATTTTTTTTAAAATGTTTTGAACTGATAAGATGCTAAAAAGTTTGACTACTGCAAAACTAATGTGGAAGAACTTTGCGCCTGAAATCATTGTTACTTTTCTAACATTAGACTTCCATGTCATGCATTAGTAGAAACTTCTAATCATAGTTGTTAGTCATTTTGAAACATGAAGAAACCAATCAATCCAGTTACATGACTTGACTTGCTAAACTTTTCTTTTGCTCATGTGTATATATATAGATGTCATACTATTAAAAAGCTACTCAGAGAACAAAACAAAACCAACCAACCAAAAACATATGCGATATTATACTGTATTCCTGTGGATTTCAATTCACTTTCACAGGGTAAGTAGTGTCAAATATATTGGATGGATCCACTAGAACTGACTGTGCAAAGTAATGTTCCATTAGTTTCATAGAATATCAATTAAGACAGGCTAGCACAGAAATTATGAGAGAAAAAACTCAAGTGAGTTAGTTAATCATATTTACAAATGGCCCTGTCATATGATAGCTCAGTCTGGCCTTCGTTTCTTTGCATTTAAAAACAGCCATCACATTATACCAATGATTCACTAGACTTTTCAAGAACCTTTTATTGTATTTTATGACTTTACATTACACACATTTCCTTATAAGCACTTTTCTTACAAGCCTGTATGACCTTCTCTTGTTTTAAAATCTCCTTCAGGGGTATTGTATATCTTAAGTTCATAGGAAAGTGTACATGTATCTAAATGACTTTTTTCTTTAAGTTTTGGATTTGCTGGCTTACTTCAGTCTGCCAGCCATCAAATAATCAACTTGGTCCTTGGTTCTCCAACTGGAATATCATGCTCTTAAAGGACAAAGCACTTTAACTCTTTAGATCTGTGTTCCTAGGGCAAACCTCTCTCTATCCATCTCTGTCTCCCTCTCTACCTCCCTCACCTCTCTCTCTCATATCTCCCTGTGCCTCTGTCTTCCTCTCCCTCTTCATGTCTCTGTTTCAATTTCCCTCTTTAACTCTCTCTTTCTTTATCTCCCTTTTCCTTTTCCTTATCTACAGTCAAAATTTGGTCAAAGCTGTCATTTTCTTACAAATTAGTAAAAAGGGCTAGGGATGTCCAAGGTGCCGTAGAAACACATGATTTCAAATTGTCTCATTGCTGAGATGGAGAAAAGTGACAAATTTGGAGCTTTCCCTGTCATTTCTCCACTACCAACTCAGATTCATTTAAACTTTTCATCTATTTCATCTATTTCACTTTTATTTATGCTGTGATACGAACAGCTGGTGAGTACTTTCTTCCACTATGTTTTATTTTAATTATTATTAAAAAAGCAAAGTATTATGGAGAAAAAATTATAATAGATACACCCTAGTAGCGGTCCACCAGCTGTCATTGCATTGTGATTTTTTATCCAGAATTCTGAATTTCATTTAATAGTTAATTAAAGTAGGAATTAGACCTTTTTTCTTTCCCAGATTGCAGTGAATGAAGTAGTTTTGTTTTGTGCCAGTGATGCATTTGGCTTCCTCATGTCCAGGGCATCACCTTGGACAAACAATCTGTGTACCACTGTATTGCTGAGCCTTTAAAATGAACAAACAAACAGAACTAACTAACTAAAAACATTTGAAAACAAATAATAATAAAAAATAATCTGTATTATTTAACTATGTTAGTAAGACTTTTTTTTTTCTTTTTTTTTTTTTTCAGGTAAATTTGATAAATCTGTAGGAGGCCTGAGTTAAAATATAGACACAGACTGTAGCTATTAAAGTTCAAGCCAGGATGGTGTTTTGAATGTATGAGGCTATTGGAAAAGTCCCACATTTTGCATCTTTTCTGGGCATATTGCAGCAACAGCTGAATAGCTCAGTGTTCTGGTTTTGGACTGCTGAGGACAAGTGGCTGAAAGTAGAAGCCAGAGTCTTTCTTCTGTATATGGCTCTCCAGTACATGGCAAAAGGGAAAGTACAATCTTTCCAGAAAAAAAAAATGAAAAAAGCAGCTTTCAGCTGCCATTTAACTTCTCTGTTGATAGTAAGTCTTTAGTATGTATATAATGTAGGTTAAATAAATGTGCTTGTTTATACACATTTTATAGATGAGACATAGCATGTAACTCACTAAAGCTTTTATTCTGTACAGGTTAGGCCTAATGATAGCTTATAAAATCATTAGTCACATCTAGGTTAAGAGAAAGAAGACTGACCAAAACTGGTGTCCAGTATAATACAAACATATAGGTGGAAGACAGAGAGAAGCATTCCTTGCTTTCCCTGCCTTGCAATAGCTGTGCTTTCTCCTTCTGGGATTTCTACAGCATGTGCTCCAAGCCAAATAATATGCTATGTCTTGAGATGTAGATTTCTTTACTTATTTATTTACATCTATTATTTTAAGATAAGCCAGACTGGGAGACAAGCAGGGCCATAAATATAAATAATGATGCTGTTTTCACCTGGGTAAGTGCAGCTGAGGGGAAAAAAAATAAAATCTAAATTCCAAAGTCAAGATGTAGAACATTAAAAATCCACTACTATTTTTTTTTTTTATGTCATTTTGAGGGGCCTTTGAATGGGGATGTAGAAAGGTAGAAATTTTTGCATCCCTAAATAATTTTATTGACCGCTTTTCTTGCTGTATGCTTGTCCTTAAATATGTAAATTGTTTTACTTTATTCCCATGGGGACACATATCATAATCACCACACAGAACATTGTTACATGAAGTGTTAGGTGTTTGCATGCAAATCTGTTTAGGTTTCTAGAAAGCCTTATTCATTATTGGGATGATCAAGATGAAAATAAATAACTAACATCTAATAACATGCTGTGGAAAATATCCTTATTACCACTGATTTATGAAACTTTTTATCCATTTTATTTATTTGCTCTACGTTGTAACATATTTTTTTTAATACATAACTAATAATATATATATATATTTAATTTAAGCTTGTTTTCAAAATTTCTTAGTTGCAATACCTGAGAGAAAGTCCTTTATGTATGGACTTATAAGAACTACATAACACAAAGATGTAAGCAGCCATAGCCAATAAGAAAATGATGGTACTTGTTCATTACAGCTATTGAGAAAGTTAGCTAGAACAGTATTAGTTGGCTGTTTGTTTGTTTGTTTGGTTGGTTGGTTGGTTTGGTTTGGTTAAGTATTTTTTTACATAGGATAACCAAGGGAAAAAAATGAGTCTCACAGTTGAGTCGTAAGATCTGAGGATGATGGTAAATGTCCACCTAAGTACATGAGAGAACACACAGAGCTCCGTTTCAGTTGGCTCAGCCACCTACTGTGTCAGTGGCTTAAAGTTAAGGTAAAAAGGAAATGTACTGAAACAAGATGATGTTAGCCTACAAAGGGAAAGAGTTTCTCTCTTACTGAAATACTGGAAGAAGCACGCTGTAAAAAGTCATAAATATAGACTGGCACAGCTGTAGTCACTCCTGACCTCCAGTGAGGCAACAGTCATATTATTACAGCAGGATCATAACACACACACACACACACAAAGGGGGTTGGTTTTCTGTAATATTTCTGAAGAGCATAAAATCATTTTTTAAATGTTCCCTGTTATTATAAAGACCACCACCTTTGATTAAATGGTAACTTTTATTTCTGAATACCGGCAAGCAGATCAGTTCTCTCAGTTCAGCTGGTGTTCTTTCAGAAAGCAGGTGTAGGAGGATAGTAAGAATGTTATTTCAGATATTAAAATGGTTTCTGGCTATAATATGAGAGGAACCAAGCAATAATTTCAGCCACTTCACAGTATGGGAGAAGCGTTAACATTCTGTCATCTTGTTCCATTACGTTCTTTCAAGCTATTAGCCATTCTGTAAACGCCAGTTCATTATCATACAAGACATTAAGTAACCCAAACAATCCAGTTATTCTCAGTCATACTGCACAAATTCTGCATAATCTATTTACTCATACAGATCCAACTTTCTATGTTGTTGCAAATATTTATTTTTTTTTTTTTTTGTCCAACAAGTCATCAGGCCACTGACACTTTACCATTATGTTTTACTTTTGTGTTTTTTTGTGTTTGCAACAGATGAAACAAGCAGAAGTGGTAGTTCAGTTTCCAGACTCTCACATTTCAAGATCCAGCTTTGCAAATACAAAATTATCCCAGGCTTTTTTTTTTTTTTTTTCCTTGATTTATGTTTTATGAAAGCTCTTAACTACCTTTTTTCAACATCAAAGTCTGCATAAAATTTACTTACTGTAACTTCATTGGTTTGGAAATATGATTCATTTGTAATCAAAATATGATTACAGGTAGAAGTTAACTGAAGGATGAACAAAGCAATGGTGCCAAGCCTGCCCTTCTTCCTTGAAAGGAATGCCAGCTGCATCTTCATTTTCCATAAAGTGTAGATTTGACCAGTGAGCTGCACTCATGAACAGCCAGTTGAGCAAGAAGTAAATGACTAAGAAAATGGCCATGCTTAAGAGAAAATGTCTTTGTGTCCATCACTAGTCAGGTGTGAATTCACAGATCACATTTTCATGTAATATATAAAACACTAAAGCAGAGCTTCATTTTGGTCACCTTAATAGTGCAGGAGGTAAAAGGTTTTCTGAATAGCAAAACTTTGCTTATCATAGAATCATAGAGTCATAGAATGGTTTGGGTTGGAAGGGACCTTAAAGATTATCTAATTTCAACCCCCCTGACACGGGCAGGGACACCTCCCACTACACCAGTTTTTTTCAAAGCCCCATCCAACCTGGTTTTAAACACTTCCAGGGATGGGACATCCACAACTTTGCTGGACAACCTGTTCCATTTCCTCACCACCCTCATAGTAAAGAATTTCTTCCTTATATCTAATCTAAACCTACCCTCTTTTAGTTTAAAGCCATTATTCCTTGTCCTATCACTACACTCCATCATAAAACTACACAGGTAGTGTTTTCATCAATCCTTCCAGTAGTGAGTATCAATACTGAAAAAAATAAAAATAAAAATAAGCAGACCCAAAAGATCAATACATGGCTCCGAGGCTGGTGCCATCAATGTAATTTTGGATTTCTTGATCATGGGAATGTCTACATGACACCAGGCCTACTGGCTCCTGATGGGAAGCATCTTTCTCGAAAGAGGAAAGGATTTTTGCCCAGAAGTTAACAGGGCTGATTGACAGAGCTTTAAACTAGATTCAAAGGGGGAAAGGGACAAAACTGGGCATGCCAGCAATAAGCTATGGGACTGCATGCCAAAAATTAAGGGACTGTGTGCTAGCAAGACCCTTCAGTCTGCCCCACGAGGGGCTGGGTTCAATGAAGCACATCTGAAATGTTTCTACACAAATGCATGAAGCACAAAAAAATAACCAAGAGGAGCTAGAAGCCTTGGCCCAGTCCCAGAGCTATGACATCATTGGCACAAGTGAAACCTGATGGGAAGAGGCCTGTGACTAGAGTGTTACAAGGGATGGTTACAGGCTCTTCAGAAGGGACAGGCAGGGCAGGCAACAGGGGTCAAACAGTGCTGGTTGGTTTTTAAGTACCACCTCCTAAGAGAGCAGGAACAGCAATTATAAAATGTCAGAAGTCAATCAAGAGGGGCAGAAGGTTGGCCTGGCTGAGCAGGGATCTTCTTTAAGCTTAGGTGGAAAAAGAAAGTGTATGGGCTCTGGAAGCAAGGTCAGATGACATGGGAGGACTACAGGGATGCTGCTCACCTTTGCAGGAAGAGAATTTGTGCAGCCAAGGCTTAGTTAGAGTTGGAGCTGTCCAGCAGTGTGGGGGACAATAAGAAAGGCTTTTAAAAGTATGTTAATAGGAAAAGGAGGACCAGAGCAAACATTGGTCCAATATTGATGAGGATGGTCACCTCACAAACAGGGACACAGACGAACCAGAGATGTTTAACGCAATTGTTTTCTCTGTCTTCAACACCAGTGATTGGCTCTAGGACCAGAGCTGCCCAGAGCTGGAGGACCATGACTGCAGGAACAATAAACTCTCAGTTTACCCTGAACTTGTGCAGGATTTGCTGCTCCACCTGGATGCATACAAGTCCATGGGGCCAGATGGGATTCATCCCACAGTATCCTTCTGGACAAAATGACCAGAATACAGTTAGATAAAAGCATAATAAGTTCTGAAAATAATTGGTTGATGGGTAGGGCCCAGAGGGTTATGGTAAATGGGGTTTCATCAGGCTGGTGACCTGTCACTAGTAGGGTTCCCCAGGGCTCCATTTTAGGACCAGTCCTCTTCAATGTTTACATAGACTATTTAAATGAAGGACTTGAAATTTTTTTGAGCAAGTTCACAGATGATAACAAATTCGGTGGAGCTGTTGACTTCGTTGAGGTTGGTGAGGCCTTGCAAAGAGATCTGGACTAATTAGAGAGCTAGACAATCACCATCAGTATGAAGTTTAACAAGAGAAAGTGCCAGATTCTGCACCTGGGAAGGGGCAACCCTGGTTATACGTACAGATGGGGGGATGAGATGCTGGAGAGCAACCCCACAGAATGGGATCTGGGGATTTTGATCAACAGCAAGCTGGATGTGAGCCAGCAGCATGTCCTGGAAGCCAAAAGGGCCAACCATATCCTCTGGTGCATCAAGAACAACATTGCTAGCCAGTCACGGGTAGTGATTGTCCCGTTCTACTCTGTGCTGGTGTGGCCTCACCTAGAGTACTGTGTGCAGTTTTGGGCACCAAAGTATAAAAAGGACATCAAACTATTAGAGAGTGCCCAAAGGAGGGCAACAAAGATGGTAAACGGTCTAGAAGGGAAGATGTATGAGGAGCAGCTGAAGTCACTTGGCTTGTTCAGCCTGGAAAACAAGAAAGTGAGGGGAGACCTCATCACGGCCTACAGCTTCCTCATGACAGAGAGTGGAGGGGCAGGCGTTGATCTATTCTCTTTAGTGACCAGTGATAGGACCCGAGGGAATGGCTTGAAGTTGCGACAGGGGAGGTTCAGGCTCGATATCAGGAAAAGGTTCTTCAGCAACAGGGTTGTCACGCACTGGAACAAGTTCCCAAGGGATGTAGTTACAGCACCAAGCCTGTCAGAGTTTAAGAAGACTTTGGACTGTGCTCTTAGTCACATGGTCTGAACTTTGGGGTAGACCTGTGTGGTGCCATGAGCACCATGAGACTCAATGATCCTTATGGGTCCCTTTCAACTCAGGATATTCTACGATTCTATGATTCTATGATCCTGTCAGGCACAGAGGTGAGACTGACTGGCCTGTAGTTCCCCAGGTCTTTCTTTGCCTTTTAAAAAATGGAGGTCTTCCCCTCTTCCAATGAGTGGGAACTTCACCGGACTGCCATGACTTCTTAAATATGATGGAAGGTGGCTTAGCAACTACATCCAACCGTTCCCTCAGGGCCTGCAGATGCATCTCTCAGATCCAATGGACTTATGTACCTTCAGGTTCCTAAGACAGTCTTGAACTTGATCTTCTCCTACACTGGGCAATTCTTCATTCTCCCACTCTTTACCTTTGCCTTCTTGGGCCTGGGCCATGTGGCTATACGTGTTTTCTGGGAAGACTGAGACAAAGTAATCATTAAGTACCTCAGCCTTCCCCATATCCTGGGTAACCAAGTCTCCCCTTTCCTTCCAGGGAGGACCCACAGTTTCCCTTGTCTTTCTTTTATCACCAAAGAACTTATAGAGCCTTTTCTTTTTGCCTGTGATGTTCCCGGCCAAACTTAATTCTAAATGGGCTTTGGCTTTCCTAAGCTTATCACTGGCTGCTTGGAAAATGTCTCTGTATCCCTCCCAAGCTACCTGTCCTTGCATTCTCTGTATGCCTTCTTTTTCTGTTTAAGCTTGCTCAGGAGCTCCTTGTTCATCTCTGCAGGCCTCCTGACATTTTGCTTGAATTCCTCTTCACTCCTGAGTTTGAAGGAGGTGATCCTTCAATATTAACCAGATTTCTTGGACCCTTCTTCCCTCCATGGCTTTGTCCCATGGTATTCTACCAAGCAGATCCCTGAAGAGGAAAAAGTCTGCTCTCCTGAAGTCTAGGATAGCGAGCTTTCTGTGATTCCTCCTTGCTGCCCTAAGGATCCCAAGCTGCACCATTTCATGGTAACTGCAGCCAAGGCTACCTTTGAGTTTCACATTCCCCATCAGCTCCTCTTTGTTGAGGAGAATGAGATCCAGCATAGCACCTCTCCTTGTTGCCTCCTCTATCATTTGTAGGATACACTTACTCACTTCTACTAGTTATTCAAGCCAAGTTGTTCTTACATTACGATACTCTGCTTTCAGTTGTATATCAGCCTTTCATTATGCCTGGGAAGGAGGACAGGCACACTAGAATATTCAATATTTTGTGAATTTCCCCATTAGATTTCCTGACACTAATTAAAGGATAAAATTGTGTGTTCAAGTTAAAACATTCATATCCCTCACCTTGACCACTCAAAAAAAAATGTGTATGAGGGTGGATGATGGAAGATGGGAAAGGACACACATGTACACACAATGTGTATACAGAAGGAAATAAAGAGACCATCTAGTGTTTTGAAATGCTACTTGATTGGGTTGGGTGCACTATACTATCTACATAGTATTTCAACCCAGAAATGTGGCTTGTTTCATTAGTCATGACTGAATTTAACCCAAAATTTAACAAAAATAGATTTTCTGCTCCCAATAAAACAGCAAGTCTGTATTACGCATGTCAGAACATTTAGCAGTCATTTTCAGCAGGATTCCTGTAATTTAACATTACAGGAAAAGTCAGTCCTTTCCCAATTTCAAAGAACAAGATAATAAGGTAGAGTTGTATGTCAGCTGTCAGGTACAGGACTCTTGGAAAACCTAAGTACCAAAAAACCATGCAGTTAACTATGAGATAATTTTAGATCTCATAATAATGTTATCATAGTACCTTCATGCAAGAGGAATTTTTATTTTATTTTATTTTATTTTATTTTATTTTATTTTATTTTATTTTATTTTATTTTATTTTATTTTATTTTATTTTATTTATTTTATTTTTAATTCAGCATTTTTTTGAAGCCCAAAACCGAGCATGTGACATCTGGCAAGAGTGAGTAATTGTAACTTCCCCAAGTTTCCCACATGTGCTGATCAATGTCACATCACAGAACAGAAGGGAAAGTCCCAGTGAAGTGGACTGCTGAAGAAACAAGAACAGTTGCAGGGAACTCAGATTACAAAAATTCAGAAGATCAGAAGAGAAAACTATTTAAGTCATATATCAATGATTTATGGCTGGAACAATGGCTGAAAATCAAGAATTATATTTTACATACAAGGAAAATAACTGGCAGGAAAGATAGTTGCATATTCTTACTCAAAATCAGGCAGAGAACCGACTGATTGCAATAGAACTTGCTGGAGTGGCTTTTTCAGGAAACTTTGGGGGGTCAAAGTGAGAACAAGCAGCACATTTGGCATGGCCAGTATGTGTGGTTCTTTTTTTTTTTTTTTTTTTTTTTTTTTTGCTAAAACAAATTCCTGAACTGCAAAGGAAAATATGCAGGACAGTTCCAATCAGTCAGACAGCATAAGAACCTGAACTCTTTTTTCATATGTTGTACTTAAATTACTTCATTATTCACTGATCTTATTGCTTTGCTATGCTGGGGTTCTTTTCTCACCCAGAAAAGCAATTCCAAATCTTATGAACCTTTCAAATATCAATTTAACCCTTGCTTAAATTTTCTAGGAAAAGTTTTCTTTCAAAGAATTGGAATTTTCTGATAAAATACGTATTCAGTCAAAAACTCCACAGCCAGCTCTACTTTTGTATTAAATCCACTATTCTCTGAAGTTACACAACGCTTTTTTTTTCTTTTTTTTTAATCTTCAGCTAGAACATTTTTTTGCCCTAAATAATTGTTCTATATTCCCAGTTCAACTCTGACAACAATCTTGATAGCAAAGTAAAAAGACAAAATAATAATGCTTAGCTCAATTTCCTCCATTAACCCATTATCCTAACAGTGCCCTTTGACAAAGAAAAGGAAAAATATGATGCACATACTCACACACAGATATGTACATATGAACATAGATAAGAGACAATTATTTTCCAAATACTTTTGAATCAGAGATGTATGATAAATTTCCTCTTCCCTTGAATCAAATAACAGACCAACAATAAAAGTATGATCCAGAATGTGAGGACCATGTCCTAGTAGATCTAAATCCATAAGCTCAAATGCGTGAAGTCTCAAAAATGTTGTGCAAGGTCTGAGAATGAAAAACAACAGATCAATTTGTCTTTTAATTTGTTTTTCAAGTAATCAAAATTTTAAATACACGTAGCATAACTCAAAATTAAGAAACATGAAGTTTTGCAGCATTTAACCCTTAATTTATATATCCTGAAGTGCCATTCTGGTTCTCTTTTGTGCTATTTTTTTTTCCTTCTACACGAATCCTAAAACAAAAGAGTGCGAAGGCACCTTTAAAACAGCAGTAACAACAAACAAAATCTGAACTGAGTTCCTTAGGTTTGTCACTGAATCTTTGTTTCATATCCTGGTCACTGACAGAACTGTGGCTCAGTGTCCAGGCAGAGATTTGGAGGGGGGAGGGAGAGAGGAGTACTTTGCATACTCTTCAGCAGAATTTGTGTTTTTTAGCCTCTGGCATTCAGGTTGGAATGTCTGTTCTTATTACAGTCTGCTGCAAAACTCCTGAAGATGTGACTGCACATTTCAAAAGCAGAGAAAGTGGATGTTAGTTCAAATTACTTCTCTGGCTTCTGAATTAAATGAATACTAGAATAACAAAGGAAGGCAAGTTTTTTTGTTTGTTTATTTTTTATTTTAACTCCAAAACATTATGCATAAGTAGCACATTGCATATAAAACATTATCAAAAATAGTAATAAAAAATAACCTTAGCTTCCATAATTATAAATTTTTTCCCTTACTGGAGGCTGAAGACCTTAATGAACTTGAATGATTTTTTCCATCATAGTTTACCTTTCTTCCTGGTGTCATTATATTTAATTAGTATCCTGTTTGCACTATTTATTAGATGTAATTTCATGTTCCTGCAGGTTTCCTGATTATTCTAATATCTTGATTATTATATCTGTCCACTTAAGTGGGGATACTTTGACATTTTTCATTTCAGCTGCAATTCCACTAAAAGAATAAGCATTTTTTTCCATCTTATATTTTTCAGATTAGAACAAGTATGTAAGTTTTACCACTTACACTCCCATATGTATTATTTTATAAGTGCCTGTGACAATTCAAAACTGCCTTTTAATTCATTCTTTGGGAAAACAGGTGTCAATTGAAAAATGTTGTCAGTAAATTTAAAACAACAACAACAACAACAATAACAACAACAACAAAACCACCTTGAAAACCACCTTGAAAATCCAAGAAATGCTAGCCTTTGGAGACTGTGGAGAACATATTAGTTTATACTAACATCTTTTTTGAGTGCTCAAATAGTTTTAAGGATGTTTAAAACAGTAATATTTATTTATGTGTGTGTAGCCATAATACAAATCCTTTTGATTACTGCATTAGAGACACTTAATGTAAATGAAATTTGGAAATCTTGCTGCCATTCTAAAACAAACCCAGAGTAAATCTACTTCTGAGCCCTAAAACATCTAACCGAGCATGTATACTTTGGTCTCTTATGAACAAACTGGTCGTGTTTTACAGGTAAATGATACCTCTATCTTCCTTTAGATAACAGAGTGTGCACAAGAGGAGACGTATTATATGCTGCTGTAAGGGTTCGTGGCATGAAGGATTTTGTGGTTGTGTTTTTCAAGAATTCGTGTACGAAGAGGGAGCCTAAGGGAACTGTGTGGGCACTGAAAGCTAAATGACCTGCAGGTAACAAGTGCTGTTACATACATATTACTTTTCTGTGTGCAAGGAAAATGAGTTACCTGAAAACATAGTCTTTTGTTATTTTGGTAGTAGCTCTGCGTGTGTGTGTGTGCGTGTGTGTGTGTGTGTGTGTGTGTTTTTGGAGTGGAAACCATGCATTGTAACATAAAATACTGACTACTAGTCAGCATGCTACATGTAAACAAACTGTCTGTAGAATTTGCTTTAACCAGAGATAAAATAATCCTTCTGCCTTGCAAAAGAAAGCCTATGCAATCATGTAGAAGTAGTTTAAAATTTTCTATAAAAATAGTTTATGAACACGTTCATATCGTGTAAAGACAGAATGCAAATATCAAGGCTGATCCCACTGTTCTTACACAAAACCCCTTTAAATTTAATGGGAGTTTTGCATGAGAAGACTGCAAGCTTGGACCAACCCTAGTAATATTCAGTGAACTAAACAAACATCAAAGCCGTTCAAGATTTTTGTTTTAAGTGGAGTAAACATACAGCATGCTCAGCAGACAGAAACCTGTGTTTCCAGTATAAATACCTGCAAGGCAGGCTAGCAGTTAACCTTGCAGATTAAAAAGAAGGAGCTACAGGAGGGTAGTTGATCCATTCTGTCAAAATGCCAGATGGCTGTAAGTCTTTGCTTTTGCATATTAAAACTTGCCCCAGGGCTTGCTTTTTTTTTTATTTTTTTATTTTTATTTTTTTTATTTCCTCCTCTCCCTGTCTAAATCAACATGCTGGCTCCACTGCTGGACAAATGCAACTTGCTACTCCTTCTGCAAAAAGGAATAAGCAAACAAACAAAAAGTCTTCTATGGCAAGTCTAACATCTGGTGTCAGTAAGATCTTGAAGAGAATGTCACTCTTGGAGAGCATCTCTTCACCTTTTCTCTCCAGTTTAATTTAACAGATAGCATACATGCTTGAAATCTCCTAAACTGTCAGAGTGTTTAGACTCAACTTTACATTTGCCTTAGAAAATACAAAATAAAGGGAAAAAAAATACATAAAATAAATATGTACTTTTGTGGCTACAATATTCACAAAATTCAGTCAGATGATATTTCAGAAATGAAAACTGTTAGGCAACAAACTTGTTTCTACAAGATAATTGATTGGTTCTAAGGAGAAAACAAACAAAATAAAATTAATCTTTCTCTTAGTGATTCCTCTTAGCTAAGCTGGCTTTTCATTTGCCTTGTTACTCTTTCTTCTACTAGGTAGTCTGATATGTGGACATTCTGGAATTACAAAAAAAAAAAAAAAAAAAAAAAAAAGGAGAACTATTTATCAGCTCAGAAGAATGTACATACCTAGGATGCACACTTAATGTTCCACTTTTAAGGTTGAATAGGATGTTAAGGATCCTCTTCTTGATGTATACCAATTAGCTATAAGCAATGTATTCGCATTGCTTATATTAAGCAGACATATGAAGCAAAATCACTCTTAAGAGGGCAGCCTGATCACACCCTTCAGCCTTTT
The DNA here is from genome assembly GCF_964211835.1 of Anser anser. Classification (NCBI taxonomy): domain Eukaryota; kingdom Metazoa; phylum Chordata; class Aves; order Anseriformes; family Anatidae; genus Anser; species Anser anser. Next base: position 178,225,476 of record NC_139720.1, on the reverse strand, counting down.
GCCGTATTTTGAAGGATAAAATTCTAGGGTAGGATGAGCTGTTTATCTCAGCCTTAAAATAAACCCGGACTTAAAAATAAATAGAAGGAAATACGATGGCATTTCTTCCGATTGATTATGTCAGTTGGAGCTGAAGGCACTGGACTATACTACTTTAAAGTAATTTATTAGCCATCTCCAAAGAATTGGTTATCATCTTTTCTATTCTGCTCATAGACATAGTGAAAATACAGTTTGATTTGAGAGGCTTTTTCAGATGATAGTGCATCTTCCTTCATCCAAGTAAATACAATAATCCAGTTCTGAAGAAATACGTTTGATCCATGTAGCTTGTGTCATAATTCCCTTCTTTCTTACCACAAGATTCTTTTCATTGCAGAGTTCCTAAGAAAATCTAATAACAATATTAATTGCTAGTCACTTTCAAAATGAAAGTAAACAGCAATAAATTCAGATATCATAGGTGTCAAGCAGAATTCTAACTTTAAGTATCTCCTAGTCTATCACCAGTTTTACTGATAATCTGTTTTTTTTTTTGTTGTTGTTGTTTTTTTCCCATTTTCTTCCGCAGCCCAGTCAGAAGTGCCCATGGGTAAGGCTACTTCCTGGGGTAGGTTAAATACTAGTTAAGCATGATATTAAGTAATAAATTGAGAAATTCTTATAAATCGTGTGATAAAATGAAAAGACAAATCTCTGTAATGTCAAGTCTGACTGATAAAAATCACACTGTTACTACTTTAAGGAACTACAGAAGAACAGTCACTGTATGTGAATTTTGTTAGGAGGGTTTATCTCATGCTGGCTTTAAGAGACAGAATACAACTCATTCTAACATTTTCACGGAATAGATACTTGAGATATGCTATATATATATATCTTCCATATTTTCTTTTTAATAAGTTCTTTTACTAGAATTTAAAATGAGCTTAAAAACAGACAGAATACAACTTCCCCCAGTAACTACCAAATGTAATTCTAAGGAAGATCTTGAAAAAATTCATAGATGCTATTCATTAATAGCCTTAATGAATTTATACTCCTTCAGCTTTTATAATCAGTTTTTAACCTCATTTCTAGTTTTGACCTCTGACAACTGGCAAAAGAAAATCAAATCTTTTCCCATACTTTGTTTGACATTAGACAGGTGCTTGGTAGAAATGAGCTTCTTTGGCTTCTTCCTCTTTTCACTTATGAAAGTATCTCAGCTGGGACCATTTTCCATAAAACATCATGGGTAACAAAATATAAGCCTGGTACAAAGTAGCTCACTGTTAGAAGGTACTTGGAAGCTAAGATCTCAGTTATTGAATGGTTCAGCAGACCACTGCACTACACCATGGGGCTTTAGACATTTAGTGAATGATACCAACTCCTGCAATTTAACTTTGTGAAATCATATTCCAGATTTGTTTTTATCTATATGTAAATTTTTATCTATAAGCAGTGTCCCTATTACAAACTAAATGGTATTCAAAATATTTTAGGAAGGTGAAATCATATCTTTCTCTTGAATATTGTTCAAGTTCATTAGAGACTCATTTTTTTTTTAATTTATTATTTTTTAAGTGGAAAATATCAGAAAAATAGTACTATTTCTCATGGGATTGTACATCCATCTAAAATCTAAATTAAAAAAAAAAAACTGTTGAGAGATGGCTGTTCACAGAAGATTCTAACTCAGTATGTTGACTAAGTAGATTTGGGTAACTTGGTATAAAATATTGAAATACTGAGATTATTAATTTTGCTGATATTTTGACATAGAATTAATCCTTGGCTACTGAGATTTTTATTTTTTTTATGATTATTATTTTCAATTGATATAAGACAGCTATAGTTTCTTCAGCAATTTTATTAATATGTAACAACTTTAAAAAATACTTTGAATATTGCACAAATAATAACAGCATCCTGACTGAATGTGAGGTTTGTATTTCAACTGCATTTGTCCATAGATTGCAAGCTGATCCAAATACATTGTAAGTATGTTTCTCTGTAGCTGTGTACCAATTGTTTCACACATTCTCCCACACTTCCTTAAGGGATACAGAAGAGGAGGAAGGACTTTTACTATGAGGAATTCAATAACTGATTGTTCTGATTGTTCAGATACTTGGTATCCCAAGTTGCTGAGCCCTTCTGATAGAAGTGACCTCTGAAAACCAGTAGGTGTACAAAGAATTCAGCATCATTCTTTCCTGTTCGAATTCCACAATCTTGAAATAATAGCACACAATCCACATACCAATGCTATGTGAAATGTTAATTGTTTACTTACTGTTATTTCAGTATTGTGATCTACAATACTACCACCGTAGTCTGTAAGATTGAAATGTTTAAGTTATTTTGGTTAAATTTTTCAATAAAAATAAAACTGAGAGACTTTCTAGAATGTATTTTGTGGAAGAGCTTTTGATAGAATTCTAACTGTTGTTGTCAAAAGTACTTTCTAATCCTGCAGTCTCAAATATTCTTCTGTCTTTGAGTGAGGGACATTGAGATCAGTGATTTTTACTGGAGTATATCATAACACGCATTTCATTGGAATATGAGACAGCATCATGGCAAAATGTTTTATTTCAGAAAATAAATTATATGTGAATAGCAGTGGATTAAAATAAGAACAAAAAACATTGAGTTCTGACTTAACATGTTTTATTTTAAATACAATTTTGAATTAATTTTAACTTCATAGACTGGTACCATTTCAGGAAATATTTTTAGAAAGAAAAAGCATAGGAAATTTACCTACAACAACAGAGCTACCTAACAAAATGGTAGCTCTGTTTTTATGGATGAATAATAGCATATTTTTTCCTGTTACAGTAATTGTACTGTTCTACATTATTTGTCTGAAGCTGGAAAACAGAAAAGAAAGCCACAGACAGTTCTAACAAAAATGAATCACATTCATCAGATTATTGTGTTTTTCAGCGAACGGGTATCACAAAATGTTAAAGAGAAACTTATCTTTGGAGCAGTTTCCTAACAGGATGCCAGGTGCTGTTAGTAAATACGATATTAGCTGAATATCAGCTGTTACTCATTATTGCTCCTGTTGTCTGGATTAGCGGATCTTGTATTATTACAGTTAAAAATAAAAAAATAAAAAATCCAGTAGGATGAAGGAGAGAGAATTGAAGGGAAAAAAGTAAAAGCTCATGGGTTGAGATAGATAGTTTAATAGGACAGAAAAGGAATGGAAAATAATAATAGTAAAAGAATACGTAAAGCAAGCAATGCACAATGCAATTACTTCCCTCTCACTGACTGTTGCCCAGCCCATCACCAAGCAGTTCCCAACCAGCCCTGCCCCTCCCCATATTAATAGTTCAGCATGACATCACATGGTATGGAACATACTTTTGGTCAGTCTGGGTCAGCTGACCTAGTTCTATCCCCTCCCAGCTTCTGGTGCATCCGCAGCCTGCTTACTGGTAGGGCAGCACAAGAAGCAGAAAAGTCCTTGACTCTATGCAAACACTGCAACAACTAAAACCATCAGCATATTATCACTACTATTTTCATCAAAAATCTAAAACAAAGCATTCTGTGAGCCTCTATGAAATAAATCAACTCTGTCCCAGCCAAAATCATAACAATAGACTACTGAAGAGTACTGAGATGTATCATTTTAGCTAAGTATACTTCACTATTTCTCACATTTGTTCACGCCCTACTTAATCATACCTATTCATTATAGATCTGTTCATACTCTTTCCTTTGTGATGACTCATGGTAAGAGTAGCGACAAACATCTATGGAGTCATTGCAACAAGATCTGGATTCTTGAATAATTATTTTATTATTTCACACCATGAAATATGTGCCAAAAAGAAATGGCCTTAACCAGTGAATGGTATTTCTAGAGAAATAATAACAACTCAAGGAAGACGGGGATTTCTTTTCCAAGAGAGTCATCGTAATCAAACTATGAACTACCACAGGTGAAGCTGTGTTTGTTGCCAACAGTTCTTCATCACCTGAAGCAAATTTTTTGATCCTGTAATCCTCTTCCCAGAGTTTCATCTGTCTGTGATCCAAAATATAGTTTGGACACAGCACAGCTTTGTAACCTTAGCTTAGACTTCTGAAAAGACTAAGATGAGAAAAATCAGAGAGAAAGTATACAAGCTAGAACTGTGCAAAATAACAGAAGTAAAAATGCAGTAGAGATGAGATAATTTAGATAGCAATAATAAATATTTAAATTCTAATAATGATTAGCAGCTCAAGGATTCAAAATCAATACTGGCTTGAAAAATGTTAAAATTCTGGAGTCAGAATAAAGTCAGAATAAGAGACCCTCACTGACAAAATGGATAAGCCTATTTGACCCCCTTCGTTGGCTGCATGACTAAAAAAGACTGCAATATCATTGCAGAGCAATAAAAATTTTAACATTTAAGCTAATAGCTTGTTAGTCCTGTTTCTCCCATATGGATATTAGATAATAAAGAAATACTGTATAGTTTTACCAACTTATAGTTTTACCTCTTTATGGCATCTGTTTGGGTAAAATTGATTGAAATGGAGTGACATAGAAAAGGAAGTTGACATAAAGATAAAATCTCTGCTTTTGTTAATGTGATGGTGACTTAACATGGTCACTGATCAAGCTAAAGAAAGATATTTGTGGCTAATCGATGGATTGCCCAGTTTACTGTTACAACACAGCTCTGTTTCTCTTGATACGGATGGTTTATGTGCTCAGAAAAAAAAAAAAAAAAAAAAAAAAAAATTTTTGGTGTACTTATGTCACAGAAAATATTTGGTTTTAATTCCACTGGGCTAGTACTTGCATAAATGCTGATATGATTCTATTGGCTTCTAGGAAAAGGCTTACTACAAGAGAATAGAATGTAGAAATAAACCGAAACTTGAACTTGCCAGTTTATAAAAAAACATGCATTCCACTAATTTGCTACAAGGATATATTTTACTTGCATTCTGTACAGCTGTATTAGTATTGTTTCTTTATGAAACATTGTATGTTATATTTCTGTTTTGGGGTTCATATAGACTTTTTCCTCTTTCATGTTTTATTTCACTGAAGTTTTAATGAGTACATGATAACTTTGGTATAAATTAAAGAAGAAAACAAACAGGTTGTTACAAATGAGGAAGAAAGCCAACATGTTCACTTATAGCAATAAACAGAATGCCATTTTTTATAAAGTAAGACAAATTTTATTTGCTTTTCTTGTCTGAAAAAGACAAAAATTGCTGGGCTCACAGGAAAGCAAGAAACCTTTTACATATTCTATAGCTATGCAAGACAGCATAGCTAGCAAACTTGGGAAAGTGAAAAGAACTTAGAGACTTGATGATTAATCTCTTGAGTGCTGAATGATGTGCCATATACAATGCATCAATGAAATGTACTTCTCTAGTACAGCCTGACATACCTGGTGTACTTTGACATTTCCTTCAAATGCGTGGACATTTATCTGAAAACTATTGCTGGAGGTAGAACTGTAACTTTCAGATGTAGATTGGTGATGGGTGGGACTTAGAAAGTTTGGAATTCATATTTGATTGAGATGAGTATCTACATGTTCACAGACTTAGCTGAAGCTTATTAGAACTACATGAACCCCTCGAGTCTGCAAAATTGGGGCAGAAATCTGAAAAGAGGCTTTCTAGTCAGATTTCTTAGCAGTCTCAGGCTTAGAAGAAAATGCCACAAGAACAGCATTTCACAATATTTTGGCACCTCTGCTTCCAGCCCCAGACATAACATGGCACTGAAAGACCACACAGAAACAACCTCTTTGTATTTAAGAAGGGATGCGATCTTTGGGACTATTTCTTTATTTTTCCACTACTGAAATCATTATCCATTCTTTAGTCAGGCTTTGGAGAAAAAGATACACACGTATTAACATATTTCATGAAGTAAAAAGTAATCATTGTCTTAGTCTTTGGTTAAACTCATATTTTAGTGTGATGAACAGCTAAAAGCTTTTTCCTGCAATTTTTTCTTTAAAAGAATGTGACAGTGTGAGTTAGTGGGAAGTCATGTTTTTCTCAAACATCCACACCACGGTAAACATTCATGCTAAAATGTCAAGAAGACATTTCATCTTCAATATTTTTTAATGTTCCACTTCAATTGCTAAGTCAAAAACAGGAAACAATGAATATTTCACTCAGCTCTTTTTCACCCAGATCTACTTACTTTTCAATCAAGTCAAAATAATTAAAAACAAAAACAATGGTTTGACATTCAGAAGACTGTAACAACATGATTAAATTTACCTAAGTTTTAGGGATATGGATTACGCACTTCCCATTAAATTGCATGGAAAGAAGAACTTAATTCTGAGCACCACAAGTCACAGCAATTTCCTTCAAATGCCTTCCCAGAGTCTGTATGATTCCTTTATGTACCCAGATGATCTCAGTTCTGCTCTGCATTGGCTCTTGTATACCTCCAAACATATCTCTGTAGTAATTGTTATGAATATTATCATGTAAACCAATAGCATAATATTTATAGAAAATAATTGACTGGTAATAAATTGACTTGTGCTTACTAAAGACACAGAGATCAATTACATAGTATCTTAGATCTCAAGAAAAAAAATCAGTATATTCCATTTCCTTAGAGCTTTTATAAAGAACACTACTAATTGAACCATGCAAAGTTGAAGGCAGGGGAGACAAAAAATAAAATAAAAAATCTGACTTGCAATAACCAGATAAGAAAAACTACTTCAGGAAATATTTGTACTTGATTTATAAATTTTTATATTTAGCAACTAATGACTGTGACTTTATTTATTACAATTTGATATATAAGAATAACAAACACAGTGTCAAGTGAATTGTAAACACCAAAACAAATGAAACAAACAAAAAAGCAAAACCAATCAAATAAATAAAACACAAGAAAACAACATAATTTTATAATGACTTACTTTATACTTCATTTTATGAAACATGGTTACAAATGGCAGCCAAATATCAAGATTTTTCTTGAAGACTGTCATGCAGTTTATCTAAAAGATTGTGTGCTAAATTCACACCCACTGCTTGATAGCATATTCAAGAAATTTATGTTGCTCTCTAGAAACTGATATATGCAGTCGTCTATAACGTGTGTTAAAAAAATAATAATGATAAAGCTCATAAAGACATTAGAAAAAAGATGAATATGTTCTTTTAATAAGTAGTAAGAAGCCAGTTGCATGTGAGAAAATCTTAATAGTGTACAACAAAGGAAAAACAATTAAAAAGAATTTATCTTACTTATACAAGTAAAGTAACATGGTATTTCCAAATAAAGATGAAACACAGAAAACATTGACAAAACAGCAAATTTATTTTGACAAAAGCAGTTTTTAATTCATTTTCTAAATATATATGTTTATTTATATACAGAGATATTCTCTATTCTATATATATTCCTCATTTATATAGATGGATGTAATTACACACATAACTCTTCTACTGTAGCAGAAAGCAAACTGTATATATAATCAGCATATTTTACTAAATGAAGCTTACCTTTCTTTCTTTGGACTTAGATGTAGAATGATACATAATGAAAAGGAAGAAAAAAGTCACTCTATCTTAGACTGACCCCAATGACTCTATGTTGAACACTGAGAAGAAATATAGACATTTTTTCCTAGTGAAAATCCTTTGTTATACTTTATGATCAGGAAAATAAAATTTATTAAAGTTCCATGTTTTCCTCTCTTTCTTTCTTTCTTTCTTTCTTTCTCTCTCTCTCTCTCCTTCTCTCTCTCTTTCTCTCTTTCTCTTTCTCTCTTTCTTTCTCTCTTTCTCTCTTTCTCTCTTTCTCTCTTTTTCTTTCTTTCACTTTTTCACTCTTTCTTTCTCTCACTTTTTCACTCTTTCTCTCACTTTCACTCTTTCTTTCACTCTTTCACTCTTTCACTCTGTTTCTTTCTCTCTCTCTCTCTTTCTGTCTTTCTTTCACTCAAACTACTTATGATATTGATTTGGAAATAACATTTTTCTCACCAAGTGAAAACTATGAAATGGATGAAATTAAAAAAAAAGCATCCTGCAACTCTTTTATTAAAGAATAGTCATTAAATGCTCTCTCAGGCCATTCTGGTCTGGTCAGTCCATACAAAATCTTTACAATTAATCCAAAAGTATTTTCAGCTAGAAAAGCTTGTCAAAAATTTAATATGCCATTAAAAAGTGATACTTAGTTTAAGAGGATAAGGAAAACCAACCAATGTATCTATCACCAAATATATTTTTTTAAATAATTAAATCACAATAGAGAAACAAACAAACATGAGACTCTTAAAATATTCTGTATTTATTTTAGCAAGACTGTAGTAGGTATGTGCAAAGTTCTTTGTGAATTCAAATCTGAATTTCTTTGATCCATTTAAGTGTTCCCCAGTGGGAACCCATCTGGAGGCGATCAAATACAGTTCTATACTTAAGTTAGGGACAATTTTGATCATGTTGCTCAGTTTGTTTTCCAGTCTGAGTACCTCCAAGAAAGGAGATTTCATAGGGATATTTCATAGCCTGTCTGGTCAACAGGTTTCTTTTGACTGCATGCATTGTGATTTTTCCTACTATTACCTAACTGGAATTTCCCTTGTTCCAGCTTGAATCCATTGTGTTTCCTATGGTCACTGTGCACTTCTGAGAAGATTCTGACTCTGTCTTCTCTGTAATGTCTGTTGACAAAGCTGAAAACAGTAAAGCATCTGCATTTCCCAGAGATGTCATGTTGCTTTCTTTAGGCAAACAAAATGACCTGAATCTATCCTAGAAGTGTATAATTCATATGAATCAAGACCGTGTGATATATATATGTCACTGACTGTACTGCACTGTTTATAGTGAGTCTAGAAAAGAAACTTGTGTGTAGTAGCAACACTGTAAAGCAGCAATGCTCATGAGAAGTTGTGGAATACTTGAGAATTTACAAGTAGAAAACAGACAGAGAAACGGAGGAAACCATTTTTGGAACAAAATAGGAACAGAACCTTTCACTTAAACTGACAAAGCCAACTCTTCATGTGGACTGCTCCTCGGGTTCTTCAGAAATGGGTGATTAGTCAGAAATTTTCACTGCAAACAACAATTTCATTGGACGTGGCATCCAAAATGAAGTATAAATTGACTTATTTCAGGTTATTTATGCCAAGTTTGTCAAACTTTTCATGCCAAAGTTCAGTTATCTTACATCACCATCTACCACTCTAGGCAAATGGAAAAACTGAAGGTGCAGGTAAAGTTACTGTTTCAGTTAAAGAAAGCTACCAAAACAAACAAACAAACAAACAAACAAACAAACAAACAAAACAGCAAATAGTGTGTGACAAGAAATTCTTGAATCAATCTTACATAGTGTATCAGTTGGAGTATGATACAATTCCTGATGTCAAAAGTCAGAGATGCACTGATGCCAGTTGCCTCAGCATTACTAGAGATGTCAGGTTTAGAAGGAAAAAGAGACAAGTGTGCAAAGTCCAAAGACTGGGTAAAGGTCCAGTGGTAAAAGACCAGTCAGGTCTTCCCACTCACAAATTATTACTTTGACGTTAACTATTTCATTGGGAGCAAGTTACTCGTATCAGTCAGATAAATCCCAATTTCATAATGCTACACTGGTAAGACTTCTATCTCATTGTTGCCCCAAATATTTGCTAACAAACAACATTGCTAAAAAACATTGTTAGCAATGTGCATTGCTAACAAACAACAAAATTCTGAATTTAGTGAAAGTTAATGACTGTCAAACAGACAAACATCACAATGGGATCTTAAAACACTATCGCAGCCTTTGTAAGAGACCAAACTGTAAGACAGACTCCTGACTTAACCCTAAAGATTTTATTATTTTTTTTTTATTATTTTTAAAGACGCAATAACAAATAACTTCCCCACAGGGACATTACATTACATTGCGATTACAGAGTCATATAGCTACATGTAGTGTAGTTAGAGAACTACATTTCCAGCTGGTAGCTGCTGGGAGAGATGATTACACTGACAATAAAAAAGTCAAAACGTTTTCAGTTTTTTGAATCCTTTCTTTTATATCTTTGACACACACACATACAATGTGAAAAAAAAAAAAAGTTATTTAAAAAAACAACATAATATACTACAGGTGTAAGAATAAAATAACACTCAGGTGACAGTGTAAATTAGTACATAATTACCAATACTTTAGTAATACCATATGTTAATAGATGAAGACTTGTAGACTTGATACCTGTAAGTTATCTTGTGAGACAAGAGGAGGGGAAGAGTAAAGAAAAGATGTGTGAAACATTAAAACAAACAAACAAAACACAATATGATAACACATGCTAGCATGAATATTGAAAAGAAAAAAAATAATAATAATTATAGTTCTAAAAAATGTTTATAAAACCTTATCACTGGCTTATCTAAGACCAGACAACAGATTTTTTATTGTCAGGGAAAAAAAGAAAGAAAAGAAAAAAAAAAAGAGAGAGAGAGAAAGGAGTAATGCAATACATTTCAATTTTCATGCAGTCTCAAACAAAGCCATTTAAAATAGGCTGTTAAGAAAGGTAAATGAGTCAAACGCTTGCCATAGATTAGAAATTATCTTACAGAAAACTGGACTATATGTGGCCAATTTTCTCTGCCAAAAATCTCACAGTGATGTGCCTCAATGATCTGTTTTAATTGTGTATTTTTAACGTACTAATGGTAATACTCAAAATATTCAAAAAAAGGATTGCCCATTTAAAATATGACTCAAAACACTTCATTTTAAAAAATACTCAATTACTCTCAGTAATTGTATAAGGTGTATTTGGCTTATGTGGCAAGGTTTGGTAGTGGTGGGGCAGCAGGGGTGGCATCTGTTAGCAGAGCCCAGCGGCTGCCCCATGTCAGATCAGAGCCAGCTCCAGCCAGCTCCAGAAAGGGACCCACTGCTGGCCAGAGCCAAGCCAATAAGTGATGTTGGTTGTGCCTCTGTGGGAGCAGATTTAAGAAAGAGGAAAAACACTGCACAATAGAAGGGTTAGAAGTGAGAAAATATATAGTAAAACAGCCCTGCAGACCCCAAGGTCTGCAGGAGGGCAGGAGGTACTCCAGGAACGCAGCAGAAGTTCCCCAGCAGCCTGTGGAGAGGCCCCTGGTGGAGCAGGCTGTCCCCCTGCAGCCCATGGGTCCCACATGGAGCAGATCTCCACGCTGCAGCCCGTGGAGGAGCCCCCGGTGGAGCAGGTGGATGTGGCCTGGAGGAGGCTGCAGCCCATGGAGAGCCCCCGCAGGAGCAGGCCCCGGGCCGGAGCTGCAGCCCGTGGAGAGGAGCCCACGCAGGAGCAGGGGGCCTGGGGGGAGCTGCCGCCCGTGGGGGACCCGTGCTGGAGCAGTTTGCTCCTGGGGGATGGACCTCGTGGTACAGACCCAAAATGTGAGTAGTTCTTGAAGGGTTACTGCCTGGGGGAAGCCCACGCAGGATCAGTTCAGGAAGAACTGTATCCTGTGGGAGGTACCTCACATGGAGCAGGGGCAGAGAGTGACCCTGAAGGGGCGGCGGAGATTGTTTTATGGACTCCCATTCACTGTTTGCATGCACCAATTAGGGGGAGGAGGACGTAGAAGAGGGTGATGTGGGGAGGAAGATTTGTTTAGTTTGCTTTTTAGTTCTCACTGCTCCAGTCTGTTAGTGGTTGGCTATAAATTACATTAATCTCCTTTATGCTGAGTCTGTTTTTCCCATAACAGTAATTGGTGAGTGATCTCCCTGTCCATCCTTCAGCCCCCCTGACTTTTTTTTTTTTTCATTGAATTTTCTACCCCTGTCCTTTTGAGTAGGGGAAATGAGAGTGTGGTGTAGTGGAGCTCAGTATTCTATCAGTGTGAAAACATCACATAAGGGAATACGTCATTGGTAATTGTAAACACACAGCATTATCCAAGTGCAAGGATATTCAAGGATTCTAAGGGCATAATTCAGCATTAAAGAGGTTAATATTTTTATCTTGGTCTATGATATTTATTATTTTGTTAATGAAATATAACTATCAGAACCTTTGAAACACAAAACTTGCTACATGTAAATAATATTAATAATAATAATAATAGTAATAATAATAATAATGAGAGGTGGAGCACTATTGCAAGCGAGTCCAGGGTCATGGAAATCTTTACTAATTATAAAACAAAGGGTTTTCATTGCAGTTATCAATAAGTGGGAACAATGATCTGACTATCAGAAATGTAATAAAATATCAAAATTTCATACATAAAATATAGTAAAATTATATAATAAACATTTTTATAATTATTTCATATTATTGGAAATATGAAAGTGTTAAAATATCCATAAGTTTTGACATTGTGTTACTATTGTTTAAGAGAAGTCTTAGATTTACTGGGCTTGTGCAGAGAAGGTTGAGTGTCTGCCATGTACATTAAAAATTATTCTCTGTGACAGGCACAACGTTAAAAAAAAAACTCAGGTGTACTGAGTCTGCTCAAATGTCCATCAAGAAATCTTGCTAAGCCTGTAGTTAGATTTCAATTTAGATATAATTCCATTGGATAGCCCTTTCCTCAAGACAGATCTTTAACACTGGAGAAACCCATGCCTTTGCCCTTTATCATATATGAAACTGACATTTTTTTCACTAATGTCTTTGCTCACAATGCATTAGTTTTGATATTTAAAAGTGTTTAAATAAGTGAACTGGTTCAGAATCATAGAAGCAGTGCTTTTAGAACTACTTACTAATATCTATTGTCTTTATTCAGGTATTTATGACTGACATATGCAATTATATAAATATAATATAATATAACACAGATAGATGAACATTTCAGTTATAGATGAGGATTTGTTTTGGAGTCAAGCAGAGAAGGCATCCAAAGATGGCTTTTGCCCTGATCAAAACTACAGTACCAGTATGGACAAAGTCCTCATGTCTGGAATAGACCTACACAGGCTCCTCAGAGGAGCCTGTGGTGTGCTATTAATTCAGAAGCTAGCCAGCAACAGACAGAGACAAGTGACCAGTCCATGTCTTCCATTTCATACCAAATCATCCATTAAAGGCTATAGATGGAGGGTACTCTGCTCAGTATTTATATAAAGTACAGCATTTGTCTATGTCCACTCCGCTACTCTCTGCCAACTTCAGATAAGAAAAATATGGTCATGACATGTCACCTTATAACAAGGCAATGCTACCTAATGAATATCTCCAAAAGGATGAAGTGGCAGTCAGGAAAATAAAATGATTCTGAAATATTGTTCTACAGAAAGATTGGTTTCAACTTTCTATAAGGCTGTATAGACCACGTTCATCCAAATAGTATGGAAACATAATTTTTGACTCATCTCTACACCTCTTTAAGCTTGTTTGTGTTTGTGAACATGCCTGATTTTACCTTCATGTTACCAATAAACTGTATTCTTTTTTTCCACATTGATTCTGGCCACTTTAAGTTATGTCTTTACTACCTTATAACTCAGTTACTGGAATTTGCTCGACTGAAGCTGAATGTGAAGACAATGCAGCAGGTTCAAGACTCAGAATGCAACTGTCCATATACAATCCAAAGACAGAATAGAATGAAAATGAAAGAGAAGAACAGAAATAATAGAATAAGAAATAAGAACAGAAATAAAATAATACATTAAAATAATAGGAAATGTGTATTATTTCTCAGATAATATGTTTTTTCCTCAATTGGCAATTGATTTCCCAACTGAAATTATTTACTATGTAAGCAAGTGGATGTAAAATAAAATTCCCATACTAATTCAGAAGACAATATAATTTATCTTAGAGTACATATTGTTACATTTTTCATCCGTCCAAGTTAACCACATACGTTTTTATAAGGAACAAGAACAGAAATAAAATAATACATTAAAATAGTAGAAAGTGTGTATTATTTCTCAGATAATATATTTTTTCCTCAATTGGCAATTGATTTCCCAACTGAAATTATTTACTATATAAGCAAGTGGATGTAAAATAAAATTCCCATACTAATTCAGAAGACAATATAATTTATCTTAGAGTACATACAGTTACATTTTTCATCCGTCCAAGTTAACCACATACGTTTTTATAAGGAACATTTGTTAAATACATGCATGTGCATAGTATAGTATGGTATAATAAAGTATATGTATTTGTCATGAACTAGTGAAATCCCATGTAGTACATGTTTATAAGCATGTTTATATGGAAAAGCTGTATAGCTTGACTCAGAGTTTCATACTTATCCTAAAGGATAAAACAGCTGTTCTCAGAACCCTTAGGTTTTTCGATTAACTGTGTATTCTTTCCCTCTTTGGTATATTTTGAAATATATTGTGTATGATTTGTATCAAAACCTTAGGCCTTATATTGATTTTATTCAAGGATTATGGTTCATCCAACTTCAAAGTTGCTATCTTGGGATCTCTAAAATTTCTGAAATATCTTGCCAAGTTCTGAAAAAAAAAGCAGCATAATCCCAGATCAGACACAGTCTTGTGCATACGGCTCTGCAAAGAAATTGAATGGTTGCAGAATGCTAGTAATTTAACCAAGTCTCAGAATAAACATTTCTGAAAATAATAATTGCTTATAGCAAAACAGTTTGTTAAATAGAAAAGCATTTTTTGTTGTTGCTTTGTTCAATTTTTATCTTTCTTTGCCTTTCTCTTTTCTGCTCCTAAGCTTGGACATGTTGTTTCCATGTTTAAACAGATGGCTAATAAGAGCTTATGCAACTCAAACATCTCACCTAACCATTAATCTTCATTTCAGAGCAAGTGCTGCACGTTAGTTGACACAATTCTGTAGAGACGTGAAAGTCCCAGATACTTCCCCTTTAACTTTCAAAGTTTGCCTTTAGTTTATCCCATTGCAGCTTTACTTTTCAAAAGAAATTAGAAAGTTGAAGGTGGAGGGAGGGGAAGGACGGTGGAGGAAGAGTAGCTGGAACTCAAGTGGAAAATCCCAATGTGCTAAAATTGATTCAGAATCTTATTTTGTTATGATGTATCCAAAACCTCTCTTATTTATTTCTTTTTATTTCAACTACAGTGAAGTACCTGGTAGGAAGAATACTACCTACAAGTTCTGATAAATCTTTGCAGCTTTGGAACAGTAATGACAACAACAAAAAGCCTTCCGACATGCATTTTTCCACTATAAATATGTACTTTGAAGTCAGTATGGCATTTGGGTAACATAGTAATATTTTATGTTTACCTGTTATGGGCATCAGATTAGAAAGGAAGAGATTACAGGAAAAGCCTAAAACTAAAATCTGAGCAAAAGAATAACCTTTGCTTCCCTGAAAGAGGCATATTTCACATATCCTTGTCTGTAGTTTTCTATACTGAAAAGAAAGATGTTTGTGAAATTACAGACAGCATTTCCTGTTTGTTTGTTTGTTTTGTTGTTGTTGTTTTTCTTTCCTTTTTTTTTTTTTTTTAATTGTTAGGTCTCCAGTAGGACTGTCCTGCTAAGTAGGATTTGGCCAATTATTTTTTCTTAAATTCTTGCTTCATTATTACTTTACTAGAGTGTTAGCTTTTTTTTTTTTCTTTTTTTCTTTTTCTTCTATTAATTAATTTCCTTCTCTACAACAAATGGAATAGGTACTTCAGAGTTCATGTTTGTGCAACCTCAGCTCAAGGCTCATTAACTAACAGATCACTAATAATGCCTTTTTTTCCCTTCATTTATCGTTATGTAGGGCATCTTCAAATCTTAGTGTGATACACAGAAAGCAAAAACATGGTTTACCATCACAGATTAGCAATTCACAGAAGATTAAACAGATCTACAGAACCCTGCAGCTATATAGCTATCATATGAAAGCAACAAGAAAAGAGCTATAACAAAGACTTTCTGTATTTGGATAATCCAAAAATTCAAAGTCTGATTTTGAGATTATTAAATGTTAATACAGGAGAAATAGATCTTCCAGCCATTCAGTGTTTCATCTCATGGCTGTGCTTCAGCTTTCAGCTTTCATCAAAAAGGGAATGTGACACTCAGAATACAAAGTTACACATGATTCAATTCGTGGTCCTGTTTGTACTGTTCTGAAGGAATAATAGGTTCACATCTTTTGTTATAGATTTCCCAGAAGTCCCTCTTCAACTGCTTTGCCACAGTCGACAGCATAGAAGAATGTATTCTAGCTGTCCCTTGATAATGTTGTCCATAGGGATAATATTGAAGAAATCAAAGGGCTCTTCTGACTTTGATCTGACCCAGAGCTAGAAAATGAAAACAAACCCCCAAAATTATGCATTGCCAGGTTTTTATATATTTCTTCTTCTTCTTTCTGGGATACTTTCTGTAGATATATTTTTGCTTTAGAGAGTGAAAGCAGGCAGTTATGCAGGTGGAATACTCAATTTGATAGCAGATCTTCCAAAACTGGGAGAAGTCAGTCCAGTCTCTTGAGTATTTGCTTATTTCTACTAGTATCTTCTTACATCTTATACAAGTACTGGTGAAAGTTAACCAAACCCCCTGTTTCTAGAATAACATTGTCTAAAAGTTAATCAAACATAAGGCTAGTTTAGCTTGAAGTCCTTAAGAACTCATGGAATCAGAACCCAAACAGAAATATATATATGTATATATATGTACATACACATACATGTTTTTGTTTCTTGGTTTTATTTCATTACTTTTTTCATGGAATATTTATTACTGTAGTGTGATTTCAGCTTGTTGACAAATGCAACAGTAAAGAAAATACGCTCAAATACATATATTTATAGGCAGGTGGCTTTTTAAAATTTGAAAGATATAAGCTTGATGATCTCCAGAAAGCATATTTAATAGTAGCATATAGGTAGAAATACTGCCTCATGCCACCGTATAGACTAGAAAATTTTAAATATTAACATATTATAGCTTCAAAATGTAGACAGGTTACCATTAATGCAAAACATTAGTTTTGCATAGTACTTAATATAAACCTCACTGTGTAAATTTCTCTATTAAACTTTATGTGCATGTTAGTGGAGGTGTGGTGCTTTTCATAAAGAAGTATTATTTGTTTCCTATTAGATTCCATTCAGAAAACACTGTGGGTTTAGTACATTTCTCTGATTCCCATTCCCAGATTTATGCTCCCATCCATGCATTTAATTTGAAGTGATTTGTAACGCACAGCCTGAAGATCTAAATGCACTACATTTGCAAAATTGTTGTATTGTGACAAACCAGCTATCAGAGATAGGTAAATTAATTCCCCCTATTTTGTTGATATTGTTTTAATATCTGCTATGGAACTTAACTCTAACATATTACAAGACTGCTTGTCTAAAAATCTACTTCTATTAGTAACATTGCATTGTTCTACTTTATAAAAATGTGATTCAAGACATTTTTGGCTTTGATCACATTTTCCAGTTTCTTTTCAAATTAAACTTAAAAATCAGTAAGTAAATAGCCTGAGTAAAGATGAATCCTACGCATTTTGTTAACCTAATTATTTTTGTTTAATTATGCAAGTTTCTTGCATACTCATTCCTATGCTTGTAGTCTTTCAAGTTATCAAGGGACCTGAACTAGCATTTCCTGAAGCAAGATGGGTGTCTACCATTGCTGTAAAATACAGAGACACTTCAAAGATCAGCCACTGTGTGGATAAGAATAAGTAGATCCTCTCTCATTGGAGGACTGATGAGTAAAAATGTATTTAATGTAATTCTATGAATAGCTGTCTTTTAGCAAAATCTAATTAGTTAATTTGGTCACTTATGTAAGTGATGGCTAATTATCTTTGTTTATGGGTATTCAATGGAAACAAAAACTATACTGCTGGACCAACTTTCTGTTGTTTTTGTTGTTGTTGTTGGTGGTGGTGGTAGTGGTGTTTTGTTTTGTTTTGTTTTGTTTGTTTGTTTGTTTTTTCCTGGGAGAATCCAACATCCCAGACTGCAGAGACTAGACACTTGTTGAACTTCAGTGCCAAGGAGGTAACTAATTTATACTCTTTTTTTTTTAAAAAAAAAAATCTAAACTGTGGATCTTTACTAAAATTGCTTGCTAACAGTAGTAGTGACATATGAATGTGCATTTTAAGGTACATTTGTAAGAGTATGTACATGTAAGTGTATATATATATACATATGTATGTGTATATACATTGCTGGAGAAGAAGTTTTTTGGAATAGTTTTCTTTTTCCAGACCTGCACAAAGTAAATGTAAATCCTTCCGTTTCTTATAATTAAAACATTCTATTTGGATCCTGGCAAGAAAAGATTGAAGTTAGCTCCCATCAAGGGCTAATTCTGACACATACTGAGTGGTATCAACAGACTATTTATAAATTTATTAAACAGTAAAGCCATGAGATGTGATAAAGGTGTAGATACTTACAATGTACTGGGAAGTATAGAATCACCATTTTTCAGGGAAATACAAATATCCCTCAACAGGCTATATAAGGCTTTATATATTGTTATTATATGACTTTCATCTTCCAGTAGGATGTTCTCAATAACCAGGATAATATATATGTGCATCCAGACTACATATATATAGTCTAGAATGATAGTTTTTGCAGCAATATATTATTTTGTTCTTTCTTTTGATGTTTCTAGTAAACAAGTTTCTGATCTCTTGTTGCAACAAATATTACATACCAAAACAAACAAAACCAACAACAACCACAACAACAACAACAAACATATAAAAAAATATATAAATAAAATGTTTTTCAGTAGGTAGGGTTTTTTGTTTGTTTTTCTACTAAGTCCCTTTGGAAGACTATCTGGAGATACAGACAGTGCTTAAGTAAACAAATACAACTCTTTATTAAATATTATATTCTAAAAACTGAACTGCTTTTATATTTTTTCCCAATCAATAATAACAAGTCGTTCAGTTGTTATTAGTGTTCTCCATCTTCCATCAGAATTTTAGTTGTATCATTCTTTTATCCTAGTATCTATCTGTCTATTTATTTGGGGTACTATCAATATTAAATTGAAATATTAATTTATATATTTATTGAAAAACCTTTTTGAGAAATATTCCTTTTATGAGGATTTTTTTCAGATTGAAGAATGTCAGTTCAGATTAAAAAATCAGTGCCAAGAAGGGAGTAGGAAATTCACCTACTCATTTATTTAAGGACTCTTTCCTATTCATTTTTCGACGTATACTTTTAAACATTCATCTAAATTACGTCACTTTGAAAGACAAATTTGTAGGCCCAGGTTGTACCATATTGATTTTTAATTCTGGCTCCCCTATAGAATGAGCAGAGTTGTCACAGAAGACATGCAAACTGGAGTCTACAACACGCTTGATAGATCTGCTAACCCCCAGACTGTTTTAGGCTGACATTACCTGTCCACTGTTCTTGAAATTTGCATTTGAGAACTAATAGTTTCCAAATTTACTTAGCTTATGTAGAATAGGAAGCAATCTACTCCATATAATGTGAATACTGATAAATAAAATACATATTTGCATGTACGAATGTTTCTAAAATGTTTGTGTACATAATAAGACTACAGTAACAAGCACCACTCAGTTCTAAATTGAGACCATCTATTCTGAATGATCTTATCCTCTGCTGCATTATAGTAATATTGATGTGATCAACAGATTTAGTTTGACAGGGAACCATATGATAGTTCTGTTTTTGTGACAAATCCTAGAAAAGGTCTTGATTTTCATGATCTAACACAGATCTGTAACATGCTTCCCTAACACTCCCATATCATGGATCATATATGTTATACTGCAACTAATGCAGATAAGCTAATTTAACTAAGAGACTGTGATGAGAACAACTTAATTGTGATGAAAAATTCTTGGGGACAGGATATCTTATGGATGAAATTTCTGTGTGGGGTGGACTTTCCTAATGGTTTGATGTTATTGCTCTTTTTTTTGCATTTTTTGTTGTTTGTTTTCTGACTTTTTCATGTACCCATGCGCCTGATTAGACTATTAACAGTAAACTAGATTCTGAGCAGCAAAGCTTTCATGGTAGAGGTTTGTGTGTAGGTAGCTGTATATGGATATGCTTAATTAATACAATTATGATCACAGTGTTAGTATCCAAAAAATACCAAGAGGATCTACAACTTCTCCATCTCTCTCAATACTTTTTTTCCAATCTTCACTCCAAAATGCTCTGAATTTTGGAAACCTTTCAAACTGCTGCTTAAAATTAAAGTGAATTACAAAACATGGAGATTTTAATCAGAGTAAATTTAAAGGGTGTCTTTTAAATCTTTCCTCTGTTCCTACTGCAAAGCATAGAAATTGTCTCAGAGCATATTTCTCACAAGTCTGAGGACTGCTGTTTCAAAACCACTGGCCTTGTGTTAGTTAATGTTTTTAGTTTTCTTGTGGACAAACACTCTCAGCATAAACACCATTACAATTGGCAATCTTGATGACTGCCTCAGCAGGACAGCTAGAGAGTTAATGGACATGAAAGCTGAAATGGTTTGAGATGCACAGCTCTATCCCGTTGGTAGAACATTTCTGTTTTTTCAAAGTCCTACAGATAGAATTTTTTATATTAGTTACAGGAAGGCTCTTGTTTCTTGGTTATGTCTTAACCAAGAAAAATTAGTGTAAGGACAGGAAATGAGTTTTCTGGCTACAGTTTTTCTGTGGTAAATGATATATTACTAATGTAATTGTTAAACCCTAAAGTTTTGGAATGATGGCCTACAGCATACAACACAATTTGGATAAGAAAACTATCAACTCCTTTTATATACCACAAATCTCACACTGTCAGAAGTTAAAAAGCAGTCATAAAATGTAGCATAAACAAAGAATATTTTAGAAATAAGCAATCTGATGTAGTTTTCCATGTCACAGTAGGTCTGAACAAAACCCTTCTCTGTGCAACCCAAAAGCTTAAAGCAGAAAAACTTGATATGTGTGTGGGGCAGCTAAAGGCAAAACATATAGTGCCTGAGGCAATCAGCAGTATCTCTGAATCCTCTTGAATATTTCTGAAAATACAGTAATTCAAAGTGTGCTATGAAAACTTATATGAACCTCACTCCAATTAAAAGAGGAAATGGTAGTGTTAACCTTCGTTCTGCATGATACTCAGTCGTAATTATATTTGTCACCCAATGGGCACTAGAACTCTTCAAAGCAGTCTCACGCTTCAGAAGAAATATCTAAGAAAAAAAAAAAATATATATATATATAATCTCAGTTACTTCTACAACAGATGTCAGCTCAGAGAACGTTAGTGAAAAACAAGGCCCTGAGCATTGCTCTTCTTTGTCACAGCACAATACCAAAGCTAATCAGGGAGCTGATAAGTGGATGTGTGGTTTTCTGTTGTCTGACTAAGGTTGGCCACTGAAATCACTTCTAAAAATGAACAGGATCCTAAATAACAGAAAGTTTGTGTTCCTTTCCTTCCCTTCCCTTTCCTTTCCTTTTTTTTCCCTTTTCCTTTCCTTTCTTCTCCTCTTCCCTTTCCTTTCCCTTCCTCTTCCTCTTCCCCTTTCCCTCCCTCTCCCTCTTCCCCTTTCCCTCCCTCTCCCTGTCCCCCCTTCCGCGTTTTTGCAGGATAGATCCAGCAAAGAACACAAGGCATTTTAACTTCATGAGTATTACCCTTCCTCTGATTTCCATTTAGATAATCAAAAGATAAAAATAAAAATAGACATGGTCCCAAAAGCACGTGGCAGCATATTATTCATCAGCAACAACATGCAAGTTTTGGCTAACAATAATTATGCAGTCAAAACTCTTCCTTCCTCAAAGTGAGCCCCAGAAGACAGTATTCACACGGCACAGCAAGTCAGTTATCTGGCACAGGAGGCAGGTAGGAATACCTGCCTTTCTCCTGAATTGACCACTAACTGCACTGAGGTCCTCCTATTAACCAGTCTGACAGGGAGAGCAGGGTGGACGTGTTCCAGCTGGTAGCAGTTCATTAATTGGATAGTCATTTTTTTCTCATCAGGTCAATTTGGGGATTTGACTAGCTGATTTTTAAGGTCTCTTCCAACCAAAACTATTCTATGAAACACTCCTTCCACAGTCTGCTACCTTGGGTGCTTTCTAGTAAAATTCTGATGCCAAACTGTAGAAAAACTTAAGTGTTTCTAAAGTATCCACAATATAGAGTTAATAACTGCTTTCCTAAGTTCTGTTGAATGTGCTAGGTTTAGACAACTCCAAAATTTTTTCTTATTCCATTTTGTTCACTCTATACCCTCCCACCAGCATGCACTAGTATATGGCCCATCTGTCTGCCCAGCACCCATGCCCGGATCCTGGCCCCTCTCACCCACCCCATGGGTGCCCTACTTGCTGGCTGCTCCAGCATGGGGTTTGCCAGCGAATGCACATACACACCCCATGCACTGTACCCTATCAGCAGGTTTGAGGACATACACTGCTCCTGTCCTAGGGGCTGGAGGCTGAATACCCTTACCTGCTCCAGGACCTGATGCTGAGACCCCACTGGCTGCAGCAGCTGTCACCAGAGGCCAGGGCACCCACACCCCAGCCTGACTCCAGCAGCAGACAGTCTTCTCTCACACACACAGGTCCCACCAGGAGCTGGCACTAAGCCCCTGCAGCAGTCACACACACAGGATGGAATGATATTACAGAGAGTTAAGAATGGATTTAATGAGATTTAAGAAGACAGGACATACTGTGGTGATCAGGTGCAGGGCTCAGCCATACAACCATATGGACTGTCCCCATTTTACATGAATGACCACTTATATGCCTCTGTCTGTTTAGCCCCTTTGTTCCTCTCCGCTTCCCCATCCTCTGCACATTGCTTCTTCAGCTGGTACAGTCCCACCAAACATCTGGGACCCTCATGTTTTAATCCTCATCAGTTGTAAAGTCCTGGTTTCCCTGCAGTTTCATGATATCCCATCAGTTAGTGTGACTGACCAGTTTTGTTTCTGGTTATGGTCTTTGTTAACGCTAGCTGGTCAGCTTTTATGGCTCTGTGTTGTTTTCTCCATCATTTTCCTTTTTCTCCCAACGGAAAAAATAAACATCCTCATACTCCATATTTCGTTACCAATTAGCGCAAAAGACCAGTTTGGTTCTTATCAGGACCTACCTTATTATGTGATAGTCAAATTTGTGCCTTTATGATCTTCTTTATGTCTTCTTTGACCAGATATCCTTAAAGAAGCAGACATTCTCCTTCTACATACACACCTGTACACTGTACAGTTCAGAAAGAAGCCTATAAGCCACCAAGAGGAAGTAGCTATAGTCTCCAAAAATTGACGGAAACATCACTGAAAGTTGTAGTGGGTTTACGTGACAAGGTTTTGGTAGCAGGGGGCCATAGGGGTGGCTTCTGTGAGAAGAATCTAGAAGCTGCCCCATGTTAGGTAAGGGCCCCGCTGCGTACCAGAGCCAATAAGCGATGTTTTTTGTGCCTCTGTGAGAGCATATTTGAGACAGGAAAAAAAAAAAAAAATTCTGCACCACACAGCAGCTGGGAGAGTGAGAGGAGTGAGAAACAGCTTTGCAGGCGCCAAGGTCAGTGAAGAAGGAGGGGGGAGAGGTGCTCCAGGCACTGGAGCAAAAGTCCCCTGTGGCCTGTGGTAAGGACCATGGTGAAGCAGGTTGTTCCCCTGCAGCCCATGGAGTACCATGGTGGAGCAGGGTTCCACGCTGCAGCCTGTGGAGGAGACCAGAGTGGAGCAGGTGGACCTGCACTGACGAAGGCTGCAGCCTGTGGAAGACCCCTGCCGGAGCAGATTCCGGGCTGGACCTGTAGCCCGTGGAGAGGAGCCCACGCAGGAGCAGGTGACCTGGCAGGAGCTGCTGCCCATGGGGGACCCGTGCTGGAGCAGTTTGTTCCTGAGGGATGGACCCCATGGTACGGACCCATATCTGGAGCAGTTCTTGAAGAGCTGCTGCCTATGGGAAGCCCACGCTGGATCAGTTCAGTGAGGACTGCATCCCCTGGGAGGAACCTCACGTGGAGCAGGGGCAGAGAGTAACCGTGAAGGAGTGGTGGAGAAGTGCTATAGACTGACCACAACCCCGGTTCCCCTGTTCCCCTGCGCCGCTCAGGGGGAGGAGGTGGAAAAGGGTGGAAGGGGGGGAAGGTGCTTTTGGTTTCTTTTCTTTGTTTCTCGCTTCTCTAGCTTGTTAGTAATAGGCAATAAATCTTACTATCTCCCTATGCTGAGTCTGTTTTGCCCGTCACGGTAATGACTGGGTGATCTCCTCGTCCTTATCTCAACCCTTGAGCCCTTTTCACCGTATTTTCTCCCTGTTTCTCTTAGAGGAGGGGGAGTGAGAGAGTGGTTGTGGTGGAGCTTGGCCGCCCACCTGAGTAAAACCACCACAAAAATAAATTCAAAGTTGTTAACCAAAGAAAAGAAGGAAAACAAAACAAAACATAAACAAGCAAACAAATCTTCATGGTATAACTAGAGAAAGGGAAAAAAATTAAAAGTAACTTCTTACAAACTTACAACTTCTTACTTCTTCTTATGCTGGAAGCATAAACATACTGTATTTGCCTAGCACTTTCAGATAGCTGATTGATAGCATGTCAAAGAATGGTCTTTTATGCTGAGTTCTAAGTTCTGTCCACTCTGTCAGGTCTTAATTGGTGTCACCTCCATTTTTCTGGAAAAAGCAGACACTGTAGTTTTCTGAATCAGAAGCTTGCTATCTTGCTTCTCCATATGTGATGACTGAAATACAGGTAACTGATTCAACAGTGATAAAATGTAAATATAACTGTTAATAGATGCTATTCCTTGTATGAGACATTTTTTGAATGGATTATCAGAAGGAAATAACAAATTTGGATTGGAATTCAGTGGTTTCTTTCTTAGTTTTCAGAGCAGCAAAGCAAGACAGAAAAGTTTTATGGTCCAAAATAGGTCTTGCTGTAATCATAAGGATCTTTAGGACTAAATCCCATTGGCACCAATCGATGTCCTGTCAAAGAAAGACAGCAGAATGGAAAAAGTCAGAGTAGGAAGTGGAAGAGCAAAGTTACTGGAAAACTACACAATCCACTGGAACTGTTCAGTTTCCACAGGTGGAAAAGAGGTACCAGCAATTGTTGAATACAATAGATATCAAGATGATAAATGGTGATTAAAAAGAGCATTTAGGAGTATGTGAGAAATAACAATTGCACAGAAAATAGTTTCTTGTGAGTATTTTATATACTGTTTCTTTAATAGAATTGACACTCAAATTAAAAGAACATCTTAAACACACGAGTATATAAAACAACATTTATTGGCATTGTGTACTTAGAGGAGCTGGCATACCTTGTTGAAAAATGTGCCTTTAGTACCTTAAATATCTTTTTGGAGCTTTTCTCCTTTAAAAATAAAACAAAGATCAACCTCCTTTATCTTTCAGCACGGAAACTAAAAGTCTTGCAGCAAAAGAATAAACAGTGTTAAGGGACTGAAGACAAGTATGGATTGCTTCAGTCTTAGTTTAAGTGTACATGAACAAGATACACAAAAACAAATAGCAATTTAAAAACAATTTTACAAATAATTTTGTCAGGAATGAAGAGAAATGCATATGGCATGCATGCAAAATAGACTGTTAAGTGTGATCCCATAGAAAGGATCTTCAGGTCCAAGAGTCAGCCTGTATTTGTGCTTGGGATTGCTCCAACCCAGGTACAGGACCTTGCACTTGGCCTGGGTGAACTTCATGAGGTTTGCACAGGCCCACCTCTCAAGTCCTTCGAGGTCCTTGTGGATGGCATCCCTTCCCTCCAGTGTCAACCGCATCACAAAGCTTGGTGTCATTAGCAAACTTGCTGAGGGTGCACTCAATCACACGCTCCGTTTCACTGACAAAGATGTTAAACAGCACTGGTCCCAGTACTGATCCCTGAGGAACACCACTCATTATTGATCTCTGCTTGGACATTGAGCCATTCACCACGACTCTTTGAGTGAGACCATCCAGTCAGTTCTTTACTCACCGGGTGGTCCATCCATCACATCCATGTCTCTCCAATTTAGAGACAAGGATGGCAAAGTGGACAGTGTCAAATGTTTTGCACAAGCCCAGGTAGATGATATCAGTTGCTATTCCCTTGTCTACCAGTGCTGTAACCCTGCTGTAGAAGGCCACCAGATTTGTCAGGTACAATCTGCCCTTAGTGAAGCCCTGTTGGCTGTCACCAGTCACCACCTTATTTTACATGTTCCTCAGCATAGTTTCCAGGAGGATCTGCTCCATGATCTTGCCAGGCACAGAGGTGTGACTGACTGGCCTGTAGTTCCCCAGGTCTTCTTTTTTTTCCATTTTCAAGTACAGGGGTTATGTTTCCTCTCCTCTAGTCAGTGGCAATTTCACTGAACTGCCATGACTTCCATATGATGGAAAGTGGCTTAACAACTACATCCAACAGTTCCCCCAGGACCTGCAGATACATCTCATCATGTGCACCTCTAGATTCCTTAGATGGTCTTGAACTTGATCTTCTCCTACACTGTGTGGTTCTTCATTCCTCCAGTCTCTTCTTTGCCTTCTGGGGCCTGGGCTATGTGGCTTGAGCTCTTGTCTGGGAAGACTGAGACAAAATAGTCATTAAGTACCTTAGCCATCTTTTCCCTCTGGAAAGGGCCCACAGTTTCCCTAGTCTTCCTTTTATCACTGATGTACCTATAGAAGTCTTTCTTGTTGCTCTTGACATCCCTCACCAAATTCAATTCTACACGGCCTTTAGCTTTCCTGACCTGATCCCTGGCTGAAACCCAGAAACCCAATCCAACAAGCGAAAGAATCTTGAAGTTTGGAAACATGTTCTGAAAGATAGTTTTTCACTATGAAAGTTTGAGAAAACTCTACTGTGTATACATGCCATGTGCATTGATTTTCTCAGAGGGTTCCTCTAGGGGCCATTTTTGCCAATACAGCAATTAGAAATGGCATACAATTTTCCAAAGACTAATTCAAGTATCTACCTCAAGACTTAGAGTTTTATAAAAGTATCTAAGATTTCTGCTTAGTTTTGTTTGTTTGCTTGTTTTTCTTTTCTTTGAAAACCAGAACCTTTTCTCTTCCATGTTAGTTCCAGAGCTACCTGTAAGAAAACTTTCTAAAAAAAAAAAACAACAGGATTTCAGGCAAAGTGGAACAATATGAAGAAACTAAACACATGTAACAGTGTTTTATGGGGGAAATATCAATGAAATTTAATAATTGCTAGCATAGTTATTTGGCATTAACTACTGTAGATAGCATTTGCACAATAAATCCCTTTCATTATTGGAGTCTGAATAAATTTCTGTAATAGAATAAACAAACAAATAATAACAAATGAGGAGTGTACAGAGAGGAAAACAAATATAATGCCCTGTGATGCTATTTTTAATCTTATAATATCTAATTTTTATTTTTTATTTTTTAATATTGCTGTAACATTCAGGAAATATACAAAAATAATTTAAAGGCTGATGAGATTCTAAAATGTGAATTGTACAAAAATATTCTGCTATGGGAGAATCCATCAGACTGTGCAAGCATATTTAAACTTGCAAGGTGGAAAATAACAATATTCTGTGTAAATCAGTTTACAATCCTTAAATTCATTTTTAATGATAAGATGTAATTGAACTCTATTTTCTTAATTTTACTTGCACTGCTGATGAGCCTCAATGACCATTTCTGGCTTAGATTAGGTTTCCTGTAAAAGATGAGCATCTGAAATTAAGTCAGCAATATCAAATGCTGTAATTTAGGTTTGTTCCATTATTAAAGATATAACAAGGATTACATTACATATTATTATTGCTTTATGTCATGTTATAGAATATTATGATCCATTGGTGTATGAGTAATTTATATCAGGAAAAGACATAGTAATGGTAATGTCTAACTGGAAAGGAGAACAACTTTGGAAATTTTTTGAAGGCCAAAACCGTATAAAGAAAATTTTGACAGCTGGAAAAATGCAAAAGAAATATTCAGGTATATATAACAGTAAACAATTTTCTGCTTTTTCATCATTTTTTGAAAGGGGAACAAAGGAAAATGCTCCCAGACTCAAACCTTGGATTTTTTCTTACTTTACAAAGCATTGTATGGAGGCACAGGATGCAGAACTGAGCTAATAAAATGTTTTAACTGACTACTCAGTTGTGTCCTTCTCTTACACTTTATGAAACGTGCTCTTACCAACAGCCTTCCCTGCCAGGATACTATTAAATCACTGAAAGAAACCACACATACTGGGAAACGAGAGATGGAAGGTAAAGAGAAATTTAAGGTAAAATGAAGGAAAATAAAGATGGATTTTTGAGATGCACATTACCAAGACAACACTTCTTAGAACGGATTCCTGCAATAGAAAAAACAGTCAAAGGATGAACTCTGACAAAGAATATTCCACCATGGAATATTTGGCTTTATAAATGTTGATTGTATTTAGGGATAGAAAGTTAGAAATTATTTTGATAAAAGTTAGCCATGTTAGATATTAAATAATACATCTTTAAGCTGAAAAATATGAATACCTTCATTATCACAAACCCTGAACACAGCTAGAAATACAAGTTTTAGACTCATAGTGATTAAGCTTTTATTTGATAAGAGACTACTTAACCTTAACTGTTTATGGAATTCTTTCTCACCGGAGTTATTCAAAATTAATATAAAGAAAACAGATTACATATATTAATGAGCTACCAGTCTCCAGATCTGTCAGAAGTATGACTAGGAACTAGGAATACCAATTACTATAGACACCTGCCCCAGGGATGAAATGTCAGCATTTAATATAACTGAGCTTAAACAGAATCTAATATTTTAACCTTTCTCATATTTATGCTTACAACAAAAGTTTGAAGAGATATTGGGTAAGACTTGAAGCAGGAAGGGCAGGGGATAAAGCAGTGCCCAGCTGTATATCAAATGATGTCAACTGGACACACATTTTTGGCCCTTGTATACTATACTGGGCCTGATTTACTAACTAAAATGAGGTATTTATTGGCTTCTTGGACTTGATGTGGTATGCATGTCTTTTTCATGTGGCTATCAGCTCTGATGCAAGTCCTCCTGAAGACCCAGTTCAGGAGTGGCATCAAAAGGCCAGGAGGGGTACCCCAGGTTCAGACAGCTGAGCCAAGTCTATACATTACAAGTAGAAAACTAAAACTGACTACAGAATGGGACTGAATTTCACTCATTTCCCTTCCTGTCTGTGACAGCTAATAGGAGATTACTGAAGATAAACCCTTCAGAAACATGTCGGCACTTAGGGGGGGTTTCAAGAACTCTATTGTTCCAAAAACATTAATAACCTGGGATTTTTTATTTTTATTTTTTACTGTTCTAACTGAAACACAGATTACACAAAGTAAAATTATATAACAATATACATAGTGTATGTATATTGAGGCATATCGTGAGGTATGCTCGCAGATGGCCATCCCTGGCCTGAAGTTAACCTAATAAATTCAAGCTGAGAAATTGATGGGTTTCGCAGCCACTGGAAGGGGAAAAGTAGCAGGTCAACACCAACCTAAACTGATAGGAGAATTATTCACTTAGTCTGGAAAAACTATAAAACAAAACTTGTGAGAGAGGACAACTAGAAACTCCCTTTGGTCAAAGAATTTCAAGCAATAACAAGAGAGGGTGCAGGCTCACAGGGATGTCTAAAACCAGTATTACTACATAAGACTATGATACCCAAAAAATCGAGGTCCACAGAGAAAGATTAAAATGCAGATAAATTGTTGCTGTAGGAAGGGGAGCAGGGGGAGGAAAGTATAATGCAAACTATGTAATTGGAACTATTCACTGACCCTCCCACCAGGCAGACCTGCCCCTGATCAAAGCAGTTTGGAGCAGAAAAATGAACCTGTTTTATTAACCATAGTAAAATGTGCCTATCTTGCTTCTCCAGTTGAGGGGTCTGCAATGCTCCCACCCTGATGCTGACAGGGGGACACCCTGGAGAAGACAGTGGACAGACTGTCCATAACAGAACACCTATTTCCTTATTTTTCTTCTTCTTTTTATTTTTTTATTTATTTTATTTATTTTATTTATTTTTATTTATTATTGTTATTATTATTTAGTTATTATTATTATTGTTGTTGTT
Organism: Anser anser; assembly: GCF_964211835.1. Taxonomy (NCBI): domain Eukaryota; kingdom Metazoa; phylum Chordata; class Aves; order Anseriformes; family Anatidae; genus Anser; species Anser anser. The sequence goes on along the minus strand of NC_139720.1, from coordinate 178,195,409 downwards.
GTTGTTGTTGTTATTATTGTTATTATTATTTAGTTTTTAAAGAAAAGGATACATTTGGTAAAATTACTAGATTTGTAAAGACTATTAGTTTAAATATAAGAACTTACAGGTTGCTAAAAGAAATAAAAGTCACATCCAACCATTACACCCCAAAATATCTGGCCAGCATAGCTGAGATTTTGAAACAAATGCTAACCTCTCTGGGTAAGGTAAGTAAGGGATGAGACCTGCTGCTTGAGAGGTTTCATTCAAAGAGAGGAGAAAGTTCACAGGTGCAAATATGTCTGTAACTATGACAACAGTCAGAAGCTCATTTAGGGAAGCAGGAGCTTGGCTACTATCACTGTCTCCAACAAATATAGTCTCAAAGCTGCGTGAAGAGCTGTTTTTGTTTTGTTTGTTTGTTTGTTTTTGTTTTGTTTTGTTTAAATGTATTTATTGCATATCCAAAAGTATTTCAAGCCAATTCAAAGCAAAAATTAATCAAAATTTCAGCAAAAAGACTAGATAAAAATGCTTTAGGTATTTTTTTTCCTGCATCAAAGGAAACATGTTCTCTTGATCTTCACCATTTAAATGTTTTTGAAAATAAACAAGATCAAAATAAGGCACATTCACAAAAAAAAAAATATCTTTTTTTTCCCTTTTGTTTTCCTGTTATAAATAAATCTTTATGCATTTTATGAGTCAGTTTGTATTTTGCAAAATATACATTTTTCAGAGAAAAAGAAAAGTTTGTGTGGGGGAGGTTTTCTTATACTTTTCTTATACTTCCATCCTGAAGTATATTAGTGTATTTGTTGTTCACAGAACTGCAGGAAGAACTTAACCCCCCCCACACCCCCCCCAAATAACTGTTTTCCAGTCATTGCTTGTTCCACTTTCAGGTGATGTAGCTTAAAGTGGATTCAGTGACAGTCAGACAAAAGAAAAGCACTCAGGAGAATAATGCTCCTTACTTCTACCTTTATAGGTCTGCAACTAAGTAACAAATAAGTATGTATATTAAAATAACCTGACATCATCTTCAAAGAGATTAGTTGCAAAGAGAGACAGACTAGTTTATAAGTTTAATTATAAACATGATTTAATATTTCCTAATTTGTGGTTTAAATTTGCTATATGCTAACAGTTTTATTTTGTGCGCCTGTGATAAATGTGCATCTGTTATCAAATATTAGAAACCCACTTAATTAGTCTCTTTAAAATTGTAGAAAAGAGACAGTAAGCTGTAAAAAAAAGATTGTATTCCTAAAACCACAGATAAGCTGTTTTATGCTATCTTCTTAATTTTTATTTTATTTGTTTTAATATATTTTAAACAAGAAAGTGTTTAATTGAAAATTCACTGGACATTTCATGAATGTATGTGATGTGTGTGTATGTATGTATATGCAACATATATTTAGAATCTACACTTATTACCAGAATGTTACAGCTAGAAATTTATTTTGCTATAAGAGCAAAATTAATTAAAACCAAATTAAAACCAAATTAAAAAATAATGAAAACCAACCAAACAAAAAGTGTTGTTTTTGTTGTTGTTTATTGTTTGTTTTAAGTTTGCTTCCTCTTTAGAAATCTCTCATGAATGAACAAAGGCGGTCAAATCATGTACTTTGGTATTTATAATTGATAGAAGAAGCTGACAAATATAATTGAGGAGCTGACAGAGTGATAATGGATCAGCATTAAAGGGAAGGAAGGGACAGGTGACTTATAGTGGGAGTCTGTTACAGGCCACCTGATCAAGAAGATCAAGCAGATGAAGCCCTTTATAGACAGATAGAAGCAGCCTTACATTCACAAGGACTAGTTCTCATGGTGGTCTTCAGCCACCCCGATATCTGTTGGAAGGACACCAGAACAAGACACAGGCAATCCAGTAGGTTCCTGGAATGCATTGATGATAACTTCCTTCTCCAAGACATAGAGGAGCCAACAAGGAGAAATGCTATGCCTCATTCTCAGCACCAAAGAGGAGCTGGTGGGGAATGTGAAGCTTAAGGGCAGCCTTGGCTGCATGCAGTGACCATGAAATGGTGCAGCTTGGGATCCTTAGGGCAGCGAGGAGGAAGCACAGTAAGCTCGCTACCCTAGACTTCAGGAGTGAAGACTTTTGCGTCTTCAGGGATCTGCTTGGTAGAGTACTGTGTGATAAAGCTGTGGAGGGAAGAGGACCCAAAAAAGCTGGTTAATATCCGAACTATGGAGTAATGCATCCCAACAAAGAGGAAGTCAGGCAACAATGCCAGGAGGCCTGCATGAATAAACAAGGAGCTTCTGGCCAAACTCAAGCAGAAAAAAAGAAGCCTGTAGCTGAAGATGCTTTTCCCTTCTTCTGGCAGAGGGACTCTATCAGTCCACAGTAGACCTGGTTTCTCAAAGAGAGTTCCACAGTACAAAAAGCCAAATCACTAGCTGTGATACTAGTACTGCAACCATGTATTGATCTGTTGTATTTCACTGGTCTTTTCAATTACATTTTTTTTTTTTTGGACCAGTAGGATCAAAGGAAAGACCACCTGTGTTGCAGAGCCTTTTAGAGGCTGTGCAAATGCTGTGCAAAAGCAGCTGGAAGAGAGACGAGTGAGAAACATCCCTGCAGCCCCCAAGGTCAGTGCAGAAGGAGGGCAGGAGGTGCTCCAGGCACCACAGCAGAAGTTCCCCAGCGGCCTGTGGAGAGGCACCTGGTGGAGCAGGCTGTCCCCCTGCAGCCCATGGAGGAGATCTCCATGGATCCACACGGAGCAGATCTCCACGCTGCAGCCCATGGAGGAGCCCCCGGTGCAGCAGGTGGATGTGGCCTGAAGGAGCTTGCGGCCCATGGAGAGCCCCCGCAGGAGCAGGCCCCGGGCCGGAGCTGCAGCCCGTGGAGAGGAGCCCACGCAGGAGCAGGGGGTCTGGGGGGAGCTGCCACCCGTGGGGGGACCCGTGCTGGAGCAGTTTGCTCCTGACAGATGGACCCTGTGCTAAGGACCCATGTTGGATCGGTTCTTGAAGAGCTGCTGCCTGTGGGAAGCCCCCGCAGGATCAGTTCAGGAAGGACGACAACCCATGGGAGGGACCCCACATGGAGCAGGCGCAGAGAGTGACCATGAAGGGGCGGCAAAGATGAAGCTTCAGGGACTGACTGCAGCCCCCATTCCCCATTCCCCTGCACCTCTCGGGGGAGGAGGTCGAAGACAGTTGATAGGAGGAAGGTGTTTTTTAGTTTTAGTGCTTGTTTGTTTCTCACTGCTCTAGACTGTTAGTAATAAATAAGCAATTTTATTAATCTCCCTGCGCTGAGTCTGTTTTGTCTGTGAGGATCCCTATGACTTATCTCAACCCTTGAGCCCTTTCCATTGTATTTTTTCCCCGTTTCCATTTGAGGAGGGGAAGTGAGAAAGCAGTTGTGGATCTCAGCTGCCTAGCTGAGCAAAACCACCACAGCTAGTTGTTACATGAGATGCAGATCAGGCTGGCTAAGTTGAGGCCAGAGTCTACACAAACATGTAACATCTACCCTAACATCCTTCCTCTTCAGCCTGCAGAGCAGTGAAACAGTTCTGCAAGGGTACCTCAGATTTCGTGAGAAGTCTTTTCCTTCTGCTGGTCCTTGCTGTTGCAAGCTTTCATTCTTCTCCGTTATTGACATTCCTCACTTCTGTGTTCAACATTTTTGGCTGTTTGGCTGTGGGTCCACTATGGACTGCACTTGCAACCAGCTATCTAATTCCTTCTCAGCCTTCCTGATGGTGTGCAGCCTTCTCACTGCCTCCTGTAGCTCATCTACCTGGTGCCAGAGGTCCTCCACCTGGGTACACCTTTTGCAGACAGACATGCTGCCTATTCACAACAGTAAGGTGTAAGCACTTCCTGCTGTCTGAGGTCTGCACTGCAGCAGAACCCCCATGATTGATGTGATGAAACACTCTGCTGTGGGCTGTGTCAGCACCAGAGCTGATCGTCACAGTGACTCTGAGTGTATTGGTGTATTTCTTACGGTCTGGTATCTTAAGGTATGTTCTCAAAGTGGTATTATGTGAAAGGAAAGGTTTTATTTTATTTTAATGAAACCAACAGTAAAGTTGTAAATATAGCAAATGTGAAAATATGTGTGTAAAGTTTAAAGATGGAAAAAGCTACTGCATTATGACACCAGAGTACATAGTATTCCTTACGTTTATACTTGCTGTAAGGGGCTCATAGAATCACAGAGTGGCTGAGGTTGGAAAGGACCTGTAGAGGTCATCTGGTCCAATCTCCTGCTCAAGCAGGGATACATTAAGCTAGTTGCCCAGGACCAAGTTCTGATGGCTTATGAGTGTCTCCAGGGAGGGAGGGAAGCTATGTGATCTTTCTGGGCAACGTGTGCCAGTGCTCAGTCACTCACATAGTAAAACAGTGTTTCCTGGTGTTTAGAACCTCCTATGTTCTAGTTTGTACCCATTGCCTCTGGTCCTGGCACTGGGCACCTCTGAAAAGAGTCTGGCTCCATCTTCATTGTGTCCTCCTTTCAGATATTTACAGACAGTGATAAGATCCTCTCTGAGCCTCCTCCAGGCTAAACAGTCCTAACTTTCTCAGTGTCTCCTCATAGGAGAAGGGTTCCAATCACTTGATCATCTTAGTGGCCTTTGGCTGGACTATCTCTAGTATGTTCATGTCTCCTGTACTGGGGAGCCCAGAACGGGACACAGCACTCTAGGTATGGCCTCAACAGCACTGAATAGAGGATCACCTCCCATCGACCTACTGGCAGTACTTTGCCTAATGCAGCCAGGGCTACTGTTAACCTTCTTTGTGATAAGGGCACATTGCTGATTCCTTTTCAACTTGGTGTCCACCAGGACCTGCAGTTCCTTTTCTGCAAAGATGCTTTCCAATTGAGTGGCCCCAATGTGGTGCATAGAATCATAGAATCATTTAGTTTGGAAAAGACCTGTAAAATTGAGTCCAACCATCGTGTAACACTAAAAGTTCACTACTAAGCAATGTCCCTAAGTACCACATCCACACGTCTTTTAAATACTTCCAAGGATGGTGACTCTACCACTTCCCTGGATTCTGCTACTTCCCTGTTCTAATCCCTAACCACTCTTTCTGTGAAGAAATTCTTCCCAACATTTAATCTAACCCTCCCCTGACTCAAACTGAGGCTGTTTCCTGACATCCTGTCACTTATCACCTGGGAAAATGTTGGTACATGGAGTTGTCCTGTTGTCCTTCCCTAGACAGCTACAGGATTTTCACTTCCCCTTATTGACCTTCATGAGGTTCCTGTCAGACTACTTGTCTAGTCTGTTGAGGCTCTGCTACAGATGGCACCACAACCATCTGGCATTATCAGGCACTTCTCCTATTTTCATCACCTGCAGACTTGCTGAGGGTATGCTCTGTTCATCAGCCAGATTATGTAACAATGTGTTTGATGATGTTTTCTACCATTTGAACAAGTTTTTTTGTTTGTTTTTCTTTAGACTTGGAAAAATGTATTTTATATATATATATATATTTGCTCTGAGACATACAAAAATGTCAATTGAAGAAAGAAAGAGATAGATTTGTTTATTTCACAGTATCACTAGCTTGTTGCTGTGCCAGAAGAAACAGAGGTTGTCCTTTCCATGTAGAAATAAAGATGAAGTAGAAATGATGTAGTTCCTCAATGCCGTGATGTATTCATGGTGAAGTTTGTTTTCAACTTTAGGATAGTGTTTAACCCATTTTTTCAAACAAAGTTTAAGAGTTACTTTCTTCGTAATAAAGCCTTTCTCCACATAAACTTTGAGTTCACATTGTTGAAAGCATCCATGAGAAGAAACAAAATAGGATCCGATGATTTAACATGCCTTTTTGCTATATTTTAAGGTGTTTTACATTATTATAGAAAATGGAAAACTTGAAGGCACAGATGACAGTAAAAAAGAAATAGTGGGACACTAACAACATCTAAGGGGAGGTAATGAGTACTGCTTTAGAGGAAAAACAGGCTTGGAGAAAGGGATGAAAGAGGTGAGCAGAAACAGGAATGAAAAAAGAAATGACATTAACAGCAAGAAAGATAAATGGGTATGTGATGATTAGTTTCTGATTCTAAGAGAAGATGGGAAAGGATAGTCTAAAGTCATTAGGTCCCTGTAACGACAGCTAATGGAATTCTGGAAACTTGTTCTCCAGAATCAAAACTAGATATTAAATTGATATGATATGATATGATATGACTCTCCTCAGAGGCCAAATTCACTGTTACATTGCAGCTTCACCTTTTGACAGGTAAGTCTGGATACATGAATACTTTTCATTATCTGAAGGCAAGCAAGTAAGAATTACCACTGGTAGATTCATTAAGATCATTCATTTTGTGCAAAGGTATAATGAAACCAATTTATTTAAATACTCAAAGTTCTTACCTTTTCATATTGAATATTAAACAATAGGACAAATTTAATACGCATTTACTCTTCATATATAGCTCTATTAATCTTGCCTTCGTTAACAGGATATGCAGAATGCAAATCAGATATATATATCAGATATCAGATTTTGGCTTAATGGAGAAAGTCCTATAATTCTTCTGAGAAGGTTCTAAGCCTTCATGTGGAAATTTTGCAAGCTGATACCACGTTAACTGTTTATACCAATAATTAAATTAGAAGTGCAAGTTATATGCAACAGTTAAATTATTAGATGTATTTACTTTTGAATTTATCTACTTTTTACTGTATGTCCTCTGTTTTGTTAAGGAATCTCTTAGAACCTCCTACCAAGAGGAAAACCCTTCGTCTTCCTCGGTATTACAGGAATGCAGAAGAATAATCAATCCTTTAGAAAGTCTGCAGTCTCAATAGACCTTCTGCATATGGGAAACTAACAAATAAATGTTTTAAAAGCAAGGCATTTTGCATCTGATTTATTTATATGTATATATTTTTTTTCTTTTAATATTTCTACAAACTATTTCCTGATGTTACTTTCAGTGTGAGTACTTCACAGATGTAGAGTCAGCTCTTAGATAAACTTAAATAAAATCTTTCAAGGCACTGAAAATTTTACCACATTATTGGCAGGTCTTTTCACTTTGAAAAATCTATTTGAACTTCTTTATTATTCCTGCATCATTCCAAATAATCCACTGATTATTTTAGATTGCACATTGTCATTTTACTCTTTTCTACTGAAGTTTGCAGGGATTTAAAAAACCTTTAATAACATTTAATTAAAAAGACAAAGGTTAATTTAATTAGCATAAAGCTTGAAGTTCATGTAGCAAAGGAGTATTAAAAATATCAAATTTTAGTCTGAGCATTTACATTTAAATAAGAGGGATAAATCCAAATGTCCTGTATTTCTCTCATTTTGGAATGTAGGCAGAACTGAGATCCCAAGGGCTCTCGCAGAAATTCAGTCTTCTTAACAAACAATAAAAGCATTCAAAAATCAAGAGACCTTTCCTTTGGTAAGTGAAAGTGTTCTTCAGTACCACTAAAGATGCATATTATTGCTTCTTTTTTTTCCTCTCCTTTTCTTTTACGTTTTTTTTTTTTTTCCTGAGGAACCTATCTTGCTCTTGAGCTCAATTACAATCTAAATTTAGTCAGAGACTTTCTTAGACATTGATTGCATCACCAGAGTAGCCTGAATCACTAGTCTTACTCCAAGAATGATGAACGCAAATATGATTGCATTGAAACTCATTAAAAGTAGAAATGGCCACTTTTTTGCATAATAGGCTCATGATTAAAGCATTTGCCCATCAGTTAGAAAAGTGAATACACAATATCCACCATGCCATAGTACATATTGGAAAGAAATATTTTCCTGCTGAAGTTATGTCTCTCTTCAGCCAAGATTGCAGTATTCATAAAACCAGAGGGAGAAAAGGCGGTAAGTTAGGGTCATGAGACAAAGGGGAGGAAAAAAAAAAAATTGTCTGTTTTGATTCCTGCTTTAGAATGATACTGATTCCTATCCACTGCTGACCATTGTGAAACATATAAAATGCTGCTTGGTAGAATATAGTGGTGATAAAAAACCTTTTGCAGTTTCAAAAAGCAACTGAAGCCATCTAACATTTATAGATACTTATTTTGCTGCACTGAAAATTCAGTTGGCTATTTTGTATTTTTTCAGGAGCTTTTATACCACATATTTTAAAATTCCGTAATATTATTCTTTTATAATTAATTTGCCAAACTGTTTTTCTTGCTATGTGCATTATGTGAGCATGTGAGTGCATGTGCACAGACACACAGACACACAGCTACCCCTAAATAAAAGCACGTCTGTTTAGAGCTAGAGAGGTGCCTGTGTGTTTATATCAACCAACTCAAAAAAATATATAGAGAGTTGAGGTAGCTAATTTGGCCAGCTATTGGAGTATCCAGTCCCATAATGGGGGTTCCTCCTGTAGACTTCTAGACGAGGGCCCAGATGGAGTCAGTGCACTCTGTTCTTCACAGATTCAGTTTCTTCACTTGCTGTGGCAACCATTGCTCTTCTGATCCTTAACAGGTCTTTTTATTTAATGTGGTTAGTCCTTAGCTGTGTAGGCAATATATATACATATATATATACATATATACATATATGCAGCCCTACACATCGGTGTATGCCCTCAAAAACTCTCTGTATTGTCTTGGATGGGTGATAGGTTCAATTCTGATCTTACATGTCAAAAATGATTTATCAGAAGTATAAAAAGGTTAACAAAAATGATCATAATGTGTAATAGCTTCTGCAGAAGGAATAATTTAGTAGACTAAGAGTTCTGAGCATGGAAAAAGAAGACTATGAGGGAATAAAGTTATGAATGTCATGGAAGAAGTGTGTAGAGATAAATTGCTCAATTAATTTAAACAAGTAGTAGATATCAAATGAAAAAGACGGGTGATAGGACAGTAGAAGGTTTCACTGTCTCAAAATAAGGAGGATGGCTAAGAAAAACAAGACAAGCAGTTGCAGAGTGGAATCAGCAAGAACAAGAAGCTATGAAATCATGGGCCCCTCCAGTTAAAAAAAAAAAAAAAAACGAGAGAGAGAGAGAAATTAAAGTTTGGTCAAATAGAACTGTCCATTCAGGGCATAGTAACAAGAACCAGGTAGGCTGTGAACTTGTAGTACTCAGACAATGAGGAAATGTGAGGAATCAAGTGTTGGATAATAGAGGGTATAGGGCTATGCTACGCTTCTGCTGCACACTCCTGCATGCAGGATGCCCACCATTTCAATTGTGAATAAATTAGTTTCACAAGAGACCCTGTCTTAGGAAATTATTGGGATATTTCTCACAGAGTACTGACCTAGATGGTTATTTGATGTCGTCCAGGCCACCTATTTCTGTGTTTTTAAATGTTTTTCAAAATTGAGACATAAACACAGTTAAAATGTTACATAATACTTGTCCACCTTGAATATGCATCAAAAATACGCATCCAATTTTTTGTAATTTTTTTGACTTAACCTCAATTCAGATTACCAAGAGCAAAACACCTAAATTATGTGGACCAGACAGATTCAGATTACAGAGAGCAAGACTTCTACAATTATTTATCAAGCTGTGTTAAAACACATTTATTCAAACATTTTGTTGTGTATGCATCATTTTATATAAATAATTCCCCCCAAATGTCTTTCTCAATAATCAATTTAAACATGACTGATAAGATTCAAACAGGTTTTTATATTCAAATTGGGTTATATTCACCAACATAATAGCATTTACAAAAAATAAAAAATAATAAAAAAAAAACTTGTCAGGGGCTTGAAATACAATATGAGAACTCAGTAAATGAAAGAACGAGATGGCGGTGAAGCTCCCGGTGCACTTGTTCTTCCATTTTTTCTGATCTCCCTGCTTCTCTCACACATATGAACGAATACAGTATTAGATAATGCTGTTTACTCAGTCTGCTGTCTATAAGATTTAACCCCCCCAATTCTGGAACAAAAATTCCACAATGTTAGTAGTGATTTGTAAAATAAAAGGTAGTATTTGCCCCCCACTGTCATCTTGTTTCCTTTTTGTAAGTGATGACTCCCCTCTGTTAAACTGATGAAAGCTATGATTACTTATGATGCTGAGGCACAACAAAGCATGTTTAGTTTCAGAAGTTTACTAGAGCATGTTCAATGACTTACTGTTAGTATATCTAAAGGCAGAAATCATGCTCAAAGCATTACTGAAAATATCTTAAGGCATAAATCATCTTTTAGGTTTTAAAGGTCATCATATATGATCCATGATCCCTAAAGATATTTATTTTTAGATAATTTTTACTGCTTTGTTTGGTGCTTTCCAGTTTCATTGAAGAGAAGGTCTAGTTTTTCATCTGAAAATCTGAATTAATTAGGTAAATGTTTAGCTTATTTAGCTGTCTGCATGTGATTTTTTTTCTTTTGTCTGAAATGAGCTGTTCAATCATGTAAAGATTGCAAAATATTTCCATGGTTTATATGCAGATTCTGAAAAGCTTTCTGTTCTGATGTTTGAAGTGGACTAAAAATACATTAAATCCTTCTTAATGAGGACAAACCCATTGTAGGGACAAACTCACACAGGCTAAAGTCAATGGTATTTTATGAGAATCTAATAACGTTTTATGAAAGGTTAGGAATTTCTGAGCATTACTAGAAGTTCACACACTGGGATAAAATTTCAATAGGAAATTATTTATTATTAAATGCAGTGGTATTCATGTGCTCCATGGTATACATGGACAAGGCAGGTGTATATTATGGGCTTTGGCACAAGTCATAATAATTAGCTAAGAAGTCTGAATGATCATAAATCTTTTTTTCTGACTTGTTATCACAAATAACACATAGTAGAGGTTGCTGCTAAAGCTCTTTGTAATCTTTTCCAATAAATTAGAAACCCTAGGAAAATTAATTATAAGGTAGCATTCTATTCTACTGATTGTTGTAACTGAATGTGTGTGTGTATTATACAAGTTAAGGAAATAAGGATTCTTATGCCATTAATAATTATTACTATGTATATGAAATTATTAGCCTTTAACATCTCAAATTACCTATGAGTACACAATGACAGAGCTGTTGCTGCATAGTTGTTGCTGATGGCTGCAGTCCTTGGTTGTCCTTGATCTCCAAGGTCAGGGATATCAGACTCAGTGATGAGAGACATCATAACTGAAGTAGAATCATCTTATTTCTTTTCTGCTTTTCCTTACTTTTGCCTGTTTTTTTGATGCTATTCCCAACCCCCCCAAAAAGGGAGGTCTCATATACTCCTGATACTGCATACCTCGTTTGGGGTTTTGTCAGTCAGTATTCTAGTGTATTTGAAATGATGTCCTGCTCATTTTCATTCCCTTGTATTCATCTTGTCCTTTGTCTGGCAAAGTTTTAATACTTGGGACTCTTTCGTTTGACCATACATACATTTATTTGCTCCTTCAGTTGTCCCATTACTCAGATAGTTATGGCAAATGATAATATGTTCTCTGACTCTGGCTTCACATGTTTTACAGAACAGTTATATCATAGAATCATAGAATCACAGAATCATAGAATGGCTTGGGTTGGAAGGGGCCTTAAAGATCATCTAGTTCCAACCCCCCTGCCATAGGCAGGGACACCACACACTAGATCAGGTTGGCCAAGGCCCCATCCAGTCTGGCCTTGAACACCTCCGGGGATGGGTCATCCACAACTTCTCTGGGGCAACCTGTTCTAGTGCCTCACTACCCTAACAGTGAAGAATTTCCTCCTGGAGCCTTCTCTTCTCCAGGTTGAACAGCCCCAGCTCTTTTAACCTTTCTTCATACGAGAAGTGCTCCAGCCCTCTGACCATCTTTGCGGCCCTCCTCTGGACGTGTTCTAACAGGTCCACATCTTTCTTGTATTGAGGGCCCCAGAAGTGGATGCAGTACTCCAAGTGGGGCCTCACGAGGGCAGTATATACTACTGCTATTTACAGTATTTTAGTACACTTATATTTAGGTCCAAGATATACTAATATGAATTATACTCTGACCAATACATGCAAAATTTATAGGTGCCACAGGCCTGTGATCTGGTTACGTGATGGACATGTCCAACTTTCACCTCAAGGTTCATCCAGGGTACAGAAATATCAGTGTTTTAATTCAGATCAGGGGTATGTTGCAGCAACAATCATTCCAATTATGTCTGCTTTTCTTGCTTGGTTTGCCCAATGGAGCAGTCTTTCATGCATGAACAGGATTCCTTTCAGACAAAACTAAATAAGGAAATGCATTCAAGGAGCACACCTACTGCACAGTGGATATAAATGGTTATTCAGTCCTTCAGAGCAGATTAATATCATAGTATGATACACACTGGAAGGGACCCCTGAAGGTCATCTGGTTCAGACTGCTGTTCAGTGCGGAAGCAACTTAGATGAGGTTGCTCAGTGCCTTGTCCAGCTGAGCAGTGAATATCAAGAGAGCTCAATCTGTTTCAGTGTAGGACTTATCTTGTTTAAAATAAATAAATATAAAATAAAATCCTTAACATATAATCAGAATTACCCATACTGCATCTTGTGTTTGTTGCCACCTGCCCTATCACTATTCAAGTTTGAGAAGCATTTGGCTTAGTCTTTTCTCTATTCTCCCACTAAGCAGTTCAAATCAGCCATAAGATTTCACCTAATTTTCTTTCCTCAAGAATGAATAAACCTAGTTATCTCAGCCTTTCCTTGCGTGTACTACAGCTAATATTGATAAATTTGGATTTTAGATCATTTACACCATTTTTTTTTCTTTGCAGTTCCCCATCTTTTTGGTCTATAATAACTCTTAAAGTAGATACAGCTTTCAAGAACCCAATCTGGGCCTAGACTAGGATTTTCAATAAGGTAATCTGTCATCCTAAAGGGTTAAATTCTGACTAAAGTACAGAAGGAACACTAAAAATGTTTTACCACTATATACTGCATAACATTGTAAGGGCCTTTTTCCATGACTCACTACTTCTGAAGGAGTCAGAGTCATTTCAGATTTTCATAGTTTATTAGTGCTTGAGTTCTTTTTAAACTTTGGGGGACTTTTTTTTTTTTTTTAAGTCCATGATGTTATTAAAATGATATTATTAGAAAAAATATATATATTGATGATTGCTGCAGGATACAACCTCATCTGGTTAAATATTTTCTGTTCAGTTTATGCTCTACTGAAAGTAGATCAGAGCTACAGGAACGACAACAGAAATAAAGAAATCTTTGGCAGTCTCTCATGTTCAGTCTTCCTTTCTGTACCTTTGATTTTTAAAAGGGGACTAAATAAATAAGTCCAATATGATTAACATTATTTACTACAATTCATGAATAATAAATACCTGGAAGAATTTCTCATTCACTTTGGTATGATAACAAATCTGTTGCACAAACTAGTATCTTCTAAAGCATGAGTAATAAAGCCAAAAACCAGCCTTTTGTAACCACTCCAAGAAGAATGAATAATGAATTAGTATATAAGCAAAATCTTTTACATGCCCTGACCTGTGTAACCATGTGCAATGCCACCACAGTTAAAGTCAATTCATCAGGACAATAAAATATTTTTAATCATAAATTGACAAGTGGCTCATCTTTTAAAAGCCTTTGGTAAATTTTACATGCCTTTGAACCTCTGATTCACAAACAGATGCATTCCTATAAGATTGCATAAGGAGCAGATTGTCACTGGTTAAAAGTTCACAAGAGCTGATATATCTCTTGGTTTAAGATTGTATGATTTTTGAGGTTTTATGATTGCTTGCTTCCATATCTCCAAAATAGCTATTTCAGTACTCTGAATAAAAGCTTGTTCCCAACATACAAACATAAGTTTCCTTTCCAATTATTAATCATTAAGGAATTCATGAAACTTAAGTGGGATTTTAATTTAAAGTAGAAAAACTAGTTTTCCAGGAAAAGTATATCTAATTCAATCTGAAGAATTTACAAAGGGATTTAAACTTCTTCAAGCTTAAGATCAACGTCAAGCATGTGGGATGACACTGAGTTGCATGACTAAATAATGAATGAAAGAATGATAATGTTATTATACTTACAATGCTATTATATATTAAAATGTTGTATAATAATAGTAATAGCATCTGGTTCTATCGCTATCACGTGCAGTATTGCATGTGCACCAGAAGCAGTATGACTATTCGTCACTCTGTAAAAGCCATGTACGCACTGTCAGCACTGTGTTTACCAATGTGCTTTTTTTTGGTGGGCCGTCCCAGTCTTTCAGCTGACCCCAGACTGTACACATGCAGAAGATTGTTTTCAGTGGGACTCAGGTTATCCAGCATTCTGCTTACAGTGAATTGTTTACAAGATCAGGACTTCACTAAAGACAGGAATAGATATTATTGGCTGCAACTTTTAATTTTAAGAGTATAGCAATGAAATTGGACAGTTTCAGTCCTTTCACAAATTTTTACTCTTTAAAATGATATAGAAAGACGGATTAGCCAAGATGTATAAATCCCAATGAACGTGTTTAAAAAATGCAGCCTATTAACTAAGCCCTTAGTACTCTTTCAGAGTATCTGTTTTCTGACTTTCAAGAAATAAATGATTTCAAACAGAAGAAAATTTCCTTAATGAATAATTATTTAAACAAGATATTTAAGAGTATTAATAAGCTTGTAAAAGGTGATACTTCTCTCTGTTTCTGCTACATAATGAAGTCCTGGCTATGCCTGCAGCACACGCAAGTAGATTTTTTAAATGGGAGATGTAATTTTGGCAGGTCTAGGTCTAAGTTGCCTGGTTCTCAGGAGTCTTCTTTATTTCAGATTCTACTAGCAATGTATGATGCTAATTCATGTCCAAGCATATCCCAGAAATCCCTCCTGAGATATTTAGCCACTTCACTTTGAAGAGTACTGAAATGAGCAAGACCAGGGCTTTTCTCTATTTTTCTTTGATTCTTTTAAATTAATTGCTCTGACATATTCATTGAAATAGAAATAACCACATGAAGGGATTGAAGAAAAAGATAGGCAAGTTTTATGAAAAAATGAAAACAATGATAATTATATTCAAATCCTACTAAGAATGAAATACCAGTGTTTTTAATGGGATCAGACTTGGGCCCCATATCTCATCTAGTTAAATCTCAATATTATAACAAAGGATGATCATTGTTTTGAGACCAGTTTAATACTTGAAGTGGGGTCATACATGCTTAGCATGATAAGCTTCATTCTAAGCTCTGAATTTCTGTAATTAAATCAGGTACTTGAGCAGCTTCTGCAGTTGAATATCTTTTTAATATTTAAATGAACAGTAGGAATAGAAATAGCTGGATACTGAAGAATGTACAGTAAACTCTCGAACAAAGGATAGAAATGCATGAACAAATGGGTTTTGCAAATTGATCCATTAAGTCTAATGAAGAATTTACAGATATAAAATAAAATAACATCTTCCATGTATTCTTGCTGCTAATAATCTCTGTCTGAATTCCACCTTGTACTCCTTCCACATTGTTTTGTAGAAAAAATAGCATCACTGGAGCTTCACGAGAAAAGAGTGGCTGGGTACTAGGGGGGGAGCCAAGGAAGCAAAACTTGATATAGAAGCAGTTAAATTCTCTTGGTATATCAGAGAAGTCACACTAAGTGGTTGGGTTGCGTACAGCTGTGCTTTCTGCCTCCTGACAAGACTAGTGTTGCTTCAGTGTCTCTTATTTTGGATTTCACAAACTACACTTGAAAGAGCTCTACAGATAAACTTAGTTTATTCTCTGGTATTCTCATGTTTGATATTAAACCAGACTCGTTAGATTGAGCAAGATGACTTTCAATTCAGTCTTATTTAAACATATCCTTTGTCCCTTCATAAATTTCATATTCACTAGGGAGGGAAAAATGCATGCATGCATGCACATACACACACACACAATTTTGTCTCAGACAGCCTAGACCATGAGTGACAGTGCCATAGAACTGTTGGAGCTTCTATCAGAAAATGGAGAAAAATTTGTGGAGATCAGCTACAAATGTGGATTTAAAAGTGATGATGAGGATCAAGGGTTTTCACTTAAGCTCTTGCTTGCTCTGTTGCCACACAGAAACTCCACTTGTTATGATAAAGTTCCCAAAAAAACCTACCAGGAGGATGGGGGGAAAGGTGTTTCCTGAGATTTTCAAAGGGAAATAGTGTGTTTAATTATTCAAGGTAAAACCATTTCATTATTTTCCATTTCATTATTTTGTCTTGATGTGTCCATCAAGTAGTCATTCTGTCTTGAAATATGCTTAGTTAAACTGTCATACCTTACAAATTACCTTTGTCTTCAATTAGTAGATGCTATTTATCCTGTGTGAGAAATAGCAATAATTTAAAGCAATTTTTAGAATGGTATTTTGAAACTTCTGTTTTAGTGCTCTAATTTTCTATTGGAAATTAATCTAAATGAACCAATAATATAAAAGGGAAAGGGATAGTCATCATTAATGTGGATAACTTTACTATCGTTTATTCCCCATGAAATTAGTAAGATAAAGTTATTTGCATGCGTAGTTATTTTCTAGATGTAAGTCATAGTTAGCAACCTTGATGCTAAAAAGATGTATTACAGTCATGGAAATTTTTGTGTGAGTTAGAATTAAGCTGATAATAATACTTTATAACATTACAAATTAGGCTGGTCACTAGTGGTGTCCCCCAGGGCTCGGTACTGGGGCCGGTCCTCTTTAATATCTTTATCGATGATCTGGATGAGGGCATCCAGTGCACCCTCAGTAAGTTTGCAGATGACACCAAGCTAAGTGCATGTGTCTATCTGCTCGAGGGAAGGAAGGCTCTGCAGGAGGATCTGGATAGGCTGGAGCGATGGGCTGAGGTCAACTGTATGAAGTTCAACAAGGCCAAGTGCTGGGTCCTGCACCTGGGGCGCAACAACCCCAAGCAGAGCTACAGGCTGGGAGATGAGTGGCTGGAAAGCTGCCTGGCCGAGAAGGACCTGGGAGTATTGGTTGATAGTCAGCTGAATATGAGCCAGCAGTGTGCCCAGGTGGCCAAGAAGGCCAACAGCATCCTGGCTTGTATAAGAAGCAGTGTGGCCAGCAGGTCTAGGGAAGTGATTGTGCCCCTGTACTCGGCTCTGGTGAGGCCGCACCTTGAGTACTGTGTTCAGTTTTGGGCCCCTCGCTACAGGAAGGACATGGACGTGCTCGAGCGAGTCCAGAGAAGGGCGACCAAGCTGTTGAGGGGTCTGGAGAACAAGTCTTACGAGGAGCGGCTGAGGGAGCTGGGCTTGTTCAGCCTGGAGAAGAGGAGGCTCAGGGGCGACCTTATCGCTCTCTACAGTTACCTTAAAGGAGGCTGTAGAGAGGTGGGGGTTGGTCTGTTCTCCTACGTGCCTGGTGACAGGACGAGGGGGAATGGGAGAAAGTTGCAGCAGGGGAGTTTTAGGTTGGATGTTAGGAAGTACTTCTTTACCGAAAGGGTTATTAAGCATTGGAACGGGCTGCCCAGGGAGGTGGTGGAGTCACCATCCCTGGAGGTCTTTAAAAGACGTTTAGATGTAGAGCTTAGCGATATGGTTTAGTGGAGTACTTAGTGTTAGGTCGGAGGTTGGACTCGATGATCTTGAGGTCTCTTCCAACCTAGAAATCTGTGATACTGTGTGAAATTATCTTAAATTTTCTTATATCACCCTCCTTCAAGAGTCAAACAATGTAACTTATTGTAACTTAATTTGACTATATGAGACTGGAAATGCTAACTGGATAAAGTAATTCACATACACAGTCAATAACAAATAGAACTTCTAGAAGGGTTTTAACTCCTAATGTACATCTCTGTTCTTGTAAAGACCAAGATAAATGGTAAAGTTTAGAATGTGTTTCCATAGAAGCTTTAATAGTTCATTTTTCATCCTTCTTATCCATCACATAGATTTACACATTTACTAGTGCAGTTTTCATAGCAAATAAATAATAATAGTTGAAAAGGTTTTATTTCAGAGTTCTTAATGTGTTATTGAGAAAGAAAAAAAAAACACTTTAAAAGTCATTTTAAAAGCATGTCTTACAGTGCAGTTTTCTAAGAGAGTGAACACTACAAATTGAGAGTGTTCTCTTTGAACTTGTATATTAATGGTCTATATTTTCTTAAACAGGAAGTTAAGACATTCTGTCCCCCATGATGAATTAGAATTGTTCAAAAGTTCACTATGTGGGATGTAATATGTTGCCATGGATCAGCAGAACAATCTGTCATGTGAATGTGTGTTTAGATGTTTTGCAACACATTATTTAGTAGGTCATAGCATGAAACAGACCTTGTGGACTCTGTATGAAATATTGCACGACTAATGACATACTTCTATTTGTTATAGATATTTGTTATATATATTTGTCTATTTGTCTATTGTTAACTGGAACATATGCAGATGAAAGTCAATTCAATATTTATAAGGTTCTAGCTTCTAAACTATAAATATTACTAAAAGACTTTCTATTCATAAAAGAAGTTGGTGATTAGTCTGAGACATTTACTGTTTATCTTCTTCCTAGTTTTAATGTATAAAAGTAGCAGATATGCTCTAGAATACACAAATAAAACATTTATCTACTAAACTTCATCCAATCACCTAATAATATGAAATTGTTATGCAGTGTTCTTGGTATTAGCTGTTGAATGTGGTTGCTGCAGCAATAGCATTTTTTCTGTTTAGCAAGTAAGAAGTAAGACAGAGGAATTGATTTTTCCTATTGTTCCCCCTGCTCCCCTTCCCCTCCCCCCCAATCCAATCCATACTTAGAGTTAATTTAAATGATGAACACGTATCTATAAAAAGTGTCTGCATTTTCATACACATTTTAACAGTTAGATATAGATAAGCAAAAATTGAATGCAGTTTTTGAGAATATCTACTCAGAACAAAAATATAGGTCTAGAAAAGCATAAGTATTATTTAACCACAATTTTTATTTATATCATAGGAGTGCTCAAATGTACTACTGCCAAATTGCTGTTATCTCAATGATTTCAAATAGATCCCAAGTGGAGATGCACCATGTTCCACTCATAAGGTCTCAGTTTCCTTCTATTAATTCACCTCCAAATCCAAAATTTAATCTCTATTTTTTGTAACATAATATGCAGTTGTGACACAATGCTGCAAATTGTATTCAGGAAGAAAATAAAAATAATTTAGTAATATGTTGTGTGCTGCCTGAATAGAGGCCCAGAGAACTCATCAGGGTTCAGGATGGGTAAATGGACTTTCTCATATACAGCCTCAGGGCCCTGGAATATTATTTGCTAAATATGCTGTATTAAAATTCTCATGAGTATCAGTTCTTTAACATATCAGCATCAGAGTTACATAGCAGTTCATAATTTATCTCTTGAGGGGGAGTCATTTTAGGCTGTAGTAATATATTTTGTCATCATTATCATAAATGAATATTTCATCCCCCCCCATATTATTCCATAATTTATAAGAATAAGATACCACCACGTGCACATCGACATGAACTATCCCATACTTCAAAGTACCCCATTTATTACACTGGGTTCAAAGTTTGTCAAGATAAATAATAATATTATGTTTTAGCCCTAGAGATACTAATCTATCTAAGAATTAAATAAAGAAAAAATATGTTAACATGTTAATTTTTTATTTTTGCACACAAAAGGTAATGAAATCATTTAATATACTGAAATTGGTAGGATTTCTATGAGTTTTAAATCACCAAGGCTTCTCTCAGTTACATGTAAGCAACACACAAACAGTCTTTACATTACTGCTGTTCAGTTAACTCATGTTGTGATGACATGGTGAAGCTGGTGTTCAGCTGAAATTTAGGGTCAGTTCTGCTACAGACAGAGATCTCAATATGATTTAAATGGTTTCTTATCTTGATCAGAGATTATATTTAAAATATATGTACAAATATTTGTTTGTATCTTTCACCATTGAAAACAGAATGTTAACTTTAATCCAGTTGGAAACTGAGAGGTTGTTAGTAGAAATGAGAACAAATATTGTTGAGTTTCTCAGTGCTCCACAGATACTAAACAAACTAAGGAAAGAAAATGCAGCTGGCTTGTGGGCTGACGAATGCTGTGCCCAGTTTACATTACAGAGCATTTGTTAACTTGTAAATGATAGCAATATAGCATTGACAGTCTGTTAAATAACACAAACAACCTCTTCAAAACATAACAACAGTATGTAATGAGGAGTTGGAAAACCACCATGGTTTTTGGCTTTGTTTTCTTACAAATTTTTGAATCAGGATCATAACTTTATTGATTCCACAAAGCAATACACTCAAGTAATAATGTCATTCTTTGTCAGCCTTTTCTTGTATCAGCATAGGATTCAAGTTTTGGGGACTTTTTTTTTTCTTTCTTTTAATCTTTTTCCATAGTATTATTGAGAAGAGTATTTATTTGTGATTCTGTTTTGCTTCTCTTTCTGTTCTTTTTTGGTCTTAACAACAAAATATTTCTATTATTCAGTCACTGATATTTTTTTTACCATTTATTTGTCACCTACGGAATTGTAAGTACATCAATCTCTTTAATATCACAAATAATTCACTTAGTAGTAATAGCCAGCTCTTCTACACATTTCTTTTTTCTAAATCATTAGATAATTTACCACACATTTTAGACATTCCTTTTGAAGTTTGGTTAGAGACAGAATGTATTTAATTCAGAGAACATTTATTATCTAATGTTCTCTATTTTTACTCAGTTTATTTTGCATCCCTTGAAAGCACTAAAAACTATCCAACATCTTTACCGTTTCTTAACAGTGGGGGTTCAGATGTCACTAATAAAGTAATATTTCTCTATATGCATAACTTCTCATCTTTTTAGTACTTGTAGTTTTCTATGTTCTAAGCTGTTCCTTTATTTTCTTGCCAGAGGCTTGAATACCAAAACACAGACAAGGGGCATCAATGTTTGTTGTTTCATGCGAAGGTATCAGTGTATGTGACTTCTTTGAAATTGCTCTTGTGTGGTAATTCTATCCGACACATTAAAAAAAAAAAAAAAAAAGATAAAATCTGCCTCATAACTTTCTGATAGCTTTTCAGAACCCTATCAACACATCACAAACAAGTAGAAAACAACTCAGGCCTCCATGAGATGTATGCGCAGCATTTGAATATTTAATATTCCTATTAATATGTTATGAAAGCAATGTATATGATAGCCAAGATACGTGCTTGAATTTATACAGGTTTTTTTTGTTGTTGTTTTGTTTGTTTGTTTGTTTTGTATTTGTTTAAAGTATTATAACTATAATCTAGTTTTGATTATTGAAGGTACTTCAAAAGTATATCCACATTTTTAATAACAGTTTCAATAGCTTAGCTCTATATGTTTGTGGCTGTTCTTTTCTCTATGCTGTACAAATTCCTGTATCTCAGTATTGCTTTACTATTTGATTGAAAGTATAAATTTGCTATTCCATATAGAAAAGTTTATTTTCTAATTAGAAACTATTATATAAACACTATGTTTTATGGCACTGGATTGATTTTTAAGGGACTTGACCACATCCATCTTAGAGGAAAATGTGTACTAAACAGACTATTTCTCAACAGTTTACAGGGAATTATTTAAAAATGCTTTACTGTTCTGGTAAAAAATAAGAAATATTTCTCTGACATTTTTAAAAATGTGACTCTCCCCTGGCTTTTTGATCATCTCTTTTCTTGCTATCTTATGAGGTTATGAACAATAACATAATTTTTTAAGCATAAGTGTTTCTTATGCTAACCTGACAGTCCATGGCCTATGCTGGACAATTTGCAAACCTTCACAGCCTTCAGTTTAGGGGATAACAATCTACTGCATGGAGCACTGTACAGAAGAAAGCAGTGCCTCTGTTTAACAAGTAGTGCAAAACAGTTTTCAAGGTAAACTGAAAAAGGCTAAAGGGCTATTTTTGTCTTCGACTTTACTTGAATTTATATTATAATAATGATATGCACTGTAAAGTCTATTTCAAATTTCTGCAACTTCTTTTAGAGTACATAAAATTATTATTTTTATAAAAAGGTGAATTGAGAGTCCGTCTATGATGATTTAGTAACATGTTTAACTTTAAGCCCATGGATATCCCATTGGGGATTTAAAGTAAGAACATGCAGAAGTATTTTTACAGAAAAAGTATCAAGTGACTCTGTGAAATGAGTAAGCATTGCTATGCCTGTGTTACTGTTGGAGAGACTCATACAGAAATTGAATAAATGACCTGTCTGAAGAGGTTCCTGAAATAGAGCGCTGCTTCCAATACAAGTTTTGTGTACCAGCTACTACACTATCTTACCTCTGCAGGAAAGAAACACTATTCTGAGCAAAATATAGTTAACTTTTGAAATTCACTGTTGTAGAACACTGACCCCAAAAGCTTACTGAAATTTGGAGTAAGACTGGACACTAACTCTCTTGAGTATCCCAAGGTGCCTGCTTTATAACACTGTTTTGCCCTCAAAGTGTTTAAACTTATTAAGTCTAGTATTCATCTCAGCATTAAGAAATGGCATTCAGCTTCCTGCAGCGCTACTTGAGAAACTCTAGAGTATCCTAAATATCCTAGTTTGGTTGATAGATATGAAATAATATGTATAGGATATCTGTGTCTTTCAGGAATGTTTTTTTAGGGTCTTCTCAGACATTTTAAGTATCTCCAATGGTAGTAGTGCATCTAGTGTCTAAATATAGATCTGTGACAGTTTACCTCATCAGTGTTTTAATGTAAATGAGGTGTCTAACTTTCTCTAATAGAAAGTGTAAATCTAAAGCTCCAAGAGCATTTATTCCAGGAGTCAGAGATCACAGAATTGGAGAATGGCTGAAGTTGTAAGCAACCTCTGGGGTCATCTGGTCCAAGAACACTGCTCAAGCAAGGCTGCACCTTTAGAATGCTGCTCAGAACCACATCCAAACAAATTCTAAGTGTCTCCAAGAATGGAGACTGCATAACCTCTCTGCGCAAGACGTACCAGTGCTCAGTCACCCACATAGTGTTTCCTGATGGTTAGATGGAACCTGCTGTGTTCCAGTTTGTACTCCTTGCCTCTTGTCCTGGCACTGGGTACCTCTGAAAAGAGGCTGGCTTCATCTTTTGTCTTCAGATTTTTGTATACATTGATGAGCCACCCCCCTGAGCCTTCTCTTCTCCAGGCTGAACAGTAACAGCTCCATCATCCTGACCACACAGGAGAGGTGCTCCAATCCATTATCATCTTGGTGGCCCTTAGCTGGACTCTCTCCAGGATGTCCCTGTCTCTCTTGTACTGAGGAGCCCAGAAATGGACAGAGCACTCCAAGTGTAGACTCACCAATGCTGATAAGAGGGGAAGGATCACCTCCATCAACCTGCTAGCAATACTTTGCCTAAAGCATCCCAAGATACTGCTAGCCGTCTTTGTGGCAAAGACACATAGCTAGCTGGCTCATGTTCAATTTGTTCATGAGTTCCCTGTCTTTCTGTCCTATTTGGATGTCCTGATAGCTTAGACTGTTTCAAATTACATCATGTGCCATAATATTGGAACCCAAATGGAGTCCTGACAGTTTTCTTTGTTGGTCTGAAAGTTTCCTGGGTGCATAACTTCGGTGATCTATACTTGTACAATCACTGTTCTACCTAAGCACTTCTTTGCAATGGAATTCAGGTTTCTTTCCCTTTTTTTGCTTTTGTAGTTACTCTTACGTTCCCGTCTTTACAGGAGCTTCCAGCTAAAGCTGGTTCAGATCATAGGTTCAGACCATTTTAGTTTTGGACAGACCAGGATCTTCACATCTTCTGAATGGAGAAGTGTTCAAATCACAATAGTATTGCACAAGCACTATACAGCATGTTGCCTGTGCCATCTTCTTCTTCAATATATTTCTGTCCTTCAAAAAATATAGTAAAAGTGGATTTTGAGAGGAATCCAGTATGTTATTTAGTATTTGTTTCCACAGCCAGTGAGGAGATGGATATATAATGTGGATCACTTTCTGCCCATAGAGGTATTTCTCTCCATTTTCTTTATTGCAAATGTAGAACCTTATAACCCCACAAAACAGGTTATCAGTTCTCTCTACTTAGATAGTTAATGAAGGTGTGTCTCTGTATTCTTCTAAAGAATGGTAAGTGAATAGTTGGTTCATTCTAGGGTGAAGGTTAGCTTTAAAAGTGAATAAATAAATAAATAAATCCTTACCTTATTTAACAGGTGTATTATATCAACGACACAAATTACCCTGGACTTCATTATTTCAATGACATGGCCTTTAGATTCTTCATCCTCTTTGAAAAGATCTTCCAAAGAGCAATGAAACATATTACTGTCTACTGCTCTGTCTCCGAGGGAAAAACTGAGTTTCTTTAATTTTCTCAGATACGAAGTCCTCATGGCAAGTTTCTGGTTCTCTGTAAAAATGCATTTGTTCTTGATTAATTGCAATTTGGGAAATAATGCCATGTATTCAGTTCTGCTGACTTTAATTTCTGATTCTGCTATGGATGGACACTAGGATTCTTATTTTTTTCTTATTATTTTTGTTTTGGTAGGGAGATTTTCCCATTTTTTCCTCCTATATAATAGCGTGATGTGGTTTTCTTATTATTAATTTCTAAAATGTTAGTCTCCAAAGTATTTTGCCCTAAGACTATACAAAGTAAACATGGGTGAAGAATAAAGGCATGATCTCAATATATGCTGTAGTGGCTTAATTTTGATATTAGGTATTTTTCATTTACTTTTGTGATACACTGCTTGAGAAATAAGTCACTGCTACTAAATTTTCACATTTTCCTAGACCTGACCCAGTTTGAATATTCTAAAAGGTTTTCTTTTAAAATTTTCTCAGGTAAGAAATTAATATACCAGAGCAACACTGTTGCAATTCAGAAATTACCTCTGTAAGTGCTATATATTTTTAAATAAGTTAAGAGGAAAAAAAAATTATTCTACTTTATTTGCATCAGTAGATCAACTTTTTTATTTATAGTTATAACAATTTATAATGTATACCAGAAATATCCTGTTCTTAATCCTCATTTATTTATATTTTATCAAAAAGTATTTTACTATAAATGTAACTAAAGCAGGTAAGTGGGAATAGAGAAAGGAAGGTATATATGTCTGCAATTACACATGAAAGTATTACATTTCCGTGATTAGTTCTATCATCCCATTAGTTCTATGATGACCCCAGTCAAGCTGGATCATGTGAAAAGACATTGAAAGTTAACTGGAAAGAGTTACTTGGCCTAGCTGTATTGCTAAAGCTTCTATAAATCCTTAGTGTGACATCTAGACTTGAAAACTCATTAAAAATAAATAAAGAAGAGCAAACAAATCTCCAAATCATCATTCTTTTCTTGCAATATGTGATTTGATAGTTTTACAATAGCAGATCAGGAAATGATGGTAAGTTGCTAGCCCAGAAGGCTTATGGTCTTCCAACTCCTTCTTCTTTGCCCATATGTTGCAAAGTCTGCACCCAAATGTAGTTTAGTACTAAAATTTGTATTAAAATTTGTATAAAATTAGTATTAAAATTTGGGAAAGCAAATCTTTGATAAAGATGAAAGCAAAATTAAAGTGCAGTCCTTAATAGGAACTAATGTTAAGTTCCATTTTCTTGTCTGTGTTATTGAAAATTGCAGAATGTATCAATAGAATTCATAAAAGTGGCTGTTTCTGAGGTCATCTGGAATAGTTGTCACAAGGAGGACTAAGGAGAATCTCCATCCTTTACTGGATGCGGGGGGGAAACTTAATGACGAGAGATGAGGACAAGGCTGAGGTGTTTAATGCCTTCTTTGCCTCAGTCTTTAGCGGCAAAACCAGTTGTTCTCTAGATACCCAGTACCCTGAGCTGGTGGAAGGGGATGGGGAGCAGGATGTGGCCCTCACAATCCATGAGGAAATGGTTGGCGACCTGCTGCAGCACTTAGATGCAAGTCGATGGGGCCGGATGGGATCCACCCGAGGGTACTGAGCGAACTGGCGGAGGAGCTGGCCAAGCCGCTTTCCATCATTTATCGGCAGTCCTGGCTATCAGGGGAGGTCCCAGTCGACTGGTGGCTAGCAAACGTGACGCCCATCTACAAGAAGGGTCCGAAGGTTGACCCGGGAAACTATAGGCCTGTTAGTTTGACCTCAGTGCCAGGGAAGCTCATGGAGCAGATTACCTTGAGTGTCATCACGCGGCACTTATAAGGCAACCAGGCGATCAGGCCCAGTCAGCATGGGTTTATGAAAGGCAGGTCCTGCTTGACAAACATGATCTCCTTCTATGACAAAGTGACATGCTTAGTGGATGAGGGAAAGGCTGTGGATGTGGTTTATCTTGATTTCAGTAAGGCTTTTGACACTGTTTCCCACAACATTCTCCTCAAAAAACTGGCTGCTCTTGGACTGGCATATGCTTTGTTGGGTTAGAAACTGGCTGGATAGCCGAACCCAAAGAGTCGTGGTGAATGGAGCCAAATCCAGTTGGAGGCCGGTCACTAGTGGAGTCCCCCAGGGCTCAGTACTAGGGCCAGTTCTCTTTAATATCTTTATCAATGGTCTGGATGAGGGGATCGAGTTTACCCTCAGTAAGTTTGCAGATGACACCAAGTTAGGTGCATGTGTCTATCTGCTCGAGGGAAGGAAGGCTCTGCAGGAGGATCTGGATAGGCTGGACCAATGGGCTGAGGCCAACTGTATGAAGTTCAACAAGGCCAAGTGCCAGGTCCTTCACCTGGGGCGCAACAACCCCAAGTAGAGCTACAGGCTGGGAGATAAGTGGTTGGAAAGCTGCCTGGCAGAGAAGGACCTGGGAGTACTGGTTGATAGTCGGCTGAGTATGAGCCAGCAGTGTGCTCAGGTGGCCAAGAAGGCCAACAGCATCCTGGCTTGCATAAGAAGCAGCATGGCCAGCAGGTCTAGGGAAGTGATTGTCCCCCTGTACTCGGCTCTGGTGAGGCCGCACCTTGAGTACTGTGTTCACTTTTGGGCCCCTTGCTACAAGAAGGACATTGAGGTGCTCAAGAGAGTCCAGAGAATGTCAATGAAGCTGGTGAAGGGTCTGGAGAACAAGTCTTACAAGGAGTGGTAGAGGGAGCTGAGATTGTTCAGTCTGGAAAAGAGGAGGCTCAGGGGCGACCTTATTGCACTCTATAGGTACCTTAAAGGAGGCTGTAGCGAGGTGGGGGTTGGTCTATTCTCCCATATGCCCAGTGACAGGACGAGGGGGAATGGGCTAAAGTTGTGCCAGGGGAGGTTTAGGTTGGATATCAGGAAGAACTTCTTTACTGAAAGGGTTGTTAGGCATTGGAACGGGCTGCCCAGGGAAGTGGTTGAGTCACCATCCCTGGAGGTCTTTAAAAGACGTTTAAATGTAGAGCTTAGTGATATGGTTTAGGGGAGGACTTGTTAGCGTTAGGTCAGAGGTTGGACTCGGTGATCTTGGAGGTCTCTTCCAACCTAGATGATTCTGTGATTCTGTGAAACCAGCCCAGTTTATCTCAGCAAAGTATCATTTTGGTGAAGATATTTTACTAAAGTTCAATGGTTTATAACCGTACCATAACTTGAAAGATGTTCCCTGTCTATGCTGTAACTAAAAGGTTTTATTATTATCACTGTCTAGAGCAAAATGTCTCTTTTGGATAAAGATTTATGTAATTACTGATAGGATAACATGAACAGTTCTTTGTGTTTGTTTTCTCCATTTCTTTCTCACACCAAAATTGAAGATTTTGAACTTTGGGACTGTTTATCCTTCCTAATTTTTTTGTTGCATATGTCCTCCTTGATTACATTTCCCTGTATAAGGCAATAGTTTTCAAGCAAATGTCTAAAATTTCAGTGTTCACAAATATTTTCATCTCTTATACATCATGACATTGTCTCCAAGAACTGGTAAACCTTTCATACAATACTTTTGACTCGTGCCTCAAAATTCTGCAAAATAAATAAATAAAAATCATGCAGAAGAAATAAGAAATGTGTTAAGGTTCTTGTTGCTTCAGGAAAAAAAAAAAAAATAAAGTTACATTATTATCAGACTACTGCGGTCATTGGCTAGTGAAGCTGAATAATGCCAGCAGTCTACATGTAACGTATCAGATTTTAGACCTAATTTTAAGGCTAGCGAGAGACATTGATGTATAGTAGGGAATAAAATCTTGAGTGAAAGGGAGCAATATACAGCTCAGAGAAGGTTTAGAAAGATCAAAGGAGCCATTACTGGGCCAGCATTCAAACAGCAGGAAGGGAAATATGGTGTTTGTAATTCTCCCAGATATTGTGGACAAAGCCAGTGAAAGGATTTACAATGCAAAGCAAAAATCTTAAAATCAATAGGATGCTTTACTGGTATTCACAGTAGTGCCTGTAAAGTATGAGGTGAAGAGGTTAATTAATCCTTTTAAGAGTCTGTATTTTGAATTCATTTGACGTTTTCTGCAGTAACTGGGAAGACCAGTTTACAAATCTCTGGGAGATAACAGGTGCAAGTATCAACAGCTTTGAACTGGTACATGGAAGTTTGGTTTTAATTTGGAAGTTTGTGTTTAATGACCATCAGAAAATTCTGGTGATGTTATTTAAATGCTTTGAAATGGCAGGATAGATTCAGATGTCTTATCAACCTATTCTAACACTTCAGAATGACACTGATTTGAAATACAATAAAAATATTTAAAAATAAAAAAAAATAAAATAAAAAAATAAGATTGAGAAAACTTTTTGATGTTCATTTCAAACAGTTCAGCCACCTCTTAAAGTATTTTTTTTTACAATTTATAAATCTACCATAGCACAATTAATACGTATTTGTATAGCACACCAATGTTACATATATTTATTTGTAATTTTCAGTAAAAAAAATAAAAATAAATTAATCTGAAATTAAATTAATTAAATTAAAAAAATAATCTGAAATTTTCAATAAACTAAAAATAAACTAATTTCATATTCAAATAACTGCCAAGAAACATTCACATTAGTCACAGTCACTCAAGGGAGCAATAACCATTGTTTAATAATAATGTCATTTAATTACTGGTTTCATTCTGTCTGAAAAAAATCAAGGATGAAATTTGTCACTTGTTCACATGATTAAAAATAGTCTAAGCATAGTTTTACTACACTGGAGAGACTGATTAACTCTTATGAGTAAACATCTTCCTGGGCAGCCTACTCCCATTTACGTCATTCCTGTTTCTATAAATCTGTATTGCAGAGAAGGTGAGGCTATAACCTAAGTCTGCTATTGCAGACTTGCAATAGATAATAGACAATGAGATGCAAAATCTGTCTCTAGTTGTCTTTGACTGTATACACACTCCTAGAAAAGAAGAAGGTGATTCAGATAGTTACCTTGCCTTCCTGACAGCATAAAGAGGTAGGGGTGTCCAGCACTGCTGCTCAACACCCACACGAGAATATGATGAAATATGGAAAGATATCAAAATACCTTGCAAATAGCAATAAAAGTAAATGAATGAAGAAATAAATAAATAAGGAAGTCTTTGTTTTTAAGGGCCAGAAGTCTTAACCTTAACCAACTCACATTTTCAACTATTTATTTGCTGTTCAGAGGGGTGAAGAATGTCATTAACTTTGTGGAAAAGCAAAGTTTTCACTGGAAGTTTCTGCAATATATTTTTGAAAAGTCTCCCATCCTCAGATTCACCAAAAAATACGCAGCAATAATTGGTTAGGCAAAGAGTAGGTATGTATACATGTACAAGGAGAAAAGTGCAAGGAAAAAATGTATAATTCTTATTAATATGTCAAATTCTGGCCATGTCAGTTTGTAAATTTATTCAGCCATCAGGTGTTCTTAATCATCGTGGTGGTTTTACTCAGTGAGTCAGCTGAGATCCACCATTCTCTCATGCCCCCTCCTCAAAAAGAAAGGGAGAGAAAAGGGCTCGAGGGTTGGGATAAGGACACGGAGGTCGCTCAACAAGTATCATCACAGGCAAAACAGACTCAGCATAGGGAGATTAATAAAACTGATTACATATTACTAACAAGCTAGAGCAGTGAGAGACAAGTAAAAAAACTAAAAAACACCTTCCCCCTATCCACCCTCTTTGACATCTTCCCCTGAGTGATGCAGGGGAACGGGGAATGGGGGCTGCGGTCAGTCCCTAACACTTTATCTCCGACACTCCTTCACGGTCACTCTCTGCCACTGCTCCATGTGGGGTCCCTCCCATGGGATGCCGTCCTTCCCAAACTGATCCTGCAGGGGCTCTTCAGGAACTGCTCCCACATGGCTCCATCAGCCAGGAGCAAACTGCTCCAGCACGGGTCCCCCACGGGTGGCAGCTCCCCACAGACCCCCTGCTCCTGCGTGGGCTCCTCTCCACAGGCTGCAGCTCTGGCCCGGGGCCTGCTCCTGTGGGGGCTCTCCATGGGCCGCAAGCTCCTTCAGGCCACATCCACCTGCTGCACCGGGGGCTCCTCCATGGGCTGCAGCATGGAGATCTGCTCCGTGTGGATCCATGGAGATCTCCTCCATGGGCTGCAGGGGGACAGCCTGCTCCACCAGGTGCCTCTCCACAGGCCGCTGGGGAACTTCTGCTGTGGTGCCTGGAGCACCTCCTGCCCTCCTTCTGCACTGACCTTGGGGTCTGCAGGGATGTTTCTCACTCCTCTCTCTTCCAGCTGCTGTTGCACGGCATTTTTTATTTTTTTTTCCCCTTTCTTAAATCTACTCTCATAGAGATGCAACCAACATCACTCATTTGCTCAGCCCTGGTCAGAGGTGGGCCTCTTTGGAGCTGGCTGAAACTGGCCCTTGTGTAACATGGGACATTATCTAACTCTTCTCACAGAGGCCACCCCTGCAGCCCCCCACTACCAAAAAATTGCCACGTAAACCCAACACAGTCTTTCTGTTATAAACCCAGCAGTAAACTGAAAGACCTTGCAAAAATCTTAACTTGTTCTTTTCTTTTGCATTTGTGCATATAAAAGCTGATAATATTTTTCTATATTAATGCAAGTTTACCTCCCTTACCTTCCTACTTACTCTGTGCTGTCTGAAATATCTAAATAGTGTGAGCTTCTTTAAGATCTTTTTTAATATCTACTTGCCCGTTCCTTCTAAAATCAATTTTCAATGATATCTCAGGCTGCTCTTTAAGGAAATAATAAAATATTCTTTCCACTTTTCCAGTAAATTACAGATCTTTACTCTTTACTGAGTGAATAAGAACAAAATATGTTATGAATCTGATGTTTCCAACAGAGGAGAAAAAGCTGAAGTTTGTGCATGGTCTGTCCTAGAATCAGTAGAATACATTTTTTCAAGGAGACAAATTCTCCCTTGCACAAAATCTCAGTAAAATACCTTGGCAAGAATTTCTCTGTAGAGGTCATAATAGACTCTTCCTTCCTGAAGCTGCCAAAGGAACTGATTGGAAACTGTCATGGTAGTCTTTGTTAGTTCGTGGCCTGCACAGCTGTTGTTCCATACTATTTTCAGAGGGCTTGATTAATTAATACGTTTCACAGAATCACAGAATCACAGGATCACAGAATGGTTAAGGTTGGAAGGAACCTCTGGAGATCATCTGGTCTAACTCCTCTGCCAAGCAGGGTCGTGTAACTCAGGTTGCACAGGTTCACAACAAGGGCAGTTTTGAATATCTCCAAAGAAGGAGAATCCACAACCTCTCTGAGCAACCTGTTCCAGTGCTCTGTCACCCTCACAGTAAAGAAATGTTTCCTCATATTCAGCCAGAACTTCCTGCATTTCTGTTTGTGACCACTGCCTCTTGTCTTGTTGTTGGGCACCACTGAAAAGAGTCTGGCCGTCCTCTTGACACCCTCACTTCAGATATTTGTATACTTTGGTCAGATCCCCTCTCAGTCTTCTCTTCTCCAAGCTAATCAGACCCAGCTCTCTCAGCCTCTTAGAATCATAGATCCATTGAAACACAAGGTTGGAAAGGACCTACAAGATCATCTAGTCCAACTGTCCTCCTATCACCAATACTACCCACTAAGCTAATAAATCATATCTCATAGCACCTTGTCCAGGCGCTTCTTGAACACCACGAGGGATGGTGATTCCACTGTGGGCCATTCCAGTGCCTGACCTCTCTTTGAGAAAAAAAACTTTTTCCTGATATCTAATTTAAATCTCCCCAGGCACAACTTGTGGCCATTTCCTCAAGTCTTATCATTAGTTATCTGAGAGAAGAGGCCAACCCCCTCCTCATCACAACCTCCCTTCAGGAAATTGTAGAGTGCAATGAGGTCTCCCCTGAGCCTCCTCTTCTCCAGACTAAACAATCCCAGCTCCCTCAGCCGCTCCTCCGACTTGTGTTCCAGACCCCTCACCAGTTTTGTTCCAGACCGTCACTCCTCTACCTGTTTAATTTCAAAATGACGGAAAAGCAAGTGTTATGCCCTGTCTGTGTTCATTTTGACAGAATGAATATTGCTTTTGTTTTTCATTTATTTTATGCTTTGTTTGCTTGGATTTTTGAGGAAATAATTTTGGAGTCATTGTGCAAGGTAGAGATAACTTTTCTTCCTTACTGATAGCATGTAGCAGAAACTGAAATGGCATCGCATTTTGGTTTATGTTGATAGACCAATTCCACGCAGAATTTTCAAAATGTTGTTTTCTGCTTTGGTACCAGTTTGAGAATAGAAGCCATAGTTAAGAATATAACAGAATTCTCTGAAGGAATTTGAAGGTTTTGGAGTATTTCTAACATACCTGCAAACTAACCTATAGCTCAATATTAATGGTTATATTTACTGTTCTAAAAATGAATTTCTTCAATCAAAATTTGTTGAGCAAGAATAATTATTGACTGTAAAAATGGTTTATTTAGATCATTTTTAGCTAAACCAAAGCTGATTTTTTTTTTTCTTGTCATGAATTCCAGTAATATAGTACTCTCATGGGCATGCTATTTGCATTTGGGAGACAGCATTATACACAAGTAAGGACAGTAATGTTGTGGTCCCAGCTTCACAAATAGCAAAGAAATAACTGAATTTGAATCTTTCCCGCACTGCCAGACATCGCTGAAGGCTCAAACAAAACTCTAACATTCTGGCTACCATTCTCTGTTCTGTCATACCCACCTATTTGTTTTCCTGCATTTTTTTTTCTTTTTCTCTGTTATTGTAGGCTATTTGGCATTTTGCTAAACCCTTCCCCTCACTTTCTATTCCATTGATCTAGATGCTCTTCCTAGATTAATTACTTGACTCCAAGCCAGGTTTCCCTCCTCAGTACCACGTTCACATGATGAGGATCCAGAAGAACAGGCTTTCCTATTTTCCTTCTCCAGTGTTTTTCCTCAGCAGTCAGCTGGTAACCAGCATGTTATTAGGATCCCCCAGCTTCATAACAGGGGATTCTTATTTTATTTATTTATTTATTTATTTATTTATTTTTATAGTGCAGGGTGTGTGTTGGGGGGGGGGGGGGGGGACAAGTTTTGTATCCCAGAATCAATAGTTAGGGAGACAGGTACTCCAAGGATGAAGTGAAACTAATACATAATTGCTGCCTCATAAAATATATTGCCCTCAGTCTTTACAAGGAGTCTGAGGGAGATAGGCTGACTGTTCAGCTGCTCCAAACAAGTTCTCCAAAAACTGTTGCAGTGCTCTGCTCAGGAACTGTGGACAACACCAAACAGGTAAACAAAAGTTCTGTCTCAAAGAGAAGCCGGCATGAACTATGACTGCAAAGGTAGCATTCATCTTACCTACTTGAGCCACCTGAAATTTGGACCCCTAGACTAAGCTCCTATCTGAACTCCTTCATAAGTCAACAGAAAAATGATGGAACTGGCTCAATCATCTCTCTGTTAAGTGTATATCTAAGGTAATAATTTAATGTATTTGTTGGATCATTTTTTTTCCAGATAGCCAGACTATGTCTCTTCTAAAATAGCTTTCAACTTTTTATACTTTAGAGAGAGCATCTCATATTATGAGTGCAAGTTTACATATTCTGGAAGGTGACGTTAAGGATGCAATTCTAAATGATGGTTCTTTTATCACTAATTGACCAAGCCTTCAGCAATGACCTAGAAAGGAAGGAAGGAAGGAAGGAAGGAAGGAAGGAAGGAAGGAAGGAAGGAAGGAAGGAAGGAAGGAAGGAAGGAAGGAAGGAAGGAAGGAAGGAAGGAAGGAAGGAAGGAGGGAAGGAGGGAAGGAGGGAAGGAGGGAAGGAGGGAAGGAGGGAAGGAGGGAAGGAGGGAAGGAGGGAAGGAAGGAAGGAATATACAAGCTTAACAAAAGGTTCCACAAACTTTCTTCCTTATTTCTGTTGGGCTTGTTTTCTCTTCAGTTATTTATACTTGCCAGCACATATGAATACTTCAGTCACAAAGAACAAAGGGAAACTCATATGCTAGCTACAAGCTGAACTACACACTTATCTTAGAACTGTTTATATGGAATTAATGGGCCAGAGTTTCAAGTGAGATCGGTACGGTTCTGTTGATGTATGCAGCTGGACACAGATTATTATTTTATTATATTTTACCCCCTTTTTTATTTTTAATGTACAAACAGGGATACACTATAGAATGTACATAAATTAAGAACTCACATCTGGCTGTTCATATATGAGCAGAATTCTGTAAGAGCTGGGATGTTTAGTGCAGGTCTTGAAGCAATATTCATTTTAACCAGCTCAGATACTTTACCACAGAAAAACCTGACAGGTCCTGTCTCACATAAAATTATGCTTGTGAGAGCAAATTAAGAAGCTCAGGGTAGTACAAATGGTACATTTTATCATGGAGACCAGACTGTTAACTACAAGGCTTCTGAATGTATGTTTGCAAAGTGCAAAGTACAGAAGTTCAGTACAAGTCCAGAAGTTCTGGGCTTCTTCTGTTCTTCTCAATCCATTCAGTAGATGGAGCAGATTGTAGGAATTAGTTTTTCTCAGCTATGCCAAATCCTGCCTTGATTGGAAAGAATCTGGAAGAATCGAGAGATGGAAAGCAGAAAGAAGAGAGATTTAAAGAGGGCACAGAGGACGAGGATTATTTTAAAGGCTGTGTCAAAACAAACAAACAAAAACATCTTTCATTCATTATATACACATTCCAAACTTTTGTGCCTAGTAGCATATACCTTTAAACTTGCTACGCATAATATCTTCTCCTTTAGCTGTGGTAATTTTGATCATTTTTCATATTTATTAGTTTCCCTGATAATAAGATTTAAATGCTTAAGAAAATAACAAGGATTTAAAAGTTTCTAGTGCAGTTGAAAAATCCTATAATAACCTCACACAGACAGTTAAAGCTATAAAACAGACTTTTTGATAAAAAACTTTCTTGAGAATCAATGCTTTTACAGAGTCCTTAAAATCACTTTGCTCCTTTTCCCCAGGAGAATGATAAATGAAAAGTCCCTTTGAATTCTGCTATTTTGTATTCTGTATCACCAATCAGCACATGGAGGCAATCTAAATTAGCTATTCATGAACAGCTATTCCAGAATAACTATTCCTGAACAAGTATATGTGAAAACATTTCTTATTCTAGAATAACAGTACTTTATTTCTACCTGAAATAATTTGCCTGGGAATCTAAATTGGAACAAAATACAGACCTTGCTAAAACAAGGTCTATGTCTCAGACTATTTGAAAATTGCTGTTGAGCTTACAGCTTAATGGAAAACATCTTTAAACATAAACATGTTAATATTGTTATAGCCAGAGGTGGTATGTTAGCCTAATAGCAAACAGATCCAAAGCAGTGAAAAGGTTCAAAGCTGGAGGCTGCTTATAATATACACAGATTCTACTTAATGTAAATGAGCTCGAACTGTGGTCCAGAAATGGTAGTCAGAATGTGAAAGAAAGAAAAAAAAGATCATTTTTCAGCTTCTAAACCAAGAGATTCAGTTCTACAAACTTCAACAGACCCAGTGAAGCAAATGATCCTCTATTGAAAGAATGTCGAAAACATATTGTTTGTTGTACAGTACTAAATCAGAACATATTGGAAACCTACCACAAGGCACCTTTCTTAGTCTATCTTTTTAAATTGCAGTTTTAAACAACTAAGTTGAACTAAGTCCATCATTTTTCATATACACAAACCATATTCATTGCTAGTGGCTAATGGAAGGGCAATACTACTTAAGTCACCCATGTCCCTTCAGTTCAATTATTTCTTTTTCTCCAAAGTATGTGGAACAGTATCAGAATGACACTATTGATATGAAAATACGTGAAATCTAGGGTTTCTTTTTCTTTTTTCTTTTTCTTTTTTTTTCTTTTTCTTTTTCTTTTTCTTTTTCTTTTTCTTTTTCTTTTTCTTTTTCTTTTCTTTTTCTTTTTCTTTTTCTTTTTCTTTTTCTTTTTCTTTTTCTTTTTCTTTTTCTTTTTCTTTTTCTTTTTCTTTTTCTTTTTCTTTCTTTTTTTTCTTTTTTTTCTTTTTCTTTTTTTTTCTTTTTCTTTTTCTTTTTCTTTTTCTTTTTCTTTTTCTTTTTCTTTTTCTTTTTCTTTTTCTTTTTCTTTTTCTTTTTCTTTTTCTTTTTCTTTTTCTTTTCCTTTTCCTTTTCTTTT
Organism: Anser anser; assembly: GCF_964211835.1. Lineage (NCBI taxonomy): Eukaryota > Metazoa > Chordata > Aves > Anseriformes > Anatidae > Anser > Anser anser. The sequence continues at coordinate 178,158,888 of NC_139720.1, read as the reverse complement.
CTTTTTCTTTTTCTTTTTCTTTTTCTTTTTCTTTTTCTTTTTCTTTTTCTTTTTCTTTTTCTTTTTCTTTTTCTTTTCCTTTTCCTTTTCCTTTTCCTTTTCCTTTTCCTTTTCCTTTTCCTTTTCCTTTTCTTTTTCTTTTTCTTTTTCTTTTTCTTTTTCTTTTTCTTTTTCTTTTTCTTTTTCTTTTTCTTTTTCTTTTTCTTATTCCTATTCTTATTCTTATTTTTATTCTTATTTTTCTTTCTTCTTTCTCTTTTTTCTTTTTTTTCTTTTTTTCTTTTTTTTCTTTTTTCTTTTTTTTCTTTTTTTTCTTTTTTCTTTTTTTCTTTTTTTCTTTTTCTTTTTCTTTTTCTTTTTCTTTTTCTTTTTCTTTTTCTTTTTCTTTTTCTTTTTCTTTTTCTTTTTCTTTTTCTTTTTCTTTTTCTTTTTCTTTTTCTTTTTCTTTTTCTTTTTTCTTTTTCTTTTTCTTTTTCTTTTTTTTTTCTTTTTTTTTCAGCAGTTACTGAAAATTATACTAGGTTAGGTTCAAAAAAAGTGAAAACAAAGGCAAAAAACATCTCCAAAACAATCTAAAATACCAGAGATTTAAAAACTGAATTCCATAAGTTTTCATGACATTAGGCTAAATATTTGAAGCTGACGACGTATTTAAAGAACCTTAGAAATCTAAATAAAGGCTCAGGGTGTTCATCAATATATATGCTTTTGGGCTTTTCTGAAGTGTAGTCTCTGACTATTTAGAGGTTTCTTTGGTAACTTCTGTGTTAGAGAAAGCTTCCAAAGGAATTATCAGAATTTCTCAATGGATATAAAGAATAGGGGAATAAAAGACATTACATTAAATCATAAAAGTTATAATCTGCAATGAGAATGAAGTACCTTTCTCCCTCAGTTCCCATCACTCAGTTGTAACTCTCAGACAGTCCACAGACAGAATGCAGATGGTATGCAGTATGATAGATACTTCTTTGCCTGTAAGAAGGCCACTGCTATTAATTCAGAGCCTATTACGCATGACAGCAGTGCTGTCTGATTAAGCTCTTGGAAACTTTTTGAAAGTACACATAAAATTTTTACGTTCTTCCAACTACTTCTTTTACATGATTTTCTTTTTATTAAGATTAAAAACTCTTTTTGCCCAAAGCCTTTATAAAAGCAGATAGGTTTCAATAAGGTTCTTCTTGCCTTTTTTTTTATTATTATTATTGTTTTCCCCACAATGCACACCCTCAGTAAAGTCATTCTGAATTCCTGGGTAAACTTTTTGTGCATAATCATGATGGAATAATTTTATCTTGTAACAATGGCATTCAAGTTAGTGTAGAAAAAAAAGAGTAATACAGAGAAAGAACAAATCTGCTTCATGAATTGTAGTTAAATAGTTATTTCTAGAGAAAATAAATTTGATTGAATATCTGATCTTCCATAATAATAATAATAATAATAATAATAATAATAATAATAATAATAATTTTTGAATGACCGCAAAATTACATAAATGTTTAAAAAGTAGCTAAGACAAACCTGTCCAACCCATATTCTTTAACATGGTTTATGGGCAAAATTAAATGACTCATCTGGATGCATCTCCAGTACCTACATTATCCTAAAAACTGAGAATTACAAAAGCCTTTATAGTCCAGTGCATGACAGACATAATTTTCAAAGACTACAGAGTGCCAGAGGAAAGCCTACTCAATCCTTTTCAGGAAGACTATGCAGGCAAAGACAGAGGAAACCAGAGAGAACAGTTCCTTTCAGACCCACATCCAAGGATCTGAGGCACATGTTTCTGTGCAATTTCAGCACAATAGGAGAGGGATAACTGGAGTCACCTCTTTGGCTCGTTGGTCCATGACATGCTCTAAACTCTGTGGAAGTTTTTAATTGTTGTTGAGCTGGGGAAAAAAAATCCAGTAATTTTACTTTATTTAAATTATTTCAAAAAGCAATTAACTTATTTTACACTGCTTTTCTTGCCTTTATGAAGAAAACTTAAGGGGTCACAACAGCAAAGAAAAACCCTGACCTTAGCTCCAAGTCCTGCCGTATTTACAATTCCTACCTATTATGCCATTGCTAACATGTAATTTCTAGGGATAATTGGGATAAAACTTAAAAGATATTTTGTTTTAGACCAGGTCCACAAAAATGAGTTAATAGCAGTCCTATGGACCAATTGATATATAACTACATCCACAATAACTTTTTTGAAAAGCTACGCTTTTCTTCTGCTGAATCTTTTTGTTTCTTTTCTTCTAAAATTAAACATAACCTCTCCCAAATTATCATACAGAACATCCAATGTAAAGCATTAAAACAATACATTTTTTGTACATTCATGCATTCGTAATGTAGCAGTGCATGGCTACAGGATAAGATTTACAAAAAATAGTAAAAAAAAAAAAAAACACATTCCCAATACTTTTCTATTCCCAGTGTATGAAATTTAACATTTACAAAGATAAAAATGATGATAATTTAAGGTTTGATTTGCTGTGTTTTGACAAGGAAATGATATAAAGTGATTTCAATTTGACCAGGAATTAGCAAATTAAAAAATTCCAGTAATTTATTTACTCACACATTACTCCAAAGATAACTACATAAATGGTGTTGTGGATATTTTAGTCAATAAAAAATAACATATCTTAGCCTGTTCAGGTGCAAAGTACACAGCATAGAGTCCTTGCATAGAGACATAACCAAACCCTATCCAAGTCAGTCTGAGTGAAAGAAGGATGGTGCATATCTGGTCTCCCTGGTTCATTTGCAAGACTATTACTTCAAACTTTTATGAGCTTATGAATTCATGAGTTCAGAGAATTTAGACTGTGATTCATCTTTTACATCTTTTGTCTCATAATACCTGTGCAAGTAGTCCTTATAACTAATGTTGCAACAAGTACAGTCTCATTCTGACTCAAACACCTATGACATTCCCTGACACTAATCTTAAAGCAAAATGCCATAGTTTCTTACTTTCTGTTATTGAAAGGCCATGGTATTAAATAGAAATGAGTATCAGGAAGATATTGTGTAGAAAGAGCCATTTAACTTTGTCCTCAAAGTATGAAAATTTCCAGATAACATTAATCTACGACCTTGCTTAGAAATAAATGAACAAGTAAAGAAATTTTACTTTGGATTCTTGTGTCAGCAGCTTCCTTAAAATACAACTCATCAGATTACAACACATGTTTATATACAGACACAATCTGCATTTGTGTTCTCAGTCTCTGTGCATAAACAACTGGGTATTCATGAGATCTTCCAAAATTTGTGAAGCTACAGGAAATCAAAAGAAATTTTTTTACAAAAATTGAAATTGAAGTTGATAGGGAATGTGGAGTTGCCAGTGTTGCATAGTACAGTTACGAGCAACCAACAGAGTTTGTTCCAAACTCATTAAAAAAAGAGTAACAATATATCTTTGCCTTGATGTGATACCCGGAAGTCTTGATATGACTAAAAAAGGAAGGTAAAACACTTAATTGTAAACCTTTTATGTATTTATATGTAATGTATTAATTAATTGAGAAGGTATAGGTCCATATGTTTTTCATATTTGTAAGCAGTACAGATAGGGTATGGAACAAAAGCAGTTTTCAAGCAAGAGATTTAAAGAATTATTTAGCAACTTTATTCACTGTCTATAAGAGCAAAGAAGGCATTTGACAGAGTGGATTGTGTTAAAGTTCATGAGCAACATTAGACAGATGAAGTTATTATGTATAAAACATCCTATGTATAATTGCTGTATTGTAAACTCTTTCAAAATTTTTAATGTGCAAATTGTATATGTACTCCTGCCCCCTCCCCCCCAACCCCCAGTAATGTCTTTATTAATTTGATATTTGGAAATATGTTTAGATATTAAGTGAAAAAAAAAAAAAAAGAATTGATGAAGGATGTTAGGGCAGAAATAAGAAAAAAAGAAAATGGCTTGACAATGATAACAATCTCTTTGTTTTTCTAGGAAAATAACAAAGAACATACTATATATTACAGGAATCATATATTCCAGACACGTGTCCCTGTTAGCTAGATCAGAATTTTGATGACTATGTATGTAAGGATGATGCTGAGTTTTGTGGGTCACTGAATGACTAGGAAAAGTAATAAAGTATTGCTTTACTGTTATCAGCCATCATGAAGTCTAAGTAATTTACTTAAACTAAAATGAAGTCTAAGTAATTTACTTAAACTAAGTAAATTTCTGCAACTAATTGTATGAAATACACAGGGAATCTCCTTAATAAACACTCAAAATTATTACAGAAGATAATATTTACCCCCTTGTACTACTGCTGTGAAACAGCATAATAAATTGTAACAGGTTGCAGTTCAGTAGGTGAGGTAGACTGAAAATCCATTAGATTAATTACTGCTCATAAGTATAATTATGTTTACAGTATGCTACATTTCTAGGTGTCTAATGGGCTTCCAAGAATTGCAAGGTATAATTAAAAACTTTGTCTGGTAAGGCAAATCACTAAGCTTAAAAGAAAAAATTCTTCCAACCAAGACAGGCCATAGCAAGCTTCATTTTCCTTAATTTGTCACTGTGTTATCTAAATAAAGAGCTCACCTTCTGGAAATTATAACATAACAGTGAAGTCACAGTATGGTTTAACAGTGAAAGTATGTGTTTGAGAAAATTTATAATCCTCTACAGCTGACAGTCTTAGGTATAAGATGACGATGCTGTTTTTACTTATATGTGGTGAACATCTGTTTCAGTTAATTTTAGCTAATTTGGAAATACAATGATATATGTTGTTGTGTTTATATAAAATGAAACAGTCATGAACAGTAGATGGATATGCATGAGAAGACAAATACTGCTCTTTTGATTAATACTGAAAGTTAATTTAAAATAACATTAAATATAAAACAGGGCTAGAAGATATTTTAAGTTGTCATCTAGAGAATGAGACTTACTCTGCTTTAACTCTGCTAAAAGATCAGTGTCTGAATTAGACATTCTAAGCTCTCTCTGTAATTAGCAGAATGGAACAGAAATTCACAATGTATTCTATTCCATGAAAAAATATCAGATAGGTAGTATATATGTACCCCTATCTCATGGCACCTATTTCTTCTCAGGATGACTTTCTGGTGTGTTTTACATGTCTAATGACGTTAACTGAAATTCTAAAAATCATATGTTTTTATACTGTTGACAATATTTGTTGAAATAATTCTCATCAGATGTTTTTCTAAACTTTCCTTAAAAATCTCAGTTTCTTCTAACTTGTAATGATGGTGCAATGTTTTAAATAACCTGTTACTTTCAACAAATGCATTTAGCTTTTTAAAATCTTTCTACCAGGAAATACCGTTTCAAGATTGTTATGTATTCAAACCCACTCACACATAAAGACTTCAAAATCTTTCTAGGAAATCATCTGCATAATCTTTCTAGGTTTCTTTCTAATCATTTACAGGTGTTTTTTGTTTGTTTGTTTTGTTTTGTTTATCATAATATCTAACCTAATATAACCTTAGAAGGTGTCATTCTCTACCTGTTACATATCTGATAGACACGCTCTACTGGATGAACATGGAGTCGAGCTCATTGGATCTGGATAAAGAAGTAGAGGAACTCTGCTTACAGTACCACAGGATATTATCATCTCTACATCTACTTCAGCATCATGGAGTATGAACTCCAGATGACAGTTTCACTAGAAACACAGGGGAGAAACTGTATTTTTCCGGGAAAAAAAAATGGGGCTGAAGCGAGAAAGGCTTGACTTCCAATGATGGCATACTGTACTGTAAGCCATTGCAAACTACTCTATACTGGTAATGAACAATTCAGTTTACATCTAAATTATGTGATCTGAGAGCACTTCTCGTCTCCATAAAACAAGTTAATTAAACAAAAGGATCCTTAGTATTAGACAAAAGTTGTTCTTCTCTGTTCACTTTCTTTCCCATCCCCAGTCTTATTACACTAGTTCCTACTGGAGAGAAACTAAATGAAAGGACGGGAAAGGAAACGTGATTTGCTCCACGTGGTGCATTGGTGGAGAATATTGGAGAAGATGAACTGTAGGACACATTATCAATCATACTGTTCGTGCAGTTATTTGCAGCCTTTTAAGTTTGTTTAATGATCTTTGCATCTGAGAATATAACAAGACATCCACAAAATGATCAAATGCTTCCTTAAAACTGGCTAACAAGATCTTACTGTTGAAAGTCTTGGGAAAAAAATAAGTAAAATAAAATATGATCATCCAGAAAGCAAGACAGGGAATCCTAGGTCTCACTCTGCCAAGCAAATTATTAATCAATATCCTGTTTTTCAATTACAGTTAAAAGGAATGGGATATAGGACAAGAAGGATGATCAAAGGGCTGGAACACCTCTCATATGAAAACAGGCTGAAGGATTTGGGGTTGTTCAGCCTGGAGAAGCAAAGGCTCTGGGAAAACCTTATAGCAGCATTCCAGTGCATAAAGGGAGTCTAGAGAAAAGCTGGGGAGGGACTTTATCAGAAAGCGTGGTGATAGGACAAGGAGTAATGGCTTTAAACTAATGAAGGTAGGTTTAGATTAGATATATGGAAGAAATTCTTTGCTCAGAGGGTGGTGAAGCACTGGAACAGCTTGCCCAGAGTTGTGGGTGTCCCATCCCTGGAAGTGTTAAAGGCCAGGTTGGATGGGGCTTTGAGTAACTTGGTCTAGTGGAAGGTGTCCCTACCCATTGCAGAGGGGTTGGAGTTACATGATCTTTAAGGTCCTTTCTAACCCAGACCATTTCATGATTCCATGATCTATGATATTCCTGACTGTAATCCATGTAAACTTTCATTTTAGTCTAAACACAGCTAAATCTTGAATCTCATGTAGAGATATTTGAGGTTTCCTAGTTTCTTGTCTTTTCATTCATGTTTTATGTTCCTGGCTCCTAAGAGAATCTTGCTTAAAATGGACATTGGAGATGAAGTATTTGTTTAGGGAAGAAGTCATCTAAAATGTAGTCAATTTCCTTTTTCTTTTTCTCCCTTATTGTTCCTTTTCCTTCTCTCCTCCCCCGCCCCCCCCCCCCCCCCCCCATAAGAATACTGATCAGATGAACAAAAAACAGTCAGTCTAAAGAAAATAAAAAGAAAGAAGAACCAGTGCAGGCAGCATTTTATTTCTAAAATTTTCAATCTTACTTCTCACCAGTCTCCTTACCCCTTAATGTGAGTAGGAGGACACTGGTAGACATTGGCATCACAATCTGGACATTCTCTTGCTTAGAGCTGACGAATGTGTTCATATTCTGAAAATAAATTTATCAATTGAATTTTACTAGATACAAAGCATAACTTAATTATTTAATTTATTTATTTATTTATTTTTCCTCATAAATCTCTGTTTGTAGCAGACTACATTGACAAGTAATTGACCTCCTTGTGTCCCTGTCAGGGAAAATGTGAAAACTGATTTAACCAGATTAAAATATGTAATCATATTGACATATGTGTGTGTCTTATCATCTGCACATGAAATGCACATCAGATGCATTCAGGATGAGTATCAAAAAAGTACAAGATACAGAAAAATATCATCCTTTTTTATAGAAAATATTTGTTAGGGTTAGACTCAAAACATGAATGCTACAGACAATTATCAGGTTAGACTTCTACACATAATACTTCTGTACCCTCCCTCAGCTCATCAAAATACACTGAGTTCATCAGTGATTATTAAAAGAAACATTCCAATCATGCCCAATTCTACTAAGGGTCAATAGAACTTGAAGATCCTTCCCTAAGATGTTTTCATAAGAGATAATAAAGTATTAGACACTTCTGGTGACTGGTCATCATAATTATATTTAAAGCATACTCCTCTACAGGCAAAATTAAATAATATTTACTAGTACCGAATTGCTGTATCAGATTGTAAGGTCTTTTGTTATAGAGAATACCTTCTCTTCAAATAACATTTTACTAGACGTCCTAGCATGTTATATCCTATTTATAGGATACTATATCCTATTTATAGGATAACCTATATCCTATTTATAGGATATCCAGGCCTATACAGGCCTGGCTAAGAGCAAAGTCAGGACCCTGAAATTCAGAAGAGCAAAGTTCCATCGGTTCAAACAATTATTGGATGAGAGCCCATGGGACACGGTCCTTAGGGACAGAGAATCTGATCAGAGCTGGCAACTCTTTAAGGATATTTTCCTTGGAGCACAAGAGCTCTCTATTCCCATATATAATAAATCAAGCAAGGAAGGTAGGAAACCAGCATAGTTGAATAAGGATCTGCTGGTTAAACTTAGGCAAAAGAAGGAAATGCAAAGACAGAGCCACGTGCCTTGGGAAGAGTACAGAAATGCTGTCTGGATGTGCAGGTATGGGATCAGGAAAACCAAGACATTGACAGAACTAAACTTGGTGAGGGATGCGAAGAATAACAAGGAGGAGTTATACAGGTACATTGGCCACAAAGCAAAGACTAATGAGAGTATATCTTCTCTGACAAATGAAGACAGAGAACGGTCAATGACAGATGAGAAGGCAGAGGTACTTAACAACTTCTTTGCCTCGGTCTTCACTAGTGGTCTGGCTTCCCACATCTTTTGAGTTGATACCAAAGAAGGAAGAGATGTCATTCAAAGGGACCTGGACATGCTGGAGGACTGTGCCCATGTGAAGTACATGAGGTTCAACAAGGCCAAACACAGCGTGCTGCACCTGGGTCAGAGCAATCCCACACAGGAGCACAGACTGGGACAAGAACTCTGAGAGCATCCCTACAGAGAAGGACTTGGGGGTTCTGGTGGATTAAAAGCTTGATACAAGTCAGCAGTGTGTGCTTGTAGCCCAGAAGACCAACCGCATCCTGGGCTGCATCAACAGAGGTGTATCCAGCAGGTCGAGACAGGTGATTGTCCCCCTCTGCTCTGCCCTTGTGAGGCCCCACCTGGAGTGCTGCATCCAGGTCTGGGGCCCCCAGCACAAGAAAGATGTCAACTTGTTAGAGCAGGTACAGAGGGTGGCTAAAAAGATGATCTGAGGGCTGGGGTACCTCTCCTATGAAGAAAAGCTGAGAGAGCTGGAGATGTTCAACCTGGAGAAGAGAAGACTCCGGAGATACCTCAGCCTTTCAATACTTAAAGGGTCTTATAAATAGTATGGAGAAAGACTCCTTACTTGGGTAGATAAGGATAGGACAAGGGGGAATGGTTTTAAACTAAAAGAGGATAGATTTAGACTAGGAGGAAAATCTTCACTGTAAGGGTAGTGATGCACTGGAACGTGTTGCCCCAGAGAAGTTGTGGATGCCCCATCTCTGGAGGCGTTCAAGGCCAGGTTGGTTGGGGCCTTGGCCAACCTGATCTAGTGGGTGGCATGCCTGCCTATTGCAGGGGGTTGGAGTTAGATGATCTTTAAGATCCCTTCCAATCCAAGTCATTCTATGATTCTATTTAGATATTGGTATTCTAATTTGTAGCACTTAGCTTTCAAGACAGGCATTTGAAGAAGAATAGGATTAATTTCCATTTAATCATGGACCATTGAATAAAGGGATGTTGGTATGAACTGAGAAAAGGTCTTAAAATGATAAATTGAACAATGTGTGAAAAATATGAATTCTAGACCTAAGAAATATATCATAGAATATTCTTAATTTAAAAATTGCTTCAAGTAGGTCTCTTCTAAATTTGATAGACAAATGTAGAATTTGATTGACAAAAAAACACTTTTTCCAGATACTGGCCGGGGTTCAGATTGGTTAGGATTACTTGGATCATATGGCCACAAAGCAATTTTCCCAAAATAAAGGAGGCTGCTAAAATATATACCTTATGACCACACAGTAAGTGCTATGACCAGCTGTTTTCAGGAACTTTATAGACATGCTGGCCACTGCTTACATAAAGCCAGTATAACAATTTTGTTTTTAAAAAGTGGGAGAAAGAGACTGGAAGTGAACGTGAATGTAATGATTAAGACTTTCAAATACAGACAAACGAGGTTAGTCAATTTAGATATGCAGTTTTCCCCTTTAACTCAAAAACAATCATCTTAAATAATGTATGTAGAGTTATGGTCTTGTTGAGAAGAGAGTATCATACAAAATCTTTAAGCTTTGTTATTGTTTTAACCATACATATTTGCAAGAGACTTCACTGTATTCCCCATCAAATGGCATCAGATTTTCCTTCAGACTGTTTAAAAAGGCTGGCTTGGTATTCCTTGTTTTGTATTGTTTTATCATCTTGAAGCATAAAACAAAAGATTGTGATTTTCTAATTATAAAACTAATTAACTTTCACAAAGTAAAGGACCTGGACTTCAGCTTCTGAGCTATTTCTGTAGGTGTTGAGTGCAAAAAGATTTACTATCTAATCTCAACCCCAAATTGGCTATTTAGAGAACAGGGACTTCCCCTTACCAGACTAATTATAAAAGTTTTACAGAATTTGAAAATAACTATATTTGTTTACTATATATTTCCTGCATGGTATTCACTTTTTTTTTTCTTTTCATTATTTTCAATAATGAAAATAATTAAAATGTGTCTTGTTTGTACATACGAGAGTTACTATTACAATCATGGATTTGATTATTTCATCCTCAAAATTATAATAGTAAAGCTGTAGGGAGTGTTGTATTTTGTTTCTTTTTTGTACTTTTTTTTTTTCTGACAATTTTCTATCTCCTTGTTTTTGTTTTTGTTTTTTTTAAAGTTGAAAAGATTTGTCTGTTCTTTAAAAAAACAATACAAAGCCCTATTAATATCACAGCTGATCAATAACTATAATGCAGAAAGCTCCTTTATCAAGTGGCTTGATTTTCCTTTTCATACTTTCCCTGTCCTCGCTCCTTCAGTGATTATTCAATTTATAACTTTCCTTTAGCACTTTTTTTTAATTATATAATTGAGTCTCTGAATTATGTTGGATTAACAAAAGCCTTTGAGACAAAAGTCTTTTTTTCTTTTTCTTTTTCTTTTTCTTTTTCTTTTTCTTTTTCTTTTTCTTTTTCTTTTTCTTTTTCTTTTTCTTTTTCTTTTTCTTTTTCTTTTTCTTTTTCTTTTTCTTTTTCTTTTTCTTTTTCTTTTTCTTTTTCTTTTTCCTTTTCCTTTTCTTTTTCTTTTTCTTTTCTTTTTCTTTTTCTTTTTCTTTTTCTTTTTCTTTTTCTTTTTCTTTTTCTTTTTCTTTTTCTTTTTCTCTTTTTCTTTTTCTTTTTCTTTTTCTTTTTCTTTTTCTTTTTCTTTTTCTTTTTCTTTTTCTTTTTCTTTTTCTTCTTTTCCTTTTCCTTTTCCTTTTCCTTTTTCTTTCTTTTTCTTTTTCTTTTTCTTTTTCTTTTTCTTTTTCTTTTTCTTTTTCTTTTTCTTTTTCTTTTTCTTTCTTTTTCTTTTTCTTTTTCTTTTTCTTTTTCTTTTTCTTTTTCTTTTTCTTTTTCTTTTTCTTTTTCTTTTTCTTTTTCTTTTTCTTTTTCTTTTTCTTTTTCTTTTTCTTTTTCTTTTTTTTTCTTTTTCTTTTTCTTTTTCTTTTTCTTTTTCTTTTTCTTTTTCTTTTTTTTCTTTTTCTTTTTCTTTTTCTTTTTCTTTTTCTTTTTCTTTTTCTTTTTCTTTTTCTTTTTCTTTTTCTTTTTCTTTTTCTTTTTCTTTTTCTTTTTCTTTTTTTCTTTTTTCTTTTTCCTTTTCCTTTTCCTTTTCCTTTTCCTTTTCCTTTTCCTTTTCCTTTTCCTTTTCCTTTTCCTTTTCCTTTTCCTTTTCCTTTTCCTTTTCCTTTTCCTTTTCCTTTTTCTTTTTCATTTTTTTTCTTTTTCTTTTTTATTTTATTTTTTTTTAGAAGAGCAATATATCCTCAATGTACAGTTTTTTATGGGATTACTAGACTCTTTTCTCTTTATTTCCTCATTTTATTCTCTGAAAATCATGTTAAGGAGTCTTGAGAGACTACCTGTTCACACAACGTAAAGAATATTTCTTGACACCACCTGTTCTAAATGAGTCACACTGTGATGTACACATAGAAACCTAGACACCTTTAAGTAGAGCTCCAAAAGAAGAAATGGGGGGGATGGAGGGGGTGGGGGGGGCAGGAGAGGGCGAGGGCAAGGCTTGGGGGGAGAAACAGAGAAGAAACCTGAAAACATTTGTTGATAGTAATTTGGTGAGATAATTGCTGTTAATTGAAATAAATCTGTCCAAGGAGAAATGCACAGAATTTATAAAAGTAGATTTTTAGTAGATGGAACATTGGATTGATAAAAGAATGAAATCTAAAGGAAGCAACCCAAATATATGGTGCTATGCAGTAAGTTTTGATCTCCTTTTTAGCATTTCTAAACAATGTAAAAATAGATGGAATGAGCCGTCTTGCATACTGTAACTGTGCAGAAGACCAAATATGAAAACGGTTTTAAAAATAAAAGCATGGAATAAATTGGAATAGATTTGTCAGAAAAGGATGAGAGAAGCTGACTAGTGATAAGTGGTACAAAGAGTAGATTGTATAAAACATATCTTTTATGACCTACATTTTTTCCTGTTCTAAATGTCTGTTATATAAAACTCACACTATCAACTTTTTATAAAGCCTGGTCAAACATACAGTTAAAAACTCAAATTTATTTTTAATATGTTTTCAGTAAAATAAGGGGGAAAAAAGCCTTAAGGCTTAATAATTTATATATATACAGTAATGATTTTTTTTTTTCACACTACTTCTCAATAAATGTTTAGATCTGCTGAAAAGTCAAACTCTCGATTTATTAAGTAATCTGAAATAGTTGTGCTGTGGTCATGATGTTTGAGTTTGATTAGCAAAGACAAGATAATTCAGTATGACATCCTGCTGACAAAGATTTAATATTATTAGCTAGAGAAGGTGGTCAAATAAATTACAATTCCTATTTACTTTTGTGTAGCTGAAAACTGTCATTTTTAAACTAGATTTTATTTTGTTATTTTTTGTTTTTTTAAATAGGTTAATAGAGAATCTTTATTTGGTTTCTCAGGAAAACTATTTCTATTCCTTTGTCTTTGTCCATTTCAGAAAATGACTCAAGCTGTCTCTTCAAGATCATTTACCACTTCAGTTTTAGAAATATATGTCACTAAGTCACTCTGTATAGATTTACCCAAAGTTTAAACTATAGACAGGCAAAAATGAATTGCTTTAGACCAGTTAGATTATTTAAGTGAAACAGCAAAAGGTAAAATAAAACTAGTTAAAAAGTAATAAATGTTGAAAAAGAAGCATTCAGGTTTAACACGAATGAAAATATGGCTTCATAATCAGAAACATGGGGAACTCAGAAATTAATGCAGTGAAAAGCATTTATTCCAGGACTCCATGTAAGACAAGCACATATAATATAGTAAAACAAAGAATTGAACTGGAAAAATAAAAGAACAAGCAAAAGTGAGATGGAAAATGTTTGTGTATATGGAAGAAGAAAAGATTAGTATTGCAGAGCATAATTTTGTATCAAAAAATTTTTATTTGAGAAGTGGCACATCCTTGCTCTTTCACAGTATTTGAGCCGGTCTCTAAGACCTGTTATTTGGGTGACCTAAACATTATTTTATGTCATCTGAAAAATCCTGTTCCCTATTTCGTTTTGATTTAGAAATAGAAGGCAAAAGTACATAGTAGGGGCAGCGCATTGTTAGGGGAGAAAACTTCTGACCAAAGACTAAAATGTATTATTTTCAATAGTGGTGGGTCACAAGTGTGATCCTGAGATACACTTATCTTTTACATCCAGTTACACCTTCCACAGATATTCTTTGTTTAAGCATTGCAAAAATAAGCAAGTAAGTAAATAAATAAATAAACAAGGGGTAAGGGGACCATTATATGTTGCTATGTCACCCTACATAGCAACAGCTACTGTGAAGAGATGAAAATTAGTCTCACACACGTGCCAGCCTGTTCAGAGCAATCAGATGGCAGAAAAGAGATGTCATTTGGAATGACTTAGAATATTTTGGAACTTATGTTTTCAATCACCTGACTGCTGCCTGCTTTCAAGGTATTGCAGAGGCTGAGGTGGGGGCCTACATTCACCTTAGCTTAGATTTCAGGATGGAGTATTCTAGTGCCATGGAACTTCTGAGCTTCTAATATCAAAAAATGAGAAATTAAAACTTTTTTTTTTTTTGGTGGTGGTGGTGGTGGTGGTGACTTTTTTCACTTGAAAACAGCAAGAAAGTCATAAAAGAATAAAGATAACACAATAGAAAAAAAAGAGTGCAAAAACAAATTTGTATGTTAAGGTCAAATGTCCATTCTAAATTTTTTTTATTTATTTTTTAAAAAAATGTTATGTGGAGAAACACCAAGGGTGTCTATATACAAGCCTACACCTCTATGCTCCCTTTAAACAAGACATTTTCTAGTTATCCCTTGTTCTATTGCATTATTTCCACTGTGAACAGTTTCAACGGTATTCTTCTACTAAAATATCATACTGTATTAACAAAAGAGAAAATGTTTCTTTCATGCACTTCAAGGTATCACTTAAAAAAAAAAAAAAAAAAAAAGTCATAGTCTCCAATCCGTTCCATGGAAAGAAAGTAATGGGATTAGATCACTATCAGAGTTTCTTTCACTGAGTTAAATGACCAGACTCTTACTGAAAAGGACTATGCTCTTCAATACAGCAGAGTAAGGAAACACCTTTCTTGGTTTTATAGTTAGATATCCTCATTGTGGTTATTGTGTTTAGTCATTATCAAAACCTTTCCTTCACCTAGACTCAAAAATCCTAGTATTAAGAGCTCCTTAAGACTATAAAAAGAACAAGAATTCTGAACGAATGTTCTGTCTGGGATTTTAAATTATTGTCTTCATTTTTAAGTGACAGAATCTAATTTTGATCCACATTTCATACCACTTGTTCCACCGTATCTGAACATGTTTTTTTATGTCTTTATTTTACAATTCAGACACTTTATAGACATGCAGTGCATGTGGTTTAGATGACCACTGCTGTACAGTGACAATACATAATTAACCAAAATGTGTTAAATTTAGTAAGATTATTTCAAACATATGGAAGGATTTATTAATTAATTTCTAGAAGGATAATCTATCTTTAATCTGATTAGAACAGAACATTTAAATAAATCAATTACATTAGCTTGTCGGGTCTACTGTCTGTGATTTAGTTTTAGCTCATGCTTTTATCACACATATAGAACCATTCAAAATGTAATATTGCAGGAATTTTTATTGAAAAAGAAGATTCATCAATATAGAAAAAAGCTACCATTGACAAGATGATCCCAAGTTTAAATTTTCACTTGACACGCCATTTATCTTACTAATTTCACATACATTAATATATATAAGAAGTCATAGCATAAATTTAATATTAATTTCTTATTAAATTGATAACTTTAATCACAAACATTCTTTACTAATTTTTTTTTGTAGATTATTTAAAAAGTATTTTCCGTTTCTATATAAATTTTCTCTTAATGCTTATGCAAGTATCTTATATATATATATATGTTGTCAACCTTTTAAGAAGGATTTAGATTTGACAATATGAAAAATAAGTATTTTAATCTTTATACAACTTCTTCCTCATCTATCTACATGGACTTTGCATTTTGTACAAATTGCATTTCCTGCACTGTGAAGGCTCTCCTTTCATCCTAGTTTCTGAAAAGTTATATAGATTGAAGTAAGTTTTACTACATAAAAATATAAACTAGCAAACAGAATGTCTGTGGTTCAGCTTCTACTGGTTTACAGTTTTCTGTCTTAGGCACCAGGAAATCTTAGATATCATGTTACCAAGAAAGTAATGGCAAATTATCAGAAAACAGGGAAAAGCAGCAAAAGTGTTATTGGAAGCTGGAGGGAATAACTTCAGAGTAATGATGAATGAAGCTAAAAATAAAAGAGTTTAACTAAACAATAACTAAGGGGAATGAGAGAATGACAGTGAGACAGAGCAGGAGAGAAAAGACATTATTGTATATAGAAAACAGGCTATCCTAGAAATAATGATCTGAGATTAACAAATGGAAAGTTTAGACTGAATTTTGGTAGATATCCTGACAGGGAGATTTATTAGGATATGGAATACTCTCCTAAGGGTAGAAGTAGAAGATTCATCATCTGGTGTTTTCTACACTGCAGAGGACAAAGCACAGGGAAAAAAAAAAATGTAGTTGGAGAAAATCCTGCTTTGACAAAGAGATGAAATGAATAATCTAATAGGCCCTTTCCATCTCCAACTTGTTGCTATGAAACTGCCAGAAAAGACTAAATTTAATCTTCTCAATGTCTTTTAGTCTTTAATACATAAATTATTTTAATCTTTCCTCTGCATTTTCTGCTTCTCTTTCCTTTAACACAGATTTAGAAGAGGTATTTAAAATGTTTTCATACTATTTCCTCTTCTTCAACTGCTGATTTTAGTTCTCATTTGAACAAAACGTTAAAATGAATGGTGATTATCTGGGTATTAGAACTGAGCAGGATTTTTTTTCATTTAAAAGCTCTCTTGGAATTTTCACAATTTTCACAAAGCTCTTGTAAAATTTTAGACTGTAGTTCTAATTCAGAAAAATAAATAAATAAATAAGCAAACAAATAAGTCTGTAATTACTAGTCATTTTTGAACATTTTATTTTGAAAATATGTTCAAAAAATGGCTCAGGCAAGTATTTAAAAGAATCAGAGTGGAAGGTAATATAAGTGTCACTGAAATCTTTCAGGCAGTAGATTTAACTGTCTTATTGTTCTTGATTTTGTTTTCATTTCTATATTCTGTTTCCTTTTAACGAAGGGTAATGGCGATGGATGCTATATTTTCAATGGATCATACAAACGTGTTGCAGTGAAGTTACCAAGCTGGTGTACCACCTTTTCTTTGACATAGTATTCACAGAGCCTCAAGTGTCATAACTTTTTTTTCCATATCAAAATGGAAAAGTGAAAGGAGACGAAAAAGTGATTGTTGTACTGTGCCAGATATACAAATAGAATAAACAATGCAATTCATGAAAAAACCACACGCCCCCAAAACTGCTGTGTTCTTTCATTTACTACTTTTAATTACTTAAAATAAATAAATAAATAAATAAATAAATAAATAATAATCTGGTTAGTGTTGGAGGCCAGAGATGCAGGTGGGTTTGGAAGGTTTTGCTGCTGCTGACTTATGAAGACCAATATAAACAAAAGTCATAATTTGAGTAATGATTAATTATTGCTAAATAAATGATAATCTGATACATTGACAGTATTCTTTCATTTACAGAAATTTTTAAAGACTAATTTTAGTTCAAATATGTGATTTTTTACCTTTGTCTTCCTTTAAACAGCAGCAATAAGAATAGTTGAAAGTTGTTTTTCCATTATCTTAAAGTAGATTTGTCATTAATCAATTTACTATATACCATTGTTTAATAGCTAAGAGAGTCAAATAGAATCTGAGTTCACTTAGGATTTGTATCTTGACTCTTTCATCATACTTTGAATAGCTAACAACTTGCTCAAAATATTGTGTCTAACATGCTATGCAAATCAATTATCTCTGGCAAGAGTTACTTCTTTTTGCATAACAAAAAAAAATAGAAAGAAAAATGGATTTGATTAGATATTTTTATAACTTACTTTACTGTTGTAATAACAAATTTCTAATACTCAACTTTAGCTCAAAAAAAAAAAAAGAGAACTTAGATGATATCAAATCACATATCTTATAATATACTACAGGCATGATTACTAACTACAGCTAAATTGTCTTCTCCCCTAAAATAAAATAACTATCATATTGACACTTTGCAACAAAATGATTTGTGTGTGGCTATTCCCTAGTCAATTCCTAAGCAGTATTTGGAGAGCATTAGCTCTCATGAAACAAAACTTATAAAGTTGCCAAAAACTTTTGACTACTGTCCAATATGCAGGTATTCAAGGTGTTCTACATTTCCAGGTATCCACCTTGAGATACCTTGGCTGGTAGACGGATTTTGAAAATGCTAAGCAGTGAAGCACTCACCTCCTTAGGAATATCCCAAGGATATTTCAGATTGGTCTACCTATTCTCTTAATGTTGTTTTATTTTTAATCTGATAGGATTTAACACATATCTATGTTTTCTCCTCCAGAAAATCTTTTGGTTTCTCTTCTCTTAAATAAATAAATAAATAAATAATAACAATAATAATAATAATAAGCAGAGAGAAAAGGAGGTTTTAAAAGAAGAAAAACATCAGAGAAAAAATCTCAAAGGAACATCTGGTGTAATAGTACTTGACACTCAATTACTCTGGAATTCTAAGAGATCCACTATTGCATTACTATCTACACACATGCATAAGTAGCTACCCTGATTAATGTTAGCACATGAATATGAAAAGAAATAGTGATGATTTGTAACTTGTTATAAAGGCCTGCCATAGAAACTTGCTAAAAATATATGAAAATTGCCAGTTCTTTAAGTGAGAATGGCACTTTAAAATTATAGCCTAATCATTATTAATTCTTTTAATATTTTCTGTACTATCATTACTGCAAAAGAGTTCTTTTGGGATTAGTGAAGATATCATACAAATTTCTGACATTAATTCAACATTAATTACCTGGACAACTTCTGACAAATAAACTTAAGGATTCAGTATTGTGTTTCATGTTTCAGTGCACATCCTGATTAAAAAAAAAAAAAAAAAAAAAGGAAATATCTTGTTTCTTTTGGAAGCAATGAGAAAGTTAGTAGGAAGCTATATACATCCTAGGATGAGTACTAGGATGTTACTCTAGGCTACAGAAAGTCTGAGTCATGTCCTCTTTATTGGTAAAATGTTCAGAATTGTGAGAGCCGTCGCCAAGTGTGCCATTGGTAACTATATCTATTGTCTAAATACTCAATTCCTGCTTTAATTAGGCACAAGCACAGTACAGGGAGGTTGTAAAAGTTCTGGCAGCTTTTCTTGAATAATGATGGATGTGAAGATTGCTTCAAGAGGACAAACTTGACTTCCCAGTGGTGGTTATCTTGCTATAACATACGTGTGACTGACCTGAAGTTCTTTTTGAAGAAAATAGGCATAGACGTCAGAATCATCACTCCTGGGATGCTGGGAGAAGTCTTGTATCAGCTTTCTCCTTTGGGGTGGCTCTCACCCCGAAAGACTTTATCAAACATTCAAATTTCTGATGTTTGTTCATAGAAAAGGCTGGACATTGTAAGAGATGGATCATAGAACCATAGAATCATAAAAGCTGGAAAAGACCTTCCAGATCATCTGATCCAAACACCACCCTACTACTGGTGTCACTCACTAAACCATCTTTACTTTCAGGTACTCACCTCATTCACAAGAGGATTCACACTCATAATTCACAAGTGTGAATTACATGGAAAAGCCATTATTACATGGAATAATTACATGGAAAGAAAGACAAAGAAAGATTGCTCAGAATTTGCTGTTGGTTTGGAAATATGCCTTGAAATTCATGTGATTGTGTAATGGCACTAATAATAATAAAATTCTGTTTAAAAATTAATAAATATTAATTTGTTATAGAACTTTTTTTGGAAGTGTAATGAAGATGAACAAGAAAATCACAAGTACTATTACTTTCAGCACCTTTTATTTCCATCAAAGAGCAAGAGGTTTTCCTGAATCCATTGTTAAAGTTTATAGTGAATTAGCAGTAAGGAAAAAGAAATAAAATCATACTGCAAGGGATAGAATGTTTATGACATTATTAAAAACTGGGATTGATAAACACTGTGTTGTATCACGAGATTCCTAATAGTAAACAGGAAAATAACTTTTTTCAATTAAAACAAACAAACAAACAAACAAACAAACACAAACAATAGATGGTGTAAGAGAGTGACAAAAATACTTAAAGCTA
>NC_139720.1:178111079-178138819 GCF_964211835.1 Anser anser | reverse complement strand
AGAGAGACTTAAGTTATTCTACAATATCTCTTTCAGAAGGTTAAGTATACTCACATATCTGCCTCTCTTGTTCTTCTGAAGAATAGTGAAGCTCAGGCTAAATCAACTCCTGAATGAGCTTCTGCACCATGCATCTATTGCAGTTTCCTGGCTTAGTAACACAGAAATCACAGTAAATAGCCGTGAAGCAATTATGTGAACAGAGTCCCTCTCAGATTTCTTCTCAAGTTAGTAAGTTATCATTCATGTTATTGGCAAATTTGAAATTTGCACAATTGTAGTTTGTGGGATTTTAACCAAATCTTGACAAATTCAGGGTAAAGGTGCTTTTAAGTATGCCATCAGGACAGATTTTATTTTCCTAATGGAAAATAATTAAAAGTAGCAAGACGTTAAAATTCTCAGTGCTGAGGTAGCATATTGTCCAAATATTTAATCAGCGTCAAGCAGGCAGATTTGAAAGGCTAAAGCAAGCCATTTCAAATCAAACATCAAATTTCCTGCTACTTAGGAAAGCAGCTGACATACATGCAGCACTGAAGGCAAGATGGTACACTTCAACCAAGATAAGCATTTTTTCTTCAGAAGTGTCAGAACAGGAAATGTTTTTTGAAAATATATTCTTCCCAAATCTAAGTTATTTATATAGATTCTACAGAGTTATAAAATTAGAGAATATCCCCCCTAAGAACAAGTCTGATTGTAGTTTTTGTGGATGCAGCAATTTTTTCTTTATAGGAAGAGGAATATATAACCCAGTTGGAGAGCAGGCTTTGGTAAGACTGAAGTAGAAGATAGGTAAGATTATTTCATAGAACAGTTTTGTAAGTATGCTGCTGACATAAACTGATCAGTTTAAAGACTAGTTGGTGCTATGAATAATAAAGTCTATTTATTCTTTAAAATTGGAAGATGTCCTTTTCATGCTAGAGGTGAGTTCTGCATAAGGAAATAATTTCTTTTATAGCTTCTTTTTGTTATAGAAAGAATGATGTTTTGCTTGAGTTTCCCTCATATCATCAGAACTTTAAAGAAAATGGGTACAGATTTCACCCTAACTACCATTAAAGAAGAGGAATTTTCTAGAATGTTTTCTGCAGTGGAAGATATAAATGAGTTCACTGTCCAGTCTTTTGCCAATGCTGGATTATTTTTCCTCTCCCTTGCTCCTAATAATGTTTTGATCCTATGTGCTGTCATTCACAGTAAATCTAAATTGCAGGTTGTGGTAGAATTCAACTTTTTTTTTTTTTTTGATATAGTTTTGGAGCATGAATTAATACTTGTTATTGTTAAAAATCTACCATGAGATCTGAAGCATTTGTTTACAGTTTTAGTGATCTGGCATGCCCTGCTTCTCAGGAGGATGAAATTACTTGTATAGTTTATTTTACAGTGCTTTAATAGGTAATAAAAGATAAATTCTTCAAGCTTTAGATGATCTTTCACAGTAGCGTTTTCATTATCCATACAATCTTTCCCATTTAATAAAGCACATCGTATCACAAGATACATTGCTTATTGCATGACAGGAAATGTGTGCTAACTTCTACAATGCATTCATAAAATTTTAGAAGCTCATTTATTTACGCTGTTGTTGCAAGTAAGGAACATTATGCTAAAATAAGGAATTCAGATGTTGATTTTCTCTTTGAAGTTAATAACTACCTGTAAATATCTATTAGGCATTGTACAACTTTAGTTGTGAAGACACTAAAATTCTTCCTTTCATTACAAGTCTTTCCTCCCTCTCTTCCTCCCTTCCTCCCTCCCTCCCTCCCTCCCTCCCTCCCTCCCTCCCTCCCTCCCTCCCTCCCTCCCTTCCTCCCTGCCTCCCTTCCTCCCTCCCTTCCTCCATTCCTTCTCTCTCTCTCTCTCTCTTTCTCTCTCTTTCTCTCTCCTTCTCTCTTTCTTTCTTTCTTTCTCTTTCTCTTCTTTCTCTTTCTCTTTCTCTTTCTCTTTCTCTTTCTCTTTCTCTTTCTCTTTCTCTTTCTCTTTCTCTTTCTCTTTCTCTTTCTCTTTCTCTTTCTCTTTCTCTTTCTCTTTCTCTTTCTCTTTCTCTTTCTCTTTCTCTTTCTCTTTCTCTTTCTCTTTCTCTTTCTCTTTCTCTTTCTCTTTCTCTTTCTCTTTCTCTTTCTCTTTCTCTTTCTTTCTCTTTCTCTTTCTCTTTCTCTTTCTTTCTCGTTCTCGTTCTCGTTCTCGTTCTCTTTCTTGTTCTCTTTCTTGTTCTCTTTCTCGTTCTTTCTCGTTCTCCTTCTCGTTCTCCTTCTCTCTCTCTCTCGTTCCTTCTCTCCTTCTCTCTTTCTTTCTTTCTCTCTTCTCCTATTAGTAAACGTGATTTAAAACTCTCTAAAGACAAGGCAGAAGATTCTGGAAACTAGTCCATTAGCCTGATTTGTAAAACAGTCTCTACCAATCTATAGTTACGAACATCACATTCTGAATTAAAGCCTCTTTTAAATATGCAGCTATTCAGTCATCCATCTAAGGATGTACAATTGCATGCATTATTGAGTTATAATTGGAAATCTCTGTTTAAAGATTAAAAATAGTAAAAATAATAATAAAAAATTGCTTTGTATGTGTTGTGGTTTAACCCAACTGTCAGCTAAGCACCACACAGCTGCTCACTGACTACCCATCATTCTCTCCCATAGCGGTGAGAATTGGTAAAAAGGTAAAGCTCATGGGTTGAGATAAAGGCAGTTTAATAGGACAGAAAATGAAGGGAATAAAAATGATGATGATGATAGTAGTAGTAGTAGTAGTAGTAGTAGTAGTAGTAGTAGTAGTAGTAGTAATATACTGATAAAAATACATACAGAGGAAGTGACGGACAATGCAATTGCTCACCATGAACCAAATGATGCCCAGCCAGAACCCAAACAGCAGAAGCTCCCCTGTCCTGGTTGTGTCCTCTCCCAGCTTCTCGTTCATCCCCAGTCTCCTCACTGTCAGAGCAGAAATGAAGCAGGGAAGTCCTTGGCTTTGTGTAAGGACTGCTCTGCAACAGCTAAAACTATTGTTATGTTATCAACATTATTCTCATCTTAAATCCAAAACACAGCACCATACCAGCTACTAGGAAAAAAATCAACTCTATCCTAGCTGAAACCAAGACATCAAATTATTTCATCTTATTATTGATAATATTGCTCTTAATTCTACCTTATAGCTAAGTAACTGTCTCTAATATTAAAATTTAAATAACAAGTTAGAAATAAAACGCATGCATTTTCCTTTTTCCAAGAACTTTTCAAGATTTTTTTACAAAAAAAAAAAACAAACTTTCTGTCAGCAGGAAAGATGTTTTATTTAAGCCTTCATCTCTCCTGAGTGTGCTTCTCAGAAGAAAATAATTGGTTATTTGTTATTTGAAAGATGAAGGTGGTGTTAGAAGACTTGACTATTACTCTTTCCTTCAGATTCTATACAGCAATAGAAATTAATTCTAATGTCTTTGATGTTTCTGTGTGTAGTTTCCGTATCTTTGGTACTTTAGGGAATATATATTCCCAGCTGCATGCAAACTATTTTGTTATGTGCAGAGAAAGGCAATGTGATTTGCTTTTGGTAATCTCTCCCTTTATGCTTCTAGGCATAAATTATTTTGATAGAGTTAACTGCCCACCATTTAAAGAAAATATTTTGTTGTGACATTTTGGTTTCACACAGTATATTACTGTACAAATTATGTAGCCTATTCAATTATCACAGCATGCCATTCTGTCTTGGTTTCAGCTGGGACAGAGTTAATTTTATTCCTAGTAGCAGGTATGGTGCTGTTTTGTATTTAGGATAAGAATAATGTTGATAACACTCTGATGTTTTAGTTGCTGTTGAGCAGTGCTTAGCAGTGAAAAGTCAAGGACTTTTCAGCTTCTCATGTTACCCTGCCAACAAGGAGGCTGGGGGTAAACAAGAAGCTGGGAGGGGACACAACCAGACAGCTGATCAAAACTGGCCAAAGGGATATTCCATACCATATGGCATCATGCTCAACTATAAAGCTGAGGGGAGTTGGCTGGAGTGGTCTTCTTTTGCTTGGGGTCTGGCTGGGCATCAGTCAGCGTGTGTTGAGGAATTGCATTGTGCATCATTTGTTTTGTATATTCTTTTATCACTACTAGTAGTAGTAGCATGAGGAGGAGGAGGAGAAGGAGGAAGAAGAGTATAGTTATTCCCTTCCTTTTCTGTCCTATTCAATTGCCTTTATACCAACCCACAAGTTTTAACTTTTTTTCCAGTTTTCTTCCCCATCCCACTGGTGAGGAGTGATCGAACGGCTGTGTGGTGCTTAGCTGTCTGCTGGGTTAAACAACAGTTAAACACAGGCCCTAGACTTAACACTTGAAAGAAAACAGCAACGATAACAAGTATTAATATTAATTATTAGAAAGATTTCCTTAAATGAGATCTAAGAACGACCTAGAAATTTTAATATTAATCTGATAAATATTAATTAATTTTAACTTCATGTAGTGGGTCTCAGAGAACAGGAGTAAATACTCTGTTGTTTGCTTGACTATCCACTGGATAAGATTACCATTTGGATATTTTTCTTGATTATTATGGAGCATGGAGAATGCGTTTGGCAATAGGTTTGATCTAAAAATCTGTTTAGTCATTTTAAGTCTTTTCTTTGACTTAAGAATGACTTTTAAAAGAAACAGATATGATCTTTGATAAAAGTATTTTACCACCCATAACACAAGCATAGACAGGAGAGATTTACTGTTAGGAAAGATAAACTAACTTTAAAATGATTACGCTAATTAGATTGAATTTCAAAAAAGGAAAACATAGAAAATCCAGCCAGAGAGTCATGGGACTTGGTATGATCTCATATATTTATATATAATGGTCTCATAGTAGGTCTTTTTGGGTAAATTTTTCAGAACAGGTATATCAAGAGCCTGACCTAAATGGTGAAAGTTTCCCTGTTATGTCTACATTATGCAAATATCATCTCATTTAAATATCGTAAGAATGCAAATTTAGTCTTAAGCATGACCAAAGTGCAACCTCTGCAGCATGCAGGGTCTCATGTTCATACACAACTACCTGGACACTGAAGGCTTTTCATAGACAGCCATTTTACAGTCGACAGAAACAAACCTGTACAGTTTAACACATATTTGGGGTACAGTTTTATCTTTTTCCTACTATCCTTCTCCCTGACAATGACTCAACTAGGGACTGCTTTCACCCAGTAATATGGATGAAGCTGTACTGGCTGGTAAAATGAAAAAATATTTATCCTAGACTGTTCTGGACTAGAGCTTTTCTATGCCATTTACTCTTATAGCCAGAGAACATGGACTCTTTTAATTTACAAGTACAGATGTAGGCTTAGATAACCAAATACTATTCAATATTAAAGTGAGGTGGAAAGCATTTGAATTTATGGAAATTAATCTGTTCCCAGGACTTCATAATAAGATTGATAAGAAATGTGCTGAGAATAATTCAAATGAATTTAGAAATAACTGGAAGGTGTAAAATTCAAATTATTATAGTAATTTAAACTATAGTAATTCTCAGGAAAATCACATTTAGAGTGAACTTCTAATTTTTTACACATATTTTATTGCTGAGGTTTTTAAGTACTTACTATTGACTTAAACTTGTCTTTGGAAGTTAATGTAAATTTTACTTTTGTCCATCATTTTGTCAGGAACAATCTGGAACATTCTTGACAACTCCACTTTTTAAATGCATCCTTACAGGTATTTCCACCACGAATATTTTCTTGCTGAAACTATAAAATCCTTAATATGGTAGATACCTTAGTTTCATAAAGTTTCTTTCTGGAGCCAAGGCCCAGAAGCAAGTTTGATCAAGTTTCTGAACATGTAAATAGTAATTTGAACAAGTCTTTTCCATCTGGAAAAACAGATTACCAATAATCTGAAAGGTCTGACATTCACCGATCTTAATTACCCATTAGTTCTTCCTTCAGGTAAAATATATTTATATTTTTTATTATTTTTTTTTTAAGCCAGCACTCAAACTTACCTTATCCAGTTGGAAATAATGACAATAACAAAAACAACAATAACAACAAAAACCACTATGCTTGTTTTATCAGCATATGTAATATATGTGTTTATGTATTTACAGATGAGGAAATGGAAAAACACATCTGCAGTGGAAATCATCTCTAAAATGTAAATACTTACATTTAACCTAGCAATCCTACATTCCCCCCCCCCCAAAAAAAAAAAAAAGAACAAACAAACAAAACTTTTAGAACAAAGGTCATTTAAAGCAGTTGTCTGAAATCTCATACAAATAGTTGCCTTTAATTTACTTATTTCTCTCCATCTGCCCAGTACGAAGGTTTGGGTTGCCTGTCACATGGACGTGCACAACGCAGCCCTGTGAATCTTGAATCCTACCACTCTTATACAAATATTTTTCAGGATATTCTTAAATTGGCTAAGTTTTCTGAAAACTCAAGAATTATAAATGTTGCATTATTTAAGGCAAGAACTGTTTCACTGTTACTTAAGATGATTTTTAACACATCCATAGCTGTTCAGAGCTATGTTAAGTATGTCAACATTAATTTGTACCATGCAGTGTAGGCCTACTCTGAGTGCAGAAAAAGTATAAAAAGGGGTAGGTATATAGAGGTCTTTTCTTTTTATTATTTTTATTTTACATTACTATGAACTTGGATAAGGCATAAATTGAATTCCAGATGTAGGCATTGTTAAAGTAGCATAATTCTTTGGACAGATAGACAGAAAGTGGTCATGGTCCCTTTGCTTAGTATGTTATTCTAAAGCCCTGAAAACTGAAGGCAGCCACTAACATCATGAGATATTATAATATGTGGGCTGCCGCTATCCCTATGGGTAGGAGCAGTCACTACTCCCAGCTCTATTCATCTTCACTGTGACACAAAGGAAAATTCAAATCTGAATCCTCAGAGGTTTGGTCTCAGACCTTACTCTCACAGATCCATCACTCCTCTTTATCCTTCCCCTTTCTTAGACAGGTATGGTTAGGTATCTTAGCCTTGAGTGCAGAAAAACTCACTTTTAACTGCAGAGTTTAAAAGGCTTGGTAAGTTATACTGAAAACAAGCTGTTTTTGAAGAGAGAAGTTTCATATGTGTTTTCTTACCACCTTTGCAGAAGCACCAAGGACTTGTGCACAGCTGGTGAATAAAACCATAGGAAGATACATGACTTTGTATCATAGAATCTTTTAGGTTGGAAAAGGCCCTGAAATCCATTGAGTCTAATCAGCCACCTAACACTACAAGTCCACTGCTTAGCCATGTCTCTAAGTGCCTAATCCATGTCTCTTAAATACCTTCATGGATCCTTCATGGATTTGTGCTCCAAATAGAATCGTGACTTGCAAAGACTTAAGTTCTTCTATCACTCAGCAAAGAAGTAAGAATACATTGGTTTGGAAAAGAATGTGAAGAATGTTTCATAAATTTACACCATTCTCATTTAAGTAGCTCTGAGGAAGAATCACACCTCAGAAAGGCATAACCTAGCCCTGCTCTGGAGAGGAGCCTTTATGAAGATACAAGAATTTGCTTCACTCTGCAAGTTACATTCCTTTCCCACTGTGTTTAGATTAGTCCAGACCCTGATCACTTTCTTACTGCCTATTGGTATGGGACAAGAAGACATACCACTTCCCCTGGGCCACTACATTCCAAAACAGAAACTTAATTACTTTACTGAATTTAAAGTAATTTACAAGATTCTTTGGCCTAAACTCTGGTTTCTGTTGTTTTTTTAAGACCAAGTAACTCATAAAGTTTCAGGCTGCTGCTTCAAAGTCTGTAGCTCTCCCACATGTCCTGTATCAGATTCCTTAACTTATTGGTGAAATTTTGTATATTCCAATCATTTCAAATGCTGCAGTATAAAGCAGGAAAACTAGATCCTGTACACTGTTTAGCAGAGCTTTCAATCTATTTTAATTACTGACAAATTGAAAAAGGTTAAAGAGACCAAACTAAGAATGTTGAAATGTTGTATATGCATAAAAAGATACGACGAGACTTTTATTAGTATTTATAAATAATGAATTCTTCATAAATATTTTCATGACAGTATTCTTACACAGAATTTGGCAGATGAATATATTAATACACCTGGTCCAAGTATAAAATTTTCAGTTCTAAAATGTTCAAGTCTTATTAGCTCTTAAGCTGAACAGGTTGGGAGTATTGATATAACTTTCTGAGATAAACAGCAATTTTCTTTGGCCTCTTGGACCAGCTTACATATAGCTGGTTTCTAGCTTATACTTTTCAAAAAGGCATTTTCCAAGGCATTTTCAGCAAAGCAGTTTCTTTTGATACATCTCAAGATGTAACTCTTAAAATGTATATATGTAGTATTGGGAAATCAGAGTAACTTCTGTTTGTTGGGTCTTTTTCCTTGCCAAAATTGTATTGTTACTGTTTAGCATCTTCTGCCAGTGACTGTCTATTCTGTTTGAAGCAGTAACACGTCTTTCAGACAGACGATGATTATGTGAATATGCTTTTCTCTCTAGGGAATAAATATACCATTCTCTGTAGGGAATAAATAAATAAATAAATAAATTAAAAGTGAACTTTGATTACAGATATTCTACATGGAAACAAAAAGCCCTCTATGATATATTTGTCCAGTTGACATTGTTCATTCATACTCAGAACAGGTTTTCACTAGTATTTTGGATAAAAGAGCAGCTTCAACAACTAGAGTTTAAATGAAAATACACCGTAAATTCCACTGAAGAATCATCTTTGCTCATTTGTTCTCCTTTTATATTTTCTCCTTATACCTCTGCCTTTATTCATTTCTTTATTTTTCCTCTTATTATGACAGTATTGCTGAATACTGACAAGACTCTGTATTTTGTAAACAGCTCCAGGCTATCATGTGATGGTTCTAGGGACTAGAGCTTCACGGAGCTGGATTCAAAGTGCCTCAATTCTATGTGGACATACCAGAAGCACCTTTGCATATTTATTTAAGCTTTCTGAAGGATTTAATTGCTAAACTAACAAATACTATACTTATGCAATCAAATATTTATCAAATCATATTCAAAAGGTATTGTCAGGAGTAAAAGACAATGTTTTTTTCCTTGATGCAATACAAAGTATTCAGTGAAAATCAAAACATCACATTAAGAATGTACCTTGTTGAGTAATAGCCTGCCTGAAACATCCATCTAGTCTTAAAAATAATAATAATAATATGTGTTTTGTTGGTGATATATGGGTTTCCCTATAGTTTAGAAAGAAAAAAAAATACATGTTGCAAATTTGGGCATAAGATCAGAGGTCCTATTACACTTCCCTTAGGTGGTAATGTCACTGATGATCCTTTTCCCACTCTTTGGACTTAAATTACAAGCCTTCTAAGTCAATGCCATATATCTGTGAAGTCTACCACAATGACACCCTGAGTCTTATTCAATGCTTCCAACTGCTGCTGTAATAGAAAAGGTAATAATAAACAGAGCAGCAACAGGCATATTGAAAACACTAATGTGCTGTTCCCAGATAATGTGCAAGTCCCCCAAATTCTGAAACTGTTGAATAAATCTATTTCTGAAAATACTTTGCACAGCTTTAATACAACTTTAATCTTTACATATTGACATTTTCAGAGGGGAAAGCAGATAAGTAGACATGTCATTTAAAATAAAAATCTAATAGAAAAGAATGTACTGATGATAACAAGCACTTTAGGAGTCTAACTAATTTGATGGAAAACAGGAGATGACTGTGAAGAGACAACAGCATGTAGTAAGTTCAGACAGATTCTTTTACTGAGCACAGATAGCCGGTTTAAGAAACAAGCTGCCAAAGCCAGTAATGGTAGTAGAGCGTGAGATCAAGTGGGAACTGAACAAAATATTGGAAAAAATACAGAGAAGATACAGACACTAACTAAATTTATTTCCTACAGATTTCAAAGCCTTGACAAAACTTTAACCATTTGGCTTCCAATAGAACATTTCAGGTTACCTGTACCTTGTTCAGCTTTTTGAAAATACACAGATAGTAAGGACCTATGAGGTTGGATCTCTCATATTTCTGTTCCTGTCATGCTTCCTACTGTGTATATGTTACGTATGTATATACTATACATAATACAGTAAAATATATAACTATATTCAAAACAAAATGGTATGACAGCTGCGAAGGAGAAAATAATTTCATAATAGATGATTATGGTGAATTGTCAGGAAGAAGGTATAAATATTTAAGGAACTTAGTTACCAAGTTTCAGGAAAGAAAATGATTTCACTAGAAAAAAAAATAAAAATAAAATGTATATTCACTCATGTCTGAAGGAAAGGACAGTAGCAATGAATGTTGTATTTACATTAAAAAAAATGTTTAGTTGCTACATTTTCTAAGTACAGGCATTTTCGAATTTAAACGTAGAAACATAGATTCATAGAATCATAGAATATTCTGAGTTGGAAGGGCTCAAGTTGAAATCCTGGCTCCACACAGCACCACCTAAAAATTAAACCATATATTTGAGGGTGTTGCCCAAACACTTCCTGAACTCTAGTACGCTTGGTGCCGTGACCCTGAAGAGCCTGTTCCAGTGCCCAACCACCCTCTCAGTGAAGAACCTTCTCCTAATATCCAACCTGAACCTCCCCTGTTGCAGCTTCATGCCATTCAAATGGGTCCTATTGCTGGACACCTGAGAGAAGAGATCAGCACCTGCCCTTCCACCCCCCTCATGAGGAATCTGTAGTCTGACATGAGGCCTCTCCTCAGTCTCCTCTTCTCTAGGCTGAACAAAATAAATGACTTCAGCCACTCCTCATACATCTTCCCCTTCAGACCATTCACCATTTTTTTGCCCTCTAGTAGTTTTATGTTCTTAGGTAAATCTATACTAAAAATAAAATAATGTTAAAAAAGAGAATTAAATGCTTTGTTTGACATTTTCTGCATTGTTTCCATGGCTCTATATAGCCATGGAAAACTTCAATTTGGAAAAACGAGCCAAATGATTGAAATATTTTTGTTTGAACAAGCTTTATTATGTGTTCACTATACAATATCTTCTGTGTTATTATCTACATCATTTATTTCATTTAGCCATAGCACATTTTCTTTTACCAGCCATTTTATCTCACATTTCAGGTTATGTATTGTTTTCATTGGTTTACGTCTTTTGCCTTGACTTTCCTCTCTCTCGTCATACAGTTGTTAGTGCAGTGTAATACTCCGTATCGGAGAAAGGCAGTGCTTCTCAGGAAAGACTGAAAATAAAATACATTTTTCCAGGGGTATGTAAAGGAAAAATAGAAAGCTTGTTTTATGTCCTTTCATAGTTGCTAGGGCAAATAATGCCCAGGAATTATCCAGAATTCTTGAAAGGTTAGAAATACAATGTTATTGCTCTAGACAGGAGAATGTGCTTATTTTGCGTTATATTTTCACTGACAACTTGCTATTTTCTTTTGATGCTGGATACCATCTTAATTTGTTATTTTTCTAAAAGGAAGGTATTTTTAAAAATACAATATTTGATCTGTTTGGTTCTACAGCAATGAGGTCACTTATGAGAATGGCGAACTCACGTTAAAATTATGTCTTGGATATTATTTGTCCTGAAGATAACAAGAGTGAACATGTAATGTCCCAATGTGAAAGGTAACGAGGTAACTACTTGACCCCTCAATATGGGATTCTTTTTAGGAATGATGTTAAGGTATGCAGTAACACAGGTCCTAGACTGAGATTTAACTAACTGTTCAGAACTTGAAAAATTATGGGACAGGATATGAGAATTTGCTGACCTTAACAAGTAACAGAGGAAGAAGCTGACTAAAGTTACAGATAGTTCCATGATGGATGGCCAGCTGAATTTCACAGACGGTTAAGGGAGTTACGTAAGAAATAGCTGGTCTTCATGGGTAATGAAAGTAGACTATTGGGGATGTTTTGGCAAGGAAAATATTACAAGGCAACAGTACCTATGTAGCTTTGTCAGTAGTTGTGGTGGTTTTACTCAGGTGGGCGGCCGAGCTCCACCACAACCACTCTCTCACTCCCCCTCCTCTAAGAGGAACGAGGAGAAAATACGATGAAAAGGGACCAAGGGTTGAGGGACAGGGAGATCGCACAGTAATTATTGTGATGGGCAAAACAGACTCAGCATAGGGACATAGTAAGATTTATTACCTCTTACTAACAAGCTAGAGAAGTGAGAAACAAAGGAAAGAAACCAAAAGCATCTTCCCGCCATCCACCCTCTTCAACCTCCTCCCCCCGAGTGGTGCAGGGGAATGGGGGAATGGGGGTTATGGTCAGTCTATAGCGCTTCTCCGCCACTCCTTCTCGGTCACTCTTGTCCCCTGTGCTGTGGGGTCCCTCCCACGGGATAGAGTCCATGCCGAACTGATCTGGCGTGGGCTGCCCACAGGCAGCAGCTCTTCAAGAACTGCTCCAGATATGGGTCCGTACCACAGGGTCCATCCCCCAGGAGCAAACTGCTCCAACCTGGATCCCCCCCGGGCAGCAGCTCCTGCCAGGTCACCTGCTCCTGCGTGGACTACTCTCCACGGGCTACAGGTCTGGCCCAGAATCTGCTCCAGCAAGGGTCTTCCACAGGCCGCAGTCTCCATCGGTGCAGGTCCACCTGCTTCACCATGGCCTCCTTCACGGGCTGCAGCGTGGAACCCTGCTCCACCGTGGTACTCCATGGGCTGCAGGGGAACAGCCTGCTCCACCATGGTCCTCACCACAGGCCTCAGGGGACTTCTGCTCCGGCGCCTGGAGCACCTCTCCGCCTCCTTCTTCACTGACCTTGGTGCCTGCAAGGCTGTTTCTCACTCCTCTCACTCTCCCAGCTGCTGTGTGGTGCAATATTTTTTCTCCCTGTCTTGAATATGCTCTCACAGAGGTGCAAAACAGCATCACTTATTGGCTCAGCTTTGGTCAGCAGTGGGGCCCTTACCAAACATGGGGCAGCTTCTAGATCCTTCTCACAGAAGCCACCCCTATGGCCCCCTGCTACCAAGACCTTGCCACGTAAACCCACTACAGTAGTACTGCATAAATCTGAGATTGCCTAGGTTACGAGCAGAAATACCAGATTTAGGTAACGATGCCATAAAATCAGTGTGTTTTTAGTCTGGACAGAGACAAAAGCTGAGAAACGGAGGGATCAAGATGAACCACAGAAGTGTAAGTATTTTTATATTCACTGGACATAAAGAATCCAGGTCACTTAGAAACTTAGCAGACTTGAACACTGTATATTATAAAACCTTTACTATCTCAGATTATATTGCTTTTCATAGGGATGGCTGTCATTTACATTGCCAATATGTACATTGCTAAAGCAACCTAGAGTACATGTTAATACATGCTACACCATTTCCAATGAGGGTGATTAAAGTAGTCTTACTGTGAGGAAGAATTAACCTCTTGCTAGTTTTATTATCAAGGAAATGGGATGTCCCATTAAATTTGTAGGACTGCACACTTTATGCCCTGTGAAATTACTTAAAAAATATATATAGAAATTCCTTCTGCCTAAGACTGAGTCTAAATTTATCCCTGATTTCGGTGAAAATACTGTTTTCAGACAAATAATTACAGATTTAAAAGCATTTTTTTTCTAATTGTCTTAGTTTTCCTTCTTAAACATCTCCCCCCCCCCCCCCCAAAAAAAAAAAACTGTTGCTATATTTGCAAATAAATAAATAGGTGGTAATATTCCAGTTTGGTAATCCTAAGAATACTAAATCAATATTTTCTTTAGAATAGCTGTTCTTGGATATTACTAGCTGCAGCTAAAGCTTGGAAACATCACAAGTACATGAAGGAATGTTTGTATTCTGTTGAGGATATACTTAGTGGCTTATATAAAAGCAATATAATAGAATACTGCTTTATTGCAAATATATTTCTATATACAAAATGTTCATGGTTTAAGAGAAAAAGTAATGTCTAAATATTTCAAAGAACTGATACAGCACATTAGCAGAGAAATAAAACTTTCACAAAGAAATAACAAAGTCTTGTGAGATTGAGCAAATCTGAGCACATTTTTCTTTTCCGTAACCCACACTCACACAATTATATTATGTAGGATACATCTCTTCTAACTTAAACTTCTACAGCATTGAAGTCTACATTTCATTGTATCACCCAAAGCTCTTCTCTGCATGTCCATGTAAAGAAAAGTACTTCTAGAGGACAGTTTATTCCATTATAAACTAAATATTTGTTGTGGTTTAACCCGGCTGGCAGCTAAACACCACACAGCCGTTCGCTCACCCTCCCCCCTCCCTCTCTGGGATGGGGGAGAGAAACGGGAAAGTGAAGCCTGTGAGTTGAGATAAAGACAGTTTATTAAGACAGGAAAATAATAATAACAATAATAATAATAATAGTGATAATGGTAATAGTATTAACAATAATAATGTGTAAGAAAACAAGTGATGCACAATGCAATTGCTCACCACCCGCTGACCGATGCCCAGCCTATCCCCGAGCAGCCGGCGCCCCACCCCGGCCAGCCACCCCTATATATTGTTTAGCATGACGTCAGATGGTATGGAATACCCCTTTGGCCAGTTTGGGTCAGCTGCCCTGGGTCTGTCCCCTCCCAGCTCCTGCTGCACCCCCAGCCTGCTCGCTGGCAGGACAGAGCAAGAAGCCGAAAAGTCCTTGGCCTGGTGTAAACACTGCTCTGCAACAATTAAAACATCAGCATGTTATCAGCGCTCTTCTCATCCTAATCCAAAACATAGCACCCTACCAGCTACTATGAGCTACTTAACTCTGTCCTAACTGGAACCAGGACAGAGTGTCCCTGAGTAATACCAAGTGACTCTCTGTCACCAAATATCAAGCTTTTTCAGAATGCGCTATTTGTACGTCACAGGGAGGCTTATCCAGCATCTAGTGCTCCACTGAGGCAAACTATCTAGTAGGCCTGTACCACAACTACAAGCACAGGAGTCTCACCATGTAGGCTGCACAGGGGCTGAGAACACAACATTTTGGATTGCAACAGGTATTCAGTGGACCATTGAGACATCCAGTCCTGGTAGAAACAACAGCACAGCCAAAACTTCAGGCTCCTGAGCACTTTTCCATTGTGATCATGCCTAATATAGAAGGAAAGAACTCCAGGTCCATAAAGTTTTGAAGAAAATCTTTAGTGTTTGAGAAATTAATGTTTTATTCAAGTTGCTTTCTCAGAAATTGTTTACCCCAGTCTAGTCTCAACTTGTACAGAACACTTTTGAGAAATAAGCATTGTTTTTTTCATGAAAGGACTCAAGATTTCAGATGCAGCCAAAATCTTTGAAGGAATATCTGCCATTTGACAGCAAAAGGTCCTCAGCCCTTGAACGGGCCACCTGAAGAATCTTGTGCATAGCAAGGTTTTAAGTTTCTGCTCCTCCTGCAACCATGTGGCAGACCTAAATGTTGCCCCAAATCCAGAGTTCTGAGATCTAAAACTATGGTCCATGGAAAACTAAGCATAACAATATCCATGGTTTTTGTAAAGGAAATGGCAGTAAATAAAATCCTCAAAGTTTCAACTGACGTGACTTTCAGCTGTGACTGTTGTAAGATTTAAGGCAGCCCTAAATAAACCTGCTTAGCCTTGATGCATGTTGCACAAACTGAAAGTTCTCAGAAAGTCTTCTGACTGCTATGTCAGTATCTCCTATAGAGCAACAGTCCTTTGCAATGTGTTACTGAAGCTAATAAGTAGTCCATGTTGGCATTAGAATGTTTAAAATTTGGGGTTCATCCCATTTCAGATCAGGCCAATTTCAAAGAAAACTGAATTGATATGAAAAAGAGATCACCTTTAATGTTCTTTCCCTCCTTTTGTCTTCTAAGAGGAAGATTGAACTCCACCAGGGTGTGATCACTGAAGGCCAGAGTATCTCCTATCTTGACCTCTTTAATTAGTTTGTCTGCATTGGTGAGCAACACATCCACTAGCATTTCTCCTCTGGTTGGACTGTCTATTACCTGGACCAAGAACTTATCCTCGATGCTGTCTAGGAGTCTCCTGAATTGGTTACAGCTTTCTGTGTTGCTTTTCCAGAAGACATCTGTCGTTGAAATCCCTCAGCAGGATGAGAGCCTGATGCTTCTTGTAGCTGGACCAAGAAGGCTTCACCTTGATTGGGCAGCCTGAAGTAGACACCACCAAAAATGTTTCCCTTGTTGGCAGAGTCCCTAATTTTTACCTATAAGCTCTCAGCCTGCTCATAGCTATTTTTTTTTCAGAGACAATTCTTCGTAACCAATCAATTTCTTTACATAAAGGGCAACCCCCTTACCCCTCCTTCCTTGCCTGTCTCTTCAGAACAGTTTGTAGCCACCAGTTGCAGTACTCCAGCCATGTGATTCATCCCACCACATCATGATGATAGCAATTAGGTCATAGTTTTCTAGACGCACCATGGTTTCCAGTTCCTCCTGTTTGTTTCCAGTGCAGCGTGCACTGCTATTGAGGAGCTTCAAATGGGCTATCAGCCACGTTACTTTTTGTAGAGGAGCACACCATGACTTCTTTGAGACAATCCCCAGGTATTTACCCATTTCTTCATAATGCATCAGCAGCCCCTGGTTCTCCCCTGTCACTCAGAATTCCACCCTCTTTCCCCGCTAAATAAGCTATGTTAAAGCTCTGCTTATAAGTTCAGCCAGTTTGTTGCTCGGGTCATTCTTTCCCCACTTGGTTAGGTGAGCCCTGTCTGCTGTCAGTCAACCCAGTTTCCTGAAGGTTTGTCTATGATCGCAGAAGCTGAAGCCTCGAGCATGGCACCAGCCACACAGCCAGGCATTCACCTGGTCAGTTTGTCTCCTTCTTGAACCCCCTTTGGTGACTGGGAGGATAGAGGAGAACACCACCTGTGCTCCTGGCTCCTTTAACCTTGTTCCAAAGGACATAAAGTCTCTTTGGATATTTCTTGGTCGCCTTGTTGCAACATCATTCAACCCTGCATGGAACAGTAGGAATGGGTTTGCAGGTTTTACCAGGCTTGGTAGCCTATCTATGTCATGATGAATATGGGTTCCCAGCAAGCAGCAAACTTCCCTAGAGAGATTGTCATCCACTTCTGACCTAGGGGGGACTTTGAGTTTCTGGAGCTTCATGTAACTCGGGGTCTGGGCAGCCCTTTCAGTCCTTGAGAGGCCTGTCAAGGTGTAGCTGTCTGTATAGGGAAGTTGTATCACTCTGTCTGAATTTCAGTCTCAGCCTTGGACATCTTGTGTTTTATCTTAGCATAATGCAATGTTAGCATCTTGTGCTTTTGTTGTTGTTGTTGTTGTTGTTCTATCATATTCTTTTTTGAGGCAAGAGAGTCTTTATTACAATTGGTAAGCAAACTGTGAATGCACTATATAGTTTTGCTGACAGGTAATAATGATTTCTGTTTTGTTCCTTTGCTAGTTATTTGTATTTTTCTAGCTGTATTTTCAGACACTCTTCATCTTCAAGCTGGTAAGTTTGGTTTGTTCCTTTTTTATTTATTTGGTTTTTTTTTTTTGAAAATGATTTGTAATGACTGCAAGATCTTTTGTAAATGGTAATGGCTAATTTAGAGCAAATAATTTTATATGTGCAGTTTTGTTGTTTTTCCTCATGCACACTTTTTTTTCTGATGCCAGAACAGAATTTTGCCAATTTCATTTTATTGTCCAGATACTTAGCAGTGCAAGATCCTCTGCAACTCTTTGTAGACAGATCTATTTTTTTATATCTCTCAGTAATTGCACATCATCATTGATGTAGTATGTAATCTGTATGTAATTTAATACATGTAACCTAATGTAATCTAATGTAATCTGTATGCCAGCATCTGAGTTACGGTGCTGCAGTGGTAATCAGACTTCCACCAAGCTTCTTCAGTGCCTAGTATGTCAATAATCTTATTTAAAATCCAGCCTTTCAGCTTGGCCATTTATTTCTTTGCATTTCTGTAATTTGTATAGAACCACTTATATATTTGGCCCTGTTCTGGTTGCTTGTTTTGATTTGCTCTGCTTCAATTGAATCTTATTTATAGGTACTGCTCCTATCCACTACTTTTCTGAATGTTATTGACTTTTATTCTGCCAGTTTTTGTAATACAGCAGAGATTTTATTACTTCACCCTTGTGCACCTGTTGGATTTTCCTCAGTCTCTAGTTTAAAACTTCCCCATAAACTTTATTTTAGGTCTGAGTTTTATGTGCTTTAGATGAAACTCATCCCTCCCTTATAGGCTATTTCAAAGGTTTCCCCAGTTCCTAATAAACTGAAATTTTACCTCCATAGTTGTTTGCAAATATGGTGTAAGAAACATTTGAAATAGCATAGCAGAGTGGCAGTTTACATTGCCCTTTAGGAACTTTTTCATGAATTTTGCCAATATTGTTCATCTGCCAAGTGATGATTTAGCTCCCAGAATGTACTATAATAATGTGTAGAAGTCTTGTGATGTTTGCCACCTACCTGTAGTTTTCATCATCTCTGGCATCATAAGTTGAGCATACCAAGTTGAGGACAACTTATTTATTTTTGCTTCTTTTCTGTGTATCAGATGGTCAGATGAAATCTTGATTTGCAAAGGGATCTATAGAAAATATTTTGCCATTTTTCATCTGGAAAAAAAAAAAAAAAAAAAAGCAGAATTCCAATAGTTGGATTGCCTTCATCACAAGTACCAGTCATAAGTTAAATACATTACTGACTGGGAAAAACATTATTTAAAAAAATAAAAAATAAAAGAAAAAGAGAATTTAGATTCTAAACTTCTACTACTCTTTGAAGTTTTTAAGAGGCTGCCATTGTACTGAGAATGTGGGTATCAGGTGAGGAAGCATGTTTGCTTTGCCTAGGAGAACAAATGAAATACGGGTATGTGGTTTTACAGTTTTGTATTTGTACACCTCTGTACAAAACTTTTAGATTTGTAACAAATATTTTCAGAATGGTAGATCAGTGAAAATAAATAGACAAAGGTTTTTATCAACATTTTTTCATGTATTCATCATATGTAATACTTGAACGGCATATGCCCCCTCACTTCAAGGAGGTGGCATATCTATATCATGAAACATATTCGTATTATCCAGGTGCATGTTTCCAGTGTATTTGACAGTTTGGTCTTGATGTGCAGTATTTTTCTTGAAATCTGAAGTCTTAGCGTGAGATTCAGGCTGAGAAACTAAACACCTACAGATCAATTGCATTGTCTAGTGTTAGATACCTAGTGCTATTTGACTACCCTAAGGTGTCACATACATGATATGTCATAATAGCTGTCAGAGTTGACATAGCACATACAGGACACTCCCTAAGCATCAGCTGGACACTAGATAGATGCCATAGATCATCTGAAACAGCATTAAATGTCTATGTTCAGGGAACTCTATCAAGTCTTTAGAACTTATCTGTTATATTAAATTTCCATTGACAGACAATTAAACCAATGTTATGACTGAAAACATGCACACTCTAGAAGTGAACACCACTCTTGCAGTAAAAAAACACTACTATAAGTCTCTCATTTTATTGATGTTATTGTCTTTCTTTCTCTTTTTTCTTTTTATTTTTCTCTTTCTTTCTTTCTTTCTTTCTTTCTTTCTTTCTTTCTTTCTTTCTTTCTTTTCTTTCTTCCTTTTTCTTTTTCCTTCCTCCCTCTCTCCCTCCCTCCCTCCCTCCCTCCCTCCCTTCTTTGTTTCCTCCTTTCCTTTTTTTTTTTTTTTCTCCTGCAGGACTTATATTTATAGAGCGTGATCGAACATGGCTTAATGTGGACAGATTTCTGAGATAATTTGAAAGGCATTCTCACAAAATACACTAAGAGGTCAAATACGTCTTTAGGACCATTATTAATAAGTCACTTTTGTGACTTAGGAGAGACTCAGCCAAGTGATTAGGATTGGGAAAGCTACTCTTTTTTTTTATTATTATTATTATTAGTTATTTTTAATACTAATGTTTGGTACTACTGCACATATCTATATATTTGGATGACTATCACATCAGGATATGATGATCTGAAAGCACTCATCCAGTTTCTTTTTCCTATTTATGTCAAGTAAATTTAAAGGCCTTGTTTTTCTATCATTTATTAGCAAATACATTATATTTCTGTGTAGTTTGGATTCTCTTATACTGAATCTAGTGCTGAATAATCTGAATATGATTCAGAAAAATTAGAAGGAATTTTGGCTTTTGTCTTGTACACTGATATGCAAAGTATTCCCTCGATTTGTGGGGTTGGTTATGTTAATTAATGTATTTGATCAACCACGACATAGAATTAACTGCATTTTTTGTAGAACATATATTTTGCCATAGCACACTTTCTGCCTCCTGCTTTACAGATTTGTTTAAGACTGTATGAATGAGAATGAGAATTATGGAGAGGTAGTAAAAAGCTTTCCCAGAAAGACCTACAATTTTACCCATTAGATTTCACTATTTGTAATTTCTTCTACTTCATAATTCACATCACTGCTTCAAACACAAAAGAGATATGACAGTGAACTTTTAGTAAATTCATATGATAATTATTCTACAAGGTACATTGTCTTCAGGACATATGAATCATATCTTCTGTAGGAGTATATTCAGTAACTTGCTCAAGAAATAAAGCCTTCTAGTAAGTACAGATATATATTACAAAAGCCCAATTCATTCATTTTCTGATTGAAGTAATACCAAGTTTAGAAAACTCATAGTATCAGAAATAGATTATGCGATAGGAATATGTTCGTAACCATCATTTATTTTAAATTTAAATGGATGTAGTAGGGGAGAAAGGCTGTAAATGAATCGAGAGGTTGCTGTCCTTTATGTAAATTTATCAATCATTGTGATAACCTCAGGCCTAATCTGATTTTAAAGATTGGCACTAAATGTGTTTTGCTGTTGTTGTTTAATTTCTATTTCTACATATTTATTTATTTGATCATTTATTTATGTGGTGGTTTCACAACGATAGCCAACTAAACTCCACCAGACCACTCTCTCATTCCTCTCCTCACAGGATGAGGAAGGGGAGAAAATATGACGAACAAACAAAAAGTCTCATGGGTTGAGATAAGGATAATTTAATTAAAGGAAATGGAAAGGGGGGGAGGAGGGGAAAAAAAAAAAAAAACAAGCAAAGTTTGCATGGAAGCAAATAGAGAGAAAACAATTATTCTCTACTTTCTATCAGAAAGCAATGTTCAGCCACATCTTGGGAAGCAGGGCCTTAATACGTTTAGTGGTTGTTCGGGAGGACAGACATCTTCATAACCAGAGCCCTCCCCAACCTTCCCTTTCCCAGATTTTATTGCTGAGTGTGACACCATATGGCACGGAATATCCCTTTTGTCGGTTTAGGTCAGCTGCCCTGGTGATGTCCCCTCCCCACCTCTTGCTCACCCTCAGCCTGCTGGCTCGTGGGGGGTTTGAGAGAGTCCTGATGCTATGCCAGCACTGCTCAGCAATAAACAAAATGCTGGTGTAATACCAGTGCTGTTCTAGCTACAAGTGCAGAGCACAGCACTGTATGGGCTGCTGCAGGGAAAGTTAACTCCACCCCAGCTGGATCTAGTACAATTCACTTATTTATTATTGACATAGTCAAGATAGATAAACCAGGATGTCAAATTTGGCTGGAGAATAATTCTTCTCCAGAAAGACAGAGAATCATCATCTCCACTACTGTAAAACAACTTAACAGTCCAACAAATCAAAAAAGTGAAATATTAGAAGACCTTTTCTTTTTTTTCTTTTTTTTTTTTCTTTTTTCTTTTTTTTTCTCTAAGTTCCAGTCAAAATTTGAACTGAATTTCAGCTTTTCCCTGTCTCTTCAGGATATCCATGTGCTAGTCAGACCTTTCATAGGTACTAACAAACACATATACATAAATAAATAAGAAATCTAAAATGTTCCTTCTTTGTTTTAGTCCTCTATTCTATTATTTTTAACTCTTCCCCCCTCCCCCCCCGACACTTAGTATTTTCATGTTTTGTTTTGGTTTGTTTGTTTGTTTGTTTGTTTAAAGCTCATTATCCATGAATACTGCTTGTAACAGTTCCCTTTCTTTCCTGTGGTCACCGGCAAAGCTTCTTTTATCTCAGAACAAGCAAGCTGCAGTCACATTTTTGCAATTCATTGATGGCTGTGTGGCAGATCTCACATCTCAGCCATTACATCTGGCAAAGGAGAAAAATGAGTAGCTCCATCAGAAATACACTCTATCACCTCATTTAAGAAAGCTACCCAAGGCTGGCACCACAGAAAACATTCTTCTTTTTCTGTAACTCCAGAACATATTTTTGGCCTTTTGATTGAGGTAGCTGAGGAGTATTGAAATAAAGGCAAGTGGTCAAAATCTTGGACAGCTGAGCTGTAGCTGTGATGTTAACATCACAGTACAGTTATAATAACTTAGAAGAGTAGAAAAAAGAGCTCAAGAAGATAATTGCTATGCAACTTCTTTTTTTTTCTCCTCCTCCAACATGATGATATACAGTGATTTTTTTTTTTTTTTAATTGAAATAAATGACAACATTTCATTTTATGGCATCCTTTAGTTTTCTACGTAATTTTTTTGGTGACACAGTGCTTTCTTGACAAGTTTTAGAGAAGCCTCCCAAGGCTGAAAATAAATATAGCCCCAAATTGATACATTTTTAAAATGATTATATAATCCTTTCACTGTATTTGAGGAGGACTTAGAATTTTGTTGGTTGTTGTTGCTTGTTCTTTTATACATATATATACATACATATATAGTCTCAGTGAAAGCAACACAAAAATGTGCCTAAGTTTGTATTTCAGTTTATACATTGTGTACTGTGTGAATTCATAGAATCTTTTGTTTGTTTGTTTGTTTGTTTTTGGTGGGGAGGGAGCTTTCCTAATTAAATCAATACTCAGATACTCTGGTGGTGAGCATCTTATATAATGAATACTAATCCAGAAATATATTTCATATTTAATTTACATATCAATATGTTGTTTAGTTCAAAATGACAACATCCTTATATTAATTCTTTTCTAAATGGCTTTTTTTTTTTTTTGTAATTGCTACAGTAGGAGTTATAATAAATTAGAATTAATCTCAGTATGATGTAATAAGTTTTAAAAATTACTTAGGAAGTTCAGATGTTGCAATAGCTAATTTTTATGGTAGTCATTTAAGCAGTTGAGTGAAAAATAACATACCAAGTGAATTGTGTAGCAAGTAAGCAGGTGCAGGCTTGTTCTGATCCAAAACTTCTTTAATCCTGCAGGCGCTTCTCTAACCAAGAGTTAATAAAACCTGCTGAAAGATGGAAATGTTAGCCACTATTCCAGTGTTACTGCACAAATGTCTGTCATTTCAAGACGTCACTGCCCACCAGTTACTTATTGACACCTTTCAGCTGGATGTTATCACCTCACATAACAGCCAACTTGTTTCAGTATAAAGCATCCAGTTTCATGTAAAGTCTGTGAAGAGACTTTACAAGAATCAGTCCCCCACTTGTTCATTGAAATAATGGCCATAGGAACTTATGTTGGAGGGAAGATATTCTGAACATTGAGAGAGAGAAAACAATGAG
This sequence comes from Anser anser, assembly GCF_964211835.1. Lineage (NCBI taxonomy): Eukaryota > Metazoa > Chordata > Aves > Anseriformes > Anatidae > Anser > Anser anser. The sequence goes on along the minus strand of NC_139720.1, from coordinate 178,115,231 downwards.
TGCTTCTGTATTTAGGAACTAAAAATTTGCTTTATCCTTCTAATTTTTGTTAGATAAAGAAGCAAAGTACCCAGTAAACCTGGACCAGTGCCCTGCTATTGATTTAAAAAAAAAAAAAAAAAGGTGTTTTTTAATTCCTTTTTTTTATATGAATTTGTATAAACTTTGCTGTAAATGTTTACTCTTATACTAAAAGAAAGTGAAAGCAAATGCATTTACAATATAATACAAATGCACCACGAGAATGTATTATCACTTGTATATGGAAAGTTAAAATACCATCTTTCAAACAAGTTATCCTTCTGAAAATCCATATGACAAGGAGCTGGTATTAATCTAGAAGGACTGAGCAGGAGGGAAAAATGCTTTGACCCTTTTTATAGATTTTTCACAGCTCTGGTGCAGTTTTAGATTCTGTTCCTGTAACTTGTAGTTTTACTAACATTCTAATCAACAGTTGGATGAAACATTTATTTATGATCAATATCCAGTACAATCCAGAGAATTGATGGTATGACGCACAGAGCTCTGGGTCTCCTTGTGCCTTTTATTAATATTGCACCTCCTAGTTTGTTCTTACTGACATACTAACTGATCTGCCAAGTGCTTTCTCACTGTTGTCATTTTTAGGCTTATGACTATGTTTTATTAAAAAGTCAGACTCCTTCCCCTTTTTACACAGACTTGTGCTTTATTTTATTTGGACTTTATAATTCCAGCCCAGCTATGTCAACTGGTGAAGTCTTTTATTTTATTTTATTTATTTATTTTTTTTTTAAAGCATGTTAGCCAGTATGGGAACCCCTCAGGTTTCTAAACTCTGAGGAGGAAGAACGCTCTACTTTCCTTCCTCTTTCCACTGAAGTCAGGAGCCATAAATTTGTAGAGGAGAGGTGGAAAAACAAAATGAGGAACAGGATATTTTCTGTCCTTGCTTGTCTACTAAACTATTAATCTGGGAAGATTTAGGGTTAGCGTCATCCATGGGACACCTAATTCCAGTTTATCTTGTATTTCTTTCACTAAATAAGGCTTCTTCTGGCAGAATCCTGCTATTCTGCCCATTTGGCTTGATTTCAGTCAGGGTTGATTTATTTTAGATTTCTAGAATCACTGAACTCAGTATTTGGTATTATTTGCCTCTGACTAAAAAGAATTCCTCTTAAGTAATAGTAGTTAAATACTTCAGATGGATTTGTTTCCACTGCTTTATGCTAGAGAACTAGTCTAAGGAACTTTTTCTGTTGAAACTGTTTTGGCATACATTCCTTGTTGATGGCTGGCTGGCTAGTCTGAGTAGTCAGAGATTTGGTTACAGTTCAAAGAAGTAGATATTTAACTCCATCAGTTCAAATGAAAATTTTTACTTTGACATTATCTTTGGACTTACGTTAACTGGTTATCACTTGATATTGCCAACTTTGTGTTACAACGTTTATTTTTTACCTGATATTTAATTCTAAATTACCCGATCTACACTTAAAAACAGAAGTAGATTTCTAGTCAGTTTTGTTGGAGAGACAATGAAAATATTAACCAGACATATCTTAGAACTTAATCACACATACAGTATATATATAATTATTATTATTATTTATTCCTAAATAGTTGTCCTCCAGGGGCTTGCAAGGCATGTGATAATTGTGAATAGCTTTACCCTATTCGCAGATGATAAACATTGGCAAACAGACTCAAAAGTTTGACCTGCTTTTCAAACTGAGGTGTAAGATGGAAATGCACAGAGAGTGGAAATAGGGACACATAGCCTGGGAAGAATACAGGATGCTGTCTGGATGTGTGGAGATGGGATGGAACTGAGCTTGGCAAAGGATGCAAAGAATAACAAGAAGGTATTCTATAGGTACATTCACCAGAAAAGAAAGGCCAAGGAGAATGTGCCCCCTCTGACAAACAAGAAAGAAGAACTGTAACAACAGACATAGAGAAGGCTGAGGTACTCAACAACTTCTTTGTCTCACTCTTCACTACCAGCAGACTTCCCACTATTCTCAAGTCACTGAACCTTAAAGCAAGGGCTGGGGGAGCAAAATCCCTCCCACTGTAAGCAAAGAGCAGGTTTGATGGAAATGAGCAGAGAAAAGTCTATGGGGCCCAACAGCATACATCCCAGGGTCCTGAGGGAACTGACTGATGGAGTTGCCAAGCCTCTCTCCTTCATATTTGAAAAGTCCTGGCAGTCAGGTGAGGTCTCTGTTGACTGGAAAAAGTGAAACATCACTCCCATTTTTTTTAAAAGTTAGAAAGGAGCACCAGGGGAACTACCAACCAGTGAGACTCACCTCTGTACCTGGGAAAATCATGGAAATGGACCTCCTTGAAGCAATGTCAAGGCACGTGCAAGACGAAGATGTGATTTGAGACAGCCAGCAGGACTTCACCAAAAGCAAATCATGCCGGACCAATCTGATGGCCTTCTGTGATGGAGTGACTGCATCAGCTGACAAGGGAAGACTGACTGATGTCATGTACCTGGAATTATGTAAGGCCTTTGACATGGTCCCACATGACATCTGAACTTGGATATACGTGGATTTGAAGTGTAGACAATTTGGTACATATGGAATTGTCTTGATGGCCACACCCAGAGCATTGTGGTCAACACCTCTATGTCCAGGTGGAGGCTGGTGATGAGTGGTATCTCTCAGGGGTTCATCTTGAGAGTGGTGCTGTTTAATATCTTTATCGGTGGGATTATCAATGAGACCGTGGGATTGAGTGTACCATCAGCAAGGTTTTAGACAATATTAAGCTGAGTGGTGCAGTTCATACAACTGAAGGAAAGGATGGCATACAAAAGGACCTGGACAAGGTTAAGAAGTGGGCCCATGTGAACTGCATGAGGTTTAACAAGGCCAAATTCAACATGCTGCACCTGGGTCAGGGCAATCCTACAAAGGGGTACAGACTGGGTGAAGAACTCATTGAGAGCAGCAGAGAAGGACTTGGGGTTCTGGTAGATGAAAAGCTTGACATGAGCCAGCAGTGTGTGCTTGCAGCCCAGAAGACCAACTGCATACTGGGCTGCATCAAAACAGGTGTGGCCAGCAGGTCAAGATGGGTGATTGTCCCCCTCACTTGGAGTACTGCATACAGGTCTGGAGCCCCCAAGAAAGATGTTGACCTGTTAGAGTGGGTCCAGAGGAGGGCCCTAAACATGATCAGAGGACCTCTCCTATGAAGAAAGACTGAGAGAGCTGGGAATGTTCAGCTAGGATAAGAGAAGGCTCTTGGAAGACCTCATCGTGGCCTTAAAAGTTGCTTATAAAAAAGATGGAGAGCAACTTTTTACGTGGGCAGATAGTTGTAGGACAAAGGGGATTTTATTTTATTTTTCTATTTATTTTATTTTAACTAAAATAGGGGAGATTTAGATTAGATGTTAAAAAGGAAATCTTTACTTAGAGGGTGGTGAAGCAGAGGAACAGGTTCTGCAGAGAAGCTGTGGATGCCCCGTGCCTGGAGGTGTTCAAGGACAGGTTGGATGAGGTCCTGGGCAACCTGATCTGGTGGGTGACACCCCTGCCCATGGCAGGGGGGTTGGAATTAGATGATCTTTCCAACTAAAACCTTTCTATGTTTCTAAGATTCTCTAAAACAAAACAAAAGAAATCTTGGAAGTATCGTGTTATGGTTTTGGCTAGGACAGAGTTAATTTTCTTCAGAGAGGCTCACGCAATGCTGTGGTTTGGATTTTTGGTGAAAACAGTGGTGATAACACACTGATGCTTTTAGTCATTGCTGGGAGTGCTCACACAGAGCCAAGAACTTTTCAGCTTCTTGTGCTGCTCTGCCAATGAGGAGACTGGGGATGCACAAGAAGCTGGGAAGGTTCACAGCCAGGTGACCTAGACTGACCAAAGAATTATTCCATACCATATGATGTCACACTTAGCAATAAAAGCTGAGGGAAAGAAGGAAGAAGGGTGTGATGTAGAGAGTAAAGGCATTTGTCTTCCCCAGAAACCATTACATGTACAGAGACCTGCTTTCCTAGAAGTGGCTGAACACCTGACTGCAAATGGGGAGTAATGGATGAATTCCTTATTCTGCTTTGCTTGTACACACAACCTTTGCTTTACCTAGCCTTTATCTCAACCAATGAATTCTCACACATTTACCTTTCTGATTCTC
>NC_139720.1:177934651-178110879 GCF_964211835.1 Anser anser | reverse complement strand
TTTCCTTTCCTTTCCTTTCCTTTCCTTTCCTTTCCTTTCCTTTCCTTTCCTTTCCTTTCCTTTCCTTTCCTTTCCTTTCCTTTCCTTTCCTTTCCTTTCCTTGCCTCGCCTCGCCTTGCCTTTCCCTTGCCTTTCCCTTGCCTTGCCTTGCCTTCCCTTTCCTCATAAAGAAAAGTTCCTTTTCTTTACTTCTTTTTTTCTTTATGTAGACACAAATTAAAAATAAATGAAAGCAATCCTTGGCATGGAAGATCTCTGATTCCAGGTTTCTTTCTCCTTAGGTTCCTCTGTTTACATATTTTAGCAAGAGAATCCTTTAAGCAAAGGTGAAAAGCTATACTTTCTTGGGCCCCTCTTCCTTCCAGAAAAGTACTAAAAACCTTACTAAAGATTTACCTTACTGAAATCCAGAAAGATTACATCTGTAACTTTCCTTTCATTCAACAGCTGGGTGGCCTCATTTCAGTAGTAGGTGCAAGTACTTAGGCAAGTACTTACGCAAGTACCAAGTGAAAGTCCTTTCACTTGGTGCACTCATACTATGCCCGATATCTTTTTTTTTTTTTTTTTCCAGGCACAGAGATTAGACTAGCAGCTCTGTATTTTCTCTCATGCCGTTTTTGTAGACGGGTATAACAGTGGCTAGTTTCTGCTCAACAGGGACCTCCCCCACACACCCATGACCTCTGGTAAATTGTTGAGGCTATAACATCCAGCTATAACATTCTTGAACTCCCTCAGTACTCTGAGGTGAGTCCCATCAGGCCCTATGTGCTTATGAACATTCCGTTCATGTGTTCCATTACAATTTTGGTAACCACAGATGGAAAATCACTGCTCTGCCAGTCATGGTACTCCAGCTCAGAGGTCTAGGCAGCCAAAGATCTGTTGTTACTAAAAAAAAAAATGAGGCAAAAACAGCATTAAATGCCTCCACCTTTTCCTAACCCTTACTTGTCAGGTGACAACTAGCATCAAGTATCAATCCAATGTTTTCCTTTGATCTCCTCTTGCTGTTGACATACTGTAAAAATCCTTTTTTTGTTGTTGTCTGACACAGCATTGGACAGCATCAGCTCAAGATGAGCTTTGTCTTTTCTGGTATTCTCCCTGCGTATGTGAACTGAAGCTCTGTGCTCTCCCTGTGAAGCCAGACCTTGATTGCAGAGGTCATTCATTTCTCTTTTTTTTTTTCCGTAATCCAGGAGGAGTTCCCTGTTCAACCAGGTCAGGCTTCTGCTGTGCTTTTCTTGACTTGTGGCAAAATGAGATTGCCTGCTCCTAGGTTTTTAAAATATACTCCTTGAAAAGTGAGCAGCTCTCATGGACTTTTAAAGTCTCTAGAGATGATTCCCAGGGGACACTGTTTCTCCCTGAGAAGCTTAATATGCTCTCTTAAAGTCCAGGGTTGCAACTCTGCTGACCTTTTATCTCCTTACACCAAACATTTTGAATTCTACTATTTCATGGTCACCATGTCCAAGACAGACACCTATCATAACCTCTCCCACAAATCCGTCCCTATTCTCAAATAACAGATCTAGGAGGACATCTTTACCAGTTGGAAAGGAGAGGCTGAGAGAGTTGGGACTGTCCAGCCTGGAGAAAAGGAGGTTCAGGGCAGATCTTATCATTGTTTATAGATACTTGCAGAGAGGGTGCAAATAAGATGGAGCCATGCTATTTTCAGTGGTACCCAGTGCCAGGACAAGAAGAAATGGGCACAAACTGGAGCACAGAAGGTTCCATCTAAACTTCAGGAAGCACTTCTTTACTGTACAGGTGATGGAGCACTGGCACAGGTGGCTCAAAGAGACTATGGAGTCTCCCTCTTCGGAGATCTTTCAAAGCTATTTGGACGTGGACAATCAGCTTTAGATGTCCCTGTTTGGGTAGGGGCGTTGGACCAGATGACCTCCAGAGGTCCCTTCCAACCTTAACCATTCTGTGATTCTGTGTTTTTGTGAATCTTTTTACTCTTGCATCTATTTCTGCATAATGTTTCTGCTGTGATAGAAATGTAAGCTTATCACTTCAAATTTGGCATACTTTTATACAAATACTGCACAGGAGGCTTATACCCCTCTGGTATGAAACGATGATCTAAGTGAGCATAGATGATGGTTTTCAGACATATTTCTAGATGCTGTGTGTTTTAGCCATGTACTTTGTGCAGTATGTCACCATTAAATATGAGTAAATGGTTACCCAGTAAAATAAACTCTTATGCCCAGTTCTCAACTATTGTGATCCCTCAGGTAGGTATCTGGAATAGAAAGTCTGAATAAGCTTTTAAATATTTTTTTTTTCAAAATCACCACTGTAAGTTGGATATTTTATTATAACCGTAAATTACTTTGCAAATGCATTAGAAAATTATTATTCAGATTATTGTTATTATTTTAATAAAAAGTGGTGGTGACATACTTTCTCCAGAGGAAAGGGTCTTCAGCCTATTGGGCTTTAATAGGAACATTTAACAAACATTACAGTGCTAGACTCTTCAAAAAGCCATAGGGTATAAAAATATATATTTTTAGAAATCCATGGCCCTATCCTAATTTCTGGATTCAAATAAACTTTTTGAAGATGAAACTGAAACTGAATATGAACATTAATTTAAGGTTGAGATCCAGCTGTCCTGACATTACTAAATTCTCTGTAGAAAAAGCTAGATGCCTTGAGAGGTCTTTCAGGGAGATAGTATTCACCTAAGTTTATCTATCCAAGTTTAAGAACTGAGAAAACATATTTGCATACTATTAACTTAAGTAGTCACTGCACCAAGCCTGCACCAATAATGAAACATCATAAAGCTTGGTGGTAACAGTATTTTTAGTTGTGGCAAAAAGTTTGAAAGGAGATGTGAGAGCTGTTGTGGAACTAGTGACGCTTATGGTATCTTCAAAATTAGAATGATATTTGGAGAAATTATTAAAGTTATTTCTGTATTTCATCATAAAAAATATGAATTTTTAAATGGAAAATCAAACTTGTTAGCCAAAAGATTCATGATTTACAATTTAGCCACAACTGCTATTTCTGTACAGATTTCAAAACAGCAATAGATTTTTGTTTGTTTGTTTGTTTCAAGAAAGGGAAATGTACGCCTTTGCTGATATAGTTGAATCCAGAGTAACATTAAACAATAAGATCTAGAAAAGGGAAGAGAAGATTAAATTTTCTGTTTTTATCAACATATTACCAACAGCCAACAGTGGAGTAGATTTGAAATATAAGCCCTGTTACATACAAGCCCTTGTCACGTGTAAGACACAACAGCTGCATTTTCTTGACCTCAGTGATAAAAGAATGGACTCAGAATTTTATATGTTGTTGGAAAGAAATTCAGAAAAAAAAAATGCCAAAATAAAAGTATTCTGGAGGAAATATCTTTCTGCAAAAAAAATAAATAAATAAATAAAATAAAGAATTCTCCTAGCAGCTGGGGATCCAGTTAGGAAATCTAAAATTCAGATATAATTGAATCTGGCCAAGGACATCAAGAGCAAGAAGAAGGGCTTCTAAAAGTATACGAGTGATAAAAGGAAGACTAGGGAAAATGTGGGCCCTCTTCTGAAGGGAACAGGAGACCTGGTTACCCAGGACAGTGAAAAAGCTGAGGAACTGAATATGCCTGCTGTGTTAATGAATCATGTAAAAAAGATACATTTTCTAGATGTACTAGATTTTTTAAATGTACTAGTGCATTTTCCCCATATGCAATTTTTGTGAGATATCAACTTTTGAGACCTATAGAATTGACAGTTTTGCAACTGAACAATTGACAGACCAAGATCATATGTTTTGTGCGTTATGAACGGACTTATATGAAAAGTAAAGCCTGTGGAGAGGATGGCTGAACTGGTGACAGTTTTCCACTTCATGTTTATTTGCAATAGATTTATTTTGAACAGTTTCCTTAGTATTGTGATCTTGTTCAAATACATCCATAATTGCTCCTGTATTTGTAAATCTCACATTTTCTATTGATTTTACTGGCATGTCACAACACTACTAATGTAAAGGGTTCTATTTCCAATCAGTTGCAGGATTTACATTCTTAGAGATTATTAAAATGTTCTATCAGACACCTGTCTACTACTGAAAAGAAAATAGTGCTCATGCATATAAATGGACTGCTCAAAGGGAGATGTTTCTGTATATAAGCAATAATGTCTGACTGTCAGTCTGCTCTGTGACCAACTCTCTGGCCTCTACTTTTCAAATGGAAAGGTTTCCAGGATAACTTTGAATAACATCATCTTACTTCTTGCTTGTTTGCTTTTAATTTTAAATAAATAAATATATAAATGAGAGAAGTCTGTTGGTAGAGACTGCTTTTGTGATACTTTTGTCCTTTCTCTGAACAATTGAATAATTAGCACTGGGTGTTGCTGCTCTTTCAAGCTCAATTTTGCAATCGCTAGGCATTTTAATGCTCTGTAAAGTTCATATTTAACCCACAGTGATAATATGGCACAATAAAATAAAGTAGTAGTGTATTTGTTTCTTGTGCATTGCATGGAAGTAAATCAGCAAGCCTGGAATATGACTAGCTAACAGTTCAAGGTAGCTAGTCATAGTCATATTGCATGTAGACCTGAGTCTTTAATTTATCATATGAAAATTCTGCACACCATAAACACTAAGGTGTCTGACAGCTATCAGGGCCAAGCGATCACTACAGCAATTTGGCAGTTTCAGAATTCCCAGGTTTAAAAGCAGTAATAAATACTTGATTTGGTATAAATTAATTTCCCTAATACTATAAGCAAGGTGGTTGTTAATTTAAACCATTGCTTAAATTCCATTTAAAAATTAATAAAAAGAGTAAAAATGATATGGCATTCTAATAACATCAGAAGCTGAATACACTGGACAAAGTACACTTTGGCAGATAAACTACAATATGTAGAAAAAGATGTGCCTCTGCATGTGATACATATACAAGTATAAGACTACTTATTAACAGAAATATCTAAAAGGAATAAATCTTTTTTTTTTTTTTAAAAAAAAAGTGTTGGTAAAGATTGTATATTTAAGTTTTAACTGTTAACAAATCTTCACTCCCAAAGCCCTGGACCATAGTTGTATGAAAAAAATTGAACATTTTTATTATGGTTTCTTTTCTTCATTTTTTCATCAGTCATCCTTCTCAAAGGGAAGAGATTTGAAAGGGACAGTTGAATGAATCTGGCAAATCAACAGATGATTACTGGGTTGCTGGCACAGTGAAGGGTTTGGCTACTTAGATCATGGGACACACTTTGAGAAACCTGGTCTACTGGGATCTGATGGGGTCAATCTGTCAGAGGAGGGAAAGAATATCTTCAGGCTTGCTAAGCTGGTGAAGAGGGCTTTGAACTAAAATTGTCAGGAGAGGGGAATCTCATTTCATCCAGCTCCTATCAGTTTGATGCCAGTTTCAGCATAGAAGCTCAGAGCCTGGAGAATGATCACAGGTCAGCAGGAGAGCACCTGAATATCAGCAAGAAGGAATCCCAGCCACTTTAATAAAACAGTCTCATCAGGGGCCAGTGTTAAATGCCTCTGTGCAAATGCACATAGCATGGAGAACAATCAAGAGGAGTAAAGGTATACACACATGCAAGTCTATTTATTGGCAGCATGGAGATGTGGAGGGATGGCTCCTATGACTAGAGTGTTGGCATTGAAAGATACAAGGCTCTTCAGTAAAGACAGGCAGGGGAGACAAGATGAGTTAGTTTCTTCTATGTCGGTTATCAGCTGGAGTGCCTGGAGCTCTGCCTGTGGATGGGTGAGGCACTGAGAGAGAGCTAATGGGTCAGAATTAAGGGGAGGGCAGAAACAGGTGACATTATAGTGGGGTCTGCTACAGAACACTTGACCAGGAAGAATAAGCAGATGAGGCTCTCTATAGACAGTTAGGAGCAACCTTACTTGCACAAGCCCTGATCTTCATGGGGGACTTCAACTACGTCATATCTGTTGGAGGGACAGCACAGCTGGGCATAAGCAATCCAAGAGGTTCCTGGAATGCATTGATGACAACTTCCTTCTCCAACTGATAGAGGAGCCAATGAGAAGTGCTATGCTGAGTCTTGTTCTCATCAACAAGGAGGAGCTGGTGGGTAATGTGAAACTCAAGGGCAGCCTTGGCTGCAGTGACCATGAAATGGTGAAGTTCAAGATCCTTAGTGCAGTGAGGAGGGCATACAGAAAGCTCAGTACCCTGGACTTCACAAGAGCAGACTTTCACCTCTTCAAGGATCTGCTTGGTAGAGTACCATGGGACAAAGCCATAGAGGGAAGAGAGGCCCAAGAAAGCTAGTTAATATTCAAGGACCATCTCCTTCAAGCTCAGGAGTGATGTAACTCAACAAAGAAGTCAGGCAAAAAAATCAGGAGACCTGCATGAATGAACAAGGGGCTCCTGGCTGAACTAAAACACAAAAAGGGAGCCTACAGAGGGTGGAAAAAAAAGATGGGTAAAATGAGAGGAATACAAAGAAACTGTCTGAGAAGCCAGGGATCCAGTTAGGAAAGCTAAAGCCCGTATAGAATTACCTGGTCAGGGACATCAAGGGCAACAAGAATGGCTTCCATAAGTACGTCAATGATAAAAGGAAGACTAGGGAAATTGTGGGCCCTCTCCAGAAGGAAATGGGAGACCTTGTTGCCCAGGATACGGAGAAGGCAGAGGTATTCAATGACTTCTTTGCCTCAGTCTTCACTGTCAAGTTTTATAGACACATTGCTCAAGTTGCAGAAGACAAAGGCAGGAACTGGAAGAGTGAAGAACCACCCACTGTAGGAAAAGATTGTGTTTGAGAACATCTAACGAACCTGAAGGTACACAAGTCCTTTGAACCTGATGAGATGCATCCAAGGTTCCTGAGGGAATTTGTGGATTAAATTTCTAGGAAACTATCCATCATATCTGAGAAGTCATGGAAGTCCACTGAAGTTCCCAGTGACTGGAAAAGGGGAAACATAACCCTCATTTTCAAAAACAGAAAAAGGGAAGACCCAAGGAACTACAGGCCAGTCAGTCTCACCTCTGCTCCCATCAAATCACTGAGCAGATCCTCCTGAAAACTATCCTAAGACACAAAGAGAGCACAAAGGTGGTTGGTGACAGCCAACATGGCTTTACCAAGGGCAGATTGTGCCTGACAAATTTGGTGGCCTTTTACAAGGGGGTTACAGCACTGATGGATAAGGGAAGAACAACTGACATAATCTACCTGTATTTGTGCAAAGGATTCAACACTGTCAAACACAAAATTGTTTCTGAAGTGGACAGACATGGATCTGATGAATGGATCACTCAGCGGATAAGCAATTGGCTTGATGGTCACCCACAAAGGGTTGTGGTCAATGGCTTGATGTCCAAAAGGACATCAGTTATAAGCAGTGTCCTTCAGGGATTTGTACTGGGACCTGTGCTGTTTAACATATTTCTCAGCAACACGGACGGTGGGACTGAGCGTGCCCTCACTAAGTTTACCAATGACACCAAGCTGTGTGGTGCAGTTGTTGTGGTTTAACCCGGCTGGCAGCTAAACACCACACAGCCGTTCGCTCACCCTCCCCCCTCCCTCTCTGGGATGGGGGGAGAGAAACGGGAAAGTGAAGCCTGTGAGTTGAGATAAAGACGGTTTATTAAGACAGGAAAATAATAATAACAATAATAATAATAATAGTGATAATGGTAATAGTATTAACAATAATAATGTGTAAGAAAACAAGTGATGCACAATGCAATTGCTCACCACCCGCTGACCGATGCCCAGCCTATTCCCGAGCAGCCGGCCCCCCCACCCCGGCCAGCCACCCCTATATATTGTTTAGCATGACGTCAGATGGTATGGAATACCCCTTTGGCCAGTTTGGGTCAGCTGTCCTGGGTCTGTCCCCTCCCAGCTCCTGCTGCACCCCCAGCCTGCTCGCTGGCAGGACAGAGCAAGAAGCCGAAAAGTCCTTGGCCTGGTGTAAACACTGCTCTGCAACAATTAAAACATCAGCATGTTATCAGCGCTCTTCTCATCCTAATCCAAAACATAGCACCCTACCAGCTACTATGAGCTACTTAACTCTGTCCTAACTGGAACCAGGACAGCAGTCAACACACTGGAGGGAAGGGATGCCATCCAGAGGGCGCTAGACAGGCTTGAGAGGTGGGCCCATGCAAACAACTTGCGGTTCAACATGGACGAGTACAAGATCCTGCACCTGAGTCAAGGCAATCTCAAACATGAATGTAAGCTGGGTGATGAGTGAATTGAGAACAGCCCTGAGGCTTTGGGGTGTTGGTGGATCAAAAATTTTATATGAGCTGGCAATGTGTGTTTTCAGCCCATAACACCAATTGTAACCTGGTATCCATCAAAAGAAGCATAGTGAGCAGGTCCCCCTAGGGCAGAAGTGGATGTCATAGCGCAAATGTGTCCAGCTGGATGAACTCTTCAAGCAAGTAGCCATGTTACAAGAGGAGCTTAATAGGCAGTTCAGTATCCAGGAATCTGAGGGAAAGATTGATGTGTGGTATTGTGTGCTGTCACAGGCTGAGTGACAACCCTGCCTTAGGTCTTTGCAAGAGGAAGGTAGGTTTGCTTCCTGGGCAGTCTGACTTGACTAACTCATGATACAAAGGAAACTGGCCCTTCATCCCTGCTCACAGCAGGAGGAGGAATCTTCCCCTTGCCCCTGAAGTGTCCCTACATAACAGATACAATGGTCTGGGGCGGGGCAAGGAAGAGAGTGTAACAGTCAACACCCAGGAAAGGGCAACCATGCAAAGCTGGTCCAAACACTCACCTGCATTAGAACCATTACCACCAGAAAAGTACAGAGAGTGTTAGTAATTGGGGACATTTCTGAGAGGCACCAAAGCACACTTTGCTCAGACAATGTCTCTACTGAAGTTTGCTGCCTGCTGGGAAACCACATTTGTCATGTCACAGATAGGCTATCAAGCCTGGTACCTGCAAACCCATTCCTACTGTTCCATGCAGGGTTGAATGATGTTGCAACAAGGCGACCAAGAAATATCCAAAGAGATTTTATGTCCTTTGGAACAAGGTTAAAGGGGCCAGAAGCACAGGTGGTGTTCTCTATCCTCCCAGTCACCAAAGGAAGTTCAAGAAGGAGACAAACTGACCAGGTGAATGCCTGGCTGTGTGGCTGGTGCCATGCTCGAGGCTTCAGCTTCTGCGATCATAGACAAACCTTCAGGAAACTGGGTTGACTGACAGCAGACAGGGCTCACCTAACCAAGTGGGGAAAGAATGACCCGAGCAACAAACTGGCTGAACTTATAAGCAGAGCTTTAACATAGCTTATTTAGCGGGGAAAGAGGGTGGAATTCTGAGTGACAGGGGAGAACCAGGGGCTGCTGATGCATTATGAAGAAATGGGTAAATACCTGGGGATTGTCTCAAAGAAGTCATGGTGTGCTCCTCTACAAAAAGTAACGTGGCTGATAGCCCATTTGAAGCTCCTCAATAGCAGTGCACGCTGCACTGGAAACAAACAGGAGGAACTGGAAACCATGGTGCGTCTAGAAAACTATGACCTAATTGCTATCATCATGATGTGGTGGGATGAATCACATGGCTGGAGTACTGCAACTGGTGGCTACAAACTGTTCTGAAGAGACAGGCAAGGAAGGAGGGGTAAGGGGGTTGCCCTTTATGTAAAGAAATTGATTGGTTACGAAGAATTGTCTCTGAAAAAAAAATAGCTATGAGCAGGCTGAGAGCTTATAGGTAAAAATTAGGGACTCTGCCAACAAGGGAAACCTTTTTGGTGGTGTCTACTTCAGGCTGCCCAATCAAGGTGAAGCCTTCTTGGTCCAGCTACAAGAAGCATCAGGCTCTCATCCTGCTGAGGGATTTCAACGACAGATGTCTTCTGGAAAAGCAACACAGAAAGCTGTAACCTATTCAGGAGACTCCTAGACAGCGTCGAGGATAAGTTCTTGGTCCAGGTAATAGACAGTCCAACCAGAGGAGAAATGCTAGTGGATGTGTTGCTCACCAATGCAGACAAACTAATTAAAGAGGTCAAGATAGGAGATACTCTGGCCTTCAGTGATCACACCCTGGTGGAGTTCAATCTTCCTCTTAGAAGACAAAAGGAGGGAAAGAACATTAAAGGTGATCTCTTTTTCATATCAATTCAGTTTTCTTTGAAATTGGCCTGATCTGAAATGGGATGAACCCCAAATTTTAAACATTCTAATGCCAACATGGACTACTTATTAGCTTCAGTAACACATTGCAAAGGACTGTTGCTCTATAGGAGATACTGACATAGCAGTCAGAAGACTTTCTGAGAACTTTCAGTTTGTGCAACATGCATCAAGGCTAAGCAGGTTTATTTAGGGCTGCCTTAAATCTTACAACAGTCACAGCTGAAAGTCACGTCAGTTGAAACTTTGAGGATTTTATTTACTGCCATTTCCTTTACAAAAACCATGGATATTGTTATGCTTAGTTTTCCGTGGACCATAGTTTTAGATCTCAGAACTCTGGATTTGGGGCAACATTTAGGTCTGCCACATGGTTGCAGGAGGAGCAGAAACTTAAAACCTTGCTATGCACAAGATTCTTCAGGTGGCCCGTTCAAGGGCTGAGGACCTTTTGCTGTCAAATGGCAGATATTCCTTCAAAGATTTTGGCTGCATCTGAAATCTTGAGTCCTTTCATGAAAAAAACAATGCTTATTTCTCAAAAGTGTTCTGTACAAGTTGAGACTAGACTGGGGTAAACAATTTCTGAGAAAGCAACTTGAATAAAACATTAATTTCTCAAACACTAAAGATTTTCTTCAAAACTTTATGGACCTGGAGTTCTTTCCTTCTATATTAGGCATGATCACAATGGAAAAGTGCTCAGGAGCCTGAAGTTTTGGCTGTGCTGTTGTTTCTACCAGGACTGGATGTCTCAATGGTCCACTGAATACCTGTTGCAATCCAAAATGTTGTGTTCTCAGCCCCTGTGCAGCCTACATGGTGAGACTCCTGTGATTGTAGTTGTGGTACAGGCCTACTAGATAGTTTGCCTCAATGGAGCACTAGATGCTGGATAAGCCTCCCTGTGACGTACAAATAGCGCATTCTGAAAAAGCTTGATATTTGGTGACAGAGAGTCACTTGGTATTACTCAGGGACACTCTGTCCTGGTTCCAGTTAGGACAGAGTTAAGTAGCTCATAGTAGCTGGTAGGGTGCTATGTTTTGGATTAGGATGAGAAGAGCGCTGATAACATGCTGATGTTTTAATTGTTGCAGAGCAGTGTTTACACCAGGCCAAGGACTTTTCGGCTTCTCGCTCTGTCCTGCCAGCGAGCAGGCTGGGGGTGCAGCAGGAGCTGGGAGGGGACAGACCCAGGACAGCTGACCCAAACTGGCCAAAGGGGTATTCCATACCATCTGACGTCATGCTAAACAATATATAGGGGTGGCTGGCCGGGGTGGGGGGCCGGCTGCTCGGGGATAGGCTGGGCATCGGTCAGCGGGTGGTGAGCAATTGCATTGTGCATCACTTGTTTTCTTACACATTATTATTGTTAATACTATTACCATTATCACTATTATTATTATTATTGTTATTATTATTTTCCTGTCTTAATAAACTGTCTTTATCTCAACTCACAGGCTTCACTTTCCCGTTTCTCTCCCCCATCCCAGAGAGGGAGGGGGGAGGGTGAGCGAACGGCTGTGTGGTGTTTAGCTGCCAGCCGGGTTAAACCACAACAAATATTTAGTTTATAATGGAATAAACTGTCCTCTAGAAGTACTTTTCTTTACATGGACATGCAGAGAAGAGCTTTGGGTGATACAATGAAATGTAGACTTCAATGCTGTAGAAGTTTAAGTTAGAAGAGATGTATCCTACATAATATAATTGTGTGAGTGTGGGTTACGGAAAAGAAAAATGTGCTCAGATTTGCTCAATCTCACAAGACTTTGTTATTTCTTTGTGAAAGTTTTATTTCTCTGCTAATGTTCTGTATCAGTTCTTTGAAATATTTAGACATTACTTTTTCTCTTAAACCATGAACATTTTGTATATAGAAATATATTTGCAATAAAGCAGTATTCTATTATATTGCTTTTATATAAGCCACTAAGTATATCCTCAACAGAATACAAACATTCCTTCATGTACTTGTGATGTTTCCAAGCTTTAGCTGCAGCTAGTAATATCCAAGAACAGCTATTCTAAAGAAAATATTGATTTAGTATTCTTAGGATTACCAAACTGGAATATTACCACCTATTTATTTATTTGCAAATATAGCAACATTTTTTTTTTTTGGGGGGGGGGGGGGGGGAGATGTTTAAGAAGGAAAACTAAGACAATTAGAAAAAAAATGCTTTTAAATCTGTAATTATTTGTCTGAAAACAGTATTTTCACCGAAATCAGGGATAAATTTAGACTCAGTCTTAGGCAGAAGGAATTTCTATATATATTTTTTAAGTAATTTCACAGGGCATAAAGTGTGCAGTCCTACAAATTTAATGGGACATCCCATTTCCTGCACCATTACTGCAACTGGTGGCTACAAACTGTTCTGAAGAGACAGGCAAGGAAGGAGGAGCAAGGGGTTTGCTCCTTATGGAAAGAAATAGATGGATTACGAAGAATTGTCTCTGAAAAAATAGCTATGAGCAGGCTGAGAGCTTATAGGTAAAAATTAGGGACTCTGCCAACAAGGGAAACATTTTTGGTGGTGTCTACCTCAGGCTGCCCAATCAAGGTGAAGCCTTATTGGTCCAGCTACAAGAAGCATCAGGCTCTCATCCTGTTGAGGGATTTCAACCACACAGATATCTTCTGGATATCTTCTTCACTATGCTATATCAAGCAGCAGTCACTGTATATTAAAGAATAGCTGTTCATTGTTTTCTAAACACCTGTTCAGAACTGGTTAACAGTAGTAGGACAATAACATATCTGTCAAAAGTATAGCTTAGCAAGCCTTTGCAACAGATTAAAATGTATAAAATGTTTTTATGTGGAAGGGATGTTTGGTAAAAAATAATAATAAAAAAAATCCACTTATTCTAACTTAAAATGACTGATTCACATTACTGTTGATATACTAACACAGAGGTTAATATTGAGAACTGCCTGTATACATGGCCTTCATTAACACCATATAATTATACTGAGATTTCTTGAGCTTGACTTGTCAGATAAGATCTTATCTAGATGAATGGTTTTTCTTGCTTTGAATGCTTGAATGAATCTGAGAGTCATTTGGCATTTGGCAGCCTACATTATGACATGTTATCAGCCAAGTAGTGCAAAGAAAAAATTAATTATTTCAAAGAAGAAATACATGATAGAAATATTTTAAAATGTAACAATAGCTGTGTTGGCTCTAAGGAAAAAAAAATAAAAAATATAAAAAAATTACAAAGCAGAGACAAATCCAGTGAAGAAGAACATCTTTCTTCAGAAACTTGCAACAAGGTTACCTATCAGTGAACACAGCTGTCAAACATCAATCCCTAGCTGGAACATTATT
The DNA here is from genome assembly GCF_964211835.1 of Anser anser. Taxonomy (NCBI): domain Eukaryota; kingdom Metazoa; phylum Chordata; class Aves; order Anseriformes; family Anatidae; genus Anser; species Anser anser. The sequence continues at coordinate 178,097,352 of NC_139720.1, read as the reverse complement.
TAGAGTAAGAAAGTTATTCATGAAATGTTTTATTGTTCTCCTTCCCATAAATTAATGCAACCATTTCTGCTGTTATTGTCATTATCTTGAGACTATTTCTTGACATGTTTTCTCTCAAGGGAAGTCAGAAAGACGAACTGCATGTAGAGAGAAAATGCTACAATCCCTGTTCCCTCCCTCCTCTTCTCCCCCCCCCCCCCCCCCCCCCCCCTTAATTTCACCCTCTTTCTGTGACTATCTCATTCACCAGGTCTTGTGTTGGGCAACCTCAACTTCAGCATAGCACAGGAATGCTTTGTTACAAAAAAAGACTTGCAGGAGTTTGACCACAGTTTAGAGAAGAATTATGTTAATTATGTTCAGTAGTACAAGGGTAAGTGACTGACTTTGTGAATACAGGCACGTAACTGAAGTTTGAAGGTTAAGTTATTGATTTGCAACAGGTATTTTGTAAAGAAATTGCAATGTCTACTTTAAAAATTTTCCTGAACATAAATCACATAAAGCATAGATTTTGTTAGTTTTACCTGTAACTGTACTTAAATCAATGGATTACTTAATATACATGCAGTTATATCTCCAAAATATTCTTACACTGATATAACTTGTTTTTTCTGTGCTTGAAAATTAATGCAGAATAAAGTATGAGTTAAAAAAAATAGCTCTTCCTAAATAACTCTTTGTCTAGCCACTTTGACTACCTTCAGTACAACTCAATAAAATGGTCCAGGGCTTTTTTTCATCTCTGAGTGCAGACAGCATAACAACAGTTGTGCATGAACAGCTAATCTTTCCTCCCACTCAACACCAGTGAGGAAGGTCATGCTGCATGTTAGAAAGAGCACCTGGATGGTATATCCCCTGAGCCATGCCTGGTTATCATCTGGGGACTGAAATTTGCTACAAAACGTTGCTGTGCTCAGCTGTCTACCAGCAAGGAGAAGTCAGGACAGTCAAGAAACAGCACTCAGCCCTGTGCTTCAGCTCTATTCAGTTTTATAACCTAGCATGTACAATGTTCACAAGAGTGAATATTGATCAGATTTTCTTCCAGGCTTGTGTTCTAATTGTAACTACTGGGATCCTGTTTCTGGTCATGACCCTTAATTTTGGGAACCTCTGGGCTAAGCGAAACCAGAGAATACTCTTCTCAGAAAGAAAACAAAAGCCGTTTTCTGTTGCAAAATGAAGCAGTTCTGTGATGCCAGGAACGGTTTCTTTAGATTCTGGGATCACAGTAAGCTAAAATATGCATTTCAACCATCTAATTTTGGGCTTGCTGTAGCTATGTAGAGACAGTTGAAATAGCAAAACTTTTAAATGTGGACCATTCTAATTTCCCTATTTCTTCCACATAAAAAGAATGCAATGAAATGTCTTTCTCCATGTCCTCTCTGAGTCATCATAAAATATCAGCTTTTTAGGGCGGGGACTAAGTTTTACCCTGTCTTACTCAGGCATCTAAATCAAGGGGACACAAGCATATGTTGTGAATTCAAAGTACTACAACAGTCTAAAATATACAAATATTTTAAGGCATTTAAATTCCAAATAGACATATATTTTCCAATGCTAGCATGCTGCAATTGTGTCCAACAAAGACCTGCCCATGTACAACATTCTTATCTCAGAACTTATAAGTACAGTTAAAATACTCAATAATCTGCTATCACACAGTCATTTCAAAACTGAAAATAATACATATGCTTCCTCCTATTATTATTTAGCCCTTAGGTTAATTGCTTATGAATGATATGCTCAGTCTAAGTCTCTTATCCTCTTGGGGAGATACTAATGCACTTTTGTCCTTTAACATAAGGCAGTGTTTCTTTTGGTTTTAAAGGAACAAATACCACCACCACAACAACAACAAAAATAGTCTATGAACTTCTGTGCACATTAACATTTTGTTAACTCTCACAACTCTCTGGAAAGTTAAACTAATCACAAAAAATATTGAAGATTCTAGTTGAACTTTTTCTCTCTATCTTTAGCTTTCATTATATACAAAAAACAGTGACTGCCAACTGCAGTGTTTTCTGTCTATATCTTTGCTTTTCCTCAAACCTTCCAACCTAGACCAAATTACTAGACTCTGTCTTTGCCTTATTCCTTGGGTATTTTGCAAAGTGACTTTAAAATCTAGTTGAGAGTAGGAATCAGACTTTATAATGTGTTCTCAGACTACAGCAAAAGATAACACAAGGACCCAGACTATTGAAGTGGGTGACTGGTACTTTGAGTCCTAAGTTTTATGTAAGTTGGATATATCAGTATTATGTGAACCTTCAAATGGAGAAATTGTGGACCTACAGCAAAACCACAGTAATCAATTAGTAATTTCCATATGCACCTGACACATACTCTTCATCTACTATTACAATTTTATGCTTTAGTAATATTAAAGAAGACAAATGAATAGGATCTTACAAGATTTGTTAAAAAATCTTATAATTGCAGATAGTTAACAGTCCTTAGCAATACTTGTCATTTAGAATATATAGCACTTTGCAAACATTGAATAATTACTCTCTCAACATCATAAAATGCTAGGAAAATAGTTTTAGTCCTAATTTGGAGAGAGGGAAACTGAGGCCAAGACAGCTGTTTATTGTTGTATCTCTTGTTGATTAGAAAGAGATAATCATAGAACCATAGAATACCTGAGTTGGATATCGACCATCGGAGGATCAGAGTCCAAATCCTGGGTCCCCAAAGGACCACCCCCCCCCCTCAAAAAAAAAAAATATATATATATATATATAAAACCAGATCATGTGTCTGAGTATCTGAGAGAATTGTCCAAACATTTCTTGAACACTGGCAGACTTGGTGCTACGACAACTTCCCTGGGGAGCCTGTTCCAGTGCTCAACCTCCCTCTCGGTGAAAAACCTTTTTCCTGATATCCAGCTTGAACCTTCCCTGTCGCAGCATCAAGCCATTCCCTCAGGTCCTATTGCTGGTCACCAGAGAGAAGAGATCAGTGCTTGCCCTTCCGCTCCCCCTCATGAGGAAGCTGTAGACTGCAATGAGGTCTCCCCTCAGCCTCCTCTTTTCCAGACTGAACAATCCAAGTAACTTCAGCTGCTCCCCATACATCTTCCCCTCTAGAACCTTTACCATCTTTGTTGCCCTCCTATGGACACTCCCTAACAGTTTTATATCTTTCTTATACTGTGATGCCCAAAACTGCACACAGTACTCCACATGAGGCTGCACCAGTGCAGAGTAGAGTGGGACAATCACTTCCCTTGACTGGCTAGCAATGCCGTTCTTGATGTGCTCCAGGATACAGTTGGCCCTCCTGGCTGCCAAGGCACACTACTGGCTCATGTTCTATTTGCTGGTAACCAGAACCCCCAGATCCCTTTCTGTGGGGCTCTTCTCCAGCATCTCATCCCCCCATCTGTACGTATAACCAGTATTGCTCCTTCCCAGGAGCAGAATGCAACACTTGCTCTTGTTAAACTGCATATTGATGATGATTGTCCAGCTCTCTAATGAGTCCAGATCTCTCTGCAAAGCCTCACCACCCTCAACAGAGTCAACAGCTCCACCCAATTTGGTATCATCCACGAACTTGCTCAAAAAACCTTCAAGTCCTTCATCCAAATCATTTATGAAAACATTGAAGAGGACTGGTCCTAAAAGGGAGCCTTGGGGAAACCCACTAGTGACAGGTCACCTGTCACTATTATGTCACTGGTGACATAATCTCACTGTTCATAGTATATTGACCCGGACATTTACAAAAAATTTAAGGAGTCATTGGTAAGGTGATATTTATTAAAACATTCTACAGAGTATGTAATGTAAAGCTGTAATATCTGTCAATGGAATTTCTATGTATTACTCGTAAAACTAAATTGCTCAACAATTCAGTTTCACTGATATCAAATAGATCCCTTGCATAAGTAATGATGATTTAACTACATAATTTTTTTCACTAGCATGTTTTTATGCCATCTTGAAGTTTATAGAAAGAATACATCAGACTCCCCTTTTTAATATATATATATATATATTTGTCTTTAATATTTCTTTTGTTAGTGTTCCATTATTTTGCTTTGGATGCAAATTACTTTATGGGAGGTAATGCTAGGAAATAATTATGAAATGTCAACAAATAAGATTCTACAATAATTAATTTTTTCGGTGATGTGAGCTAAAACAACTCTCACTGATGGAACCGATAAGACAAAATGATAAATTGAAGTAAATCAAAGTTAGCTAAAGAAACATTAATGATATAGATATGAAACCAGTTATGATTCTGAATCAAATATGACATCTACTTTGTACTGTATGTGCATATTTTAATAGTCATTTGTATAGAGTAGAACAATTCACTCAGAACGGACATTTAAAGGTCAAGTCCAACTACCTAAGCACTTCAAGGCTAAACAAAAGTTAAAGCATATTATTAAGGGCATTATCCAAATGCCCCTTGAGTACTGGAAAGTATGGGAGATCAACCAAATTGCTAGGAAGCCTGTTCCAGTGCTTGAACACCCTTGCAATAAAGAAATTTTTCCTAAACTCTGGTCTGAACCTCCCCTGGTAGAGCTTTGTGCTGTTCCCTCATATCCTATCATTGGTAACCAGGGAGAAGAAAGAGCACCTCCATCTCCATCTCCCCTCCTCAGAAAGTTTTAGAGAGCTTAGCCTCTTTTCTCCAGACTAGACAACCCAAGTGATCTCAGCCTCTACTCACAGGACGTGCCTTACAGCTTTGTTGCCCTCCTCTGGACACTTTCCAGGACTTAACATCCTTCTTATATCAGGGACCCCAGAACTACGTGCAATACTCAAGGTGAGGCTGCACGAATGCTCAATATAATTGGGTGAATCACCTCTGTCTCTGTTATGTTTAATGCACCCCAAAATGCAGTTTGTCCTCATGGCTGCCAGGGAACACTGCTGATTCATGTTAAGCCTATTGTCGAATAGCACCACCAGATACTTTTCTACTGAGCTGTTCTCCAGCCACTCATCTCCCAATCTGTACTTGTGCCTGGCATTACCACATCCCACTTGTAGAACCCAGCATTTTCCTTTGTTGAGTTTACTGCCATTGATGATTGACTAATGCTCCAATCTATCTAAATTTCTCTGCAAGGCCTCTCATCCCTGCAGAGAGTCAACAGTACCTTCCAGTATGGTATCATCAGCGAACTTGCAAAGGATGCATTCCACTCCTGCATACAGACCATTGATAGAAATGAAGAACAGAACTGGCCCTAAAATTGAGCCCTGGGGAACACCACTAATGACTGGCTGCCATTTATATGTATCCCCATTCACTATGAAATTTGAGCTCTACCATTGAGCCAGTTCATCACCCAGCGTAGCATGAACCTGTTCATCTCACAGTTGGACAATTTGTCCAGAAGGGTACTTTGAGGGATGGTATCAAAGGTCTTACTTGAATCCAGAAAGGTTACGTCTACCACCTTCCCTTCATCCATTAAGCAGATGATCTTACTATAGAAGATCAAATTACTAACGAACGACTTTCCCTGCATAATCATTTAGGTTGGAGGAGACCCTTAAGACCTCCGGTTCCAACCATCAACCTAATACTAACAAGTCCACCACTAAATCATATCCCTAAGCACCACATCAGCATTTCTTAAATACCTCTAGGAATGGCAACTCTATTTGCTTGGGCAGCCTGTTCCAATGCCTAACCACACTTTCTGTGAAGAAATTCTGATATCCAATCTAAACCTTTCCTGGAGCAACTTGAGGCCAGCTCCTTACATCCTATTGCTTGTCACCTGAGAAAAGAGACCCACACACCTTGCTGCAACCTCCCTCAGGTAGTTGTAGAGAGCAATGAGGTCTCCCCTCAGAGAGGGGTCTTCTCTCCAGACTAAACAACCTTTGCTCTCTCAGCCACTCCTCATATATTATTTTCTAGTCCCTTCACCAGCTTCATTGCTGTTCTCTCAGCAATTGTGGTGGCTTCACACTAATAGACAGATAAGCTCCACCATGTTGCTCTCTCACTCCCTCTCCTCTACAGAACAGGAGGAGAAAATATGGTGAATATGATGAAAACAGGGTAATGGGTTGAGATAAGGACAATTATCATCAGATAAAACAGATTCAGCATAGGGAGATTCATGTAATTTATTACCTATTGCTAGCAAGCTAGAGCAGTGAGAAACTACAAGCAAACTAAACCCACCTTCCCCCACATCCACCCTCTTTTACCTTCTCCCCTTGAATAGCAGAGGAGAATGGGTAATGGAAGTTGTGGTCAGTCCATAAAACTTCATCTCTGCTGCTTCTATATATTCACTGCATCTGCAGCACCTCCTCCCCTTCCTTCTTTGCTGACCCTGCTGTCTGCAGGGTTGTGTCTCTGCATCTTCTCACTCCTCTCTCCCAGATGCTGTTGTGCAGCATTTCTTTCTTTCTTAAATATCCTCTCACATAGGCACAACCAATGTCACTCATAGGCTCAGCTTTTGGCCGTTGGTGGTTCTCTTCGGACAAAGGGCAGCTACTGGATTCATCTCATAGAGGCCAATCCAGTACCAAAACCTTGTCAAGTAAGTCCAAAACAATGTGTTCCAGCATACATACATTAATATTTATGTATTTATGTATGTATGTATGTATGTATTTATTTATTATTGAGGATCCAAAAACTGAACACAGTACTTGAGGTGTGGTCTTACCAGTGCTGAGTACAGAGGGACAATCACTTCCCTAGTCCTGCTGGCCACACTATTTCTGATACAAGCCGGGATTCCATTGGCTTTCTTGTCCATCTGGGCACATAGCTGGCTGAGTTTCAGCCAGCTGTCAACCAACGCCCAGAAATCCTCTGCTGCTGAGCAACTTTCCAGACACTTTTCCCCTCATGCCTATACCACTGCATGGGGTTGTTATGAGCCAAGTGCAACAGCCAGAGTTTAGCCTTGTCGAATGCCATACAGTTGGACATGGCCCATCGATCCAGTCTATCCAGATCCCTTGGCACTCAGGTTAATTTTCTCCTTAACTTTTTCAGGTACTGAAGTTAGACTAACAGGTCTTTAGTTTCCTTGGTCTTTTCTTGTGCCCTTCTTGTAGATCAATATGACATTGGCTAGTTTCCAGTTAGCACAGACCTCCCAGGATTCATAGAATCACAGAATCAGAGAATATCCCAAGTTGGAAGGGACACACAAGGATCATTGGGTCCAACTCCTGGCCCAAGACAAAACCACCCAAAAATCAAACCGTATTTCTGGGAGCATAGTCCAAATGCTTCTGAAACTCCAGCAGGATTGGTGCCATGAACACTACCCTGGGGAGCCTGTATCAGTAACCAACTACCCTCTCAGTGAAGAATCTTTTCCTAACACACAACCTGAATCTCCCCTGACACAACTTCATGTTGTTGCCTTCAGTCCTATTGCTGGTCACCAGAGAGAAGAGATCAAAGACTCCCTCACCACTCCCCCTTGTGAGGAAGCTGTAGGCTGCCATGAGGCCTTCCCTCAGTCTCTTCTTATCTAGACTGAACAAACCAAAGCACCTCAACCAACCTTTTTATGTCTTCCCCTCACTATCTTTGTAGCCCTCCTTTGGACACTATCTGATAGTTTTATAACTTTCTCATATTGTGGAGCCCAAAACAGAAATATATTTACAGTACTGAAAGAGATCTGCTGAGTTGTCAGAACCTTGTCTGATAAGAAAAAATTAGAATATAAAATAATTAGTGAATTAAAATAGTTGAATTATTTTTTCCTAAGAAATATCTTATTCTGTAATGTGATCCAAAACAAAACTTTTTGGTTTTTTTTGTTATTGTTTTGTTTTGTTTTAATGCTTGATCATCTTTGGGTGAAGGAGAGGAGGAGAGAAAAAAATAATTGGGGAAACAGTACATTCTTTCTCTGATCATATCCAAGACTGTGAAAACGATTGCCAAATGTCACTTATCTGATCATCTGAAACAAAAATGGGCACTTAGCAAATGAAAATAAAGTGGCATTTTTACATGAAGAAACACATAGTGTACTTAATCTTCTACTTTTGAGGAAAGAGTCCAGGCTAATATAAATGACCTTGTGTGTATCAGTTTTCGATGAACACCATAGCATACACATGTGAAAAAGGTAAGATCTATTTTGACCATATAGTACAACCTCCTGAAATGAGTTCAAGGTTGCAATACATACGTTTTTGGTTTGTCTTTTCTTTTACATACATGGTTTTCAGAAGGTTTTGCTACTTTACACACAATTTTATTTTAAGAGCATTTCCTCACTCTAGAAAATGGTATTAACTGAAAGCTAAACATACAAATGCATCAAAAATTTATTCAATTTTTTGTTCTTGTTTTCTTTCCAGTCAGGACAATCTTTGCTCTCCCCTGGTTCACCTACTGTAAATTTTACAATCTATCTCCTGTTGGCAACACTGTAAGTTTACTTGTAAAAAAATATTACCAAAAAAGAAAAAAAAGAACAAAAAATTACTTTCCTTTCTTGCACTATCCAGTGAAAAGCCAATTTCCAGATCTAAGGATGAGTAGCAGAAAAGTTTCTTCATTCAAGGAGTCAGTATGTTTTTCTCTTCTGATCCTTCCCAAAGGGTGATAGTTTGTTATAATAATATAGTATCTGTAATAATATATAGTTTCTTATATAAGATAATGGTGATTTATCTGATTGTTTATCATCTAATTGGAGTCTGTGATACTGTATTGGATTTACATGGCAAGGACTTGATAGCAAGAAAGCTGCAGGGGTGGCCTCTTTGAGGAGAATGCAGAAGCTACCCCTTGTTAGATAAGGGCCAGTTTCAGCCAGCTCCAAAGGGACCTGCTGCTGGCAAGCCAAGACAATAAGCGATGTTGTTTGTACCTCTGTGAGAGCAGATTTAAGAAAGAGAAAAAAAAAATGCTGCACAACAGCAGCTGGGACAGCGAAGAGTGAGAACCAGCCCTACAGACCCCAAGGTCAGTGAAGGAGGGGGAGAGTTGCTCCAGCTACGCAGCAGAAGTTCCCCTGGGGCCTGTGGAGAGGCTCCTGGTGGAGCAGGCTGTCCCCCTGCAGCCCATGGGTCCCACATGGAGCAGATCTCCACACTGGAGCCCCCGGTGGAGCAGGTGGATGTGGCCTGGAGGAGGCTGCAGCCCATGGAGAGCCCCCGCAGGATCAGGCCCTGGGCCAGAGCTGCAGCCTGTGGAAAGGAGCCCACACAGGAGCAGGGGGCCTGTGGGGAGCTGCCGCCTGTGGAGGACCCGTGCTGGAGCAGTTTGCTCCTGACAGATGGACCTCGTGGTACAGAGCCATGTTGGAGCATTTCTTGAAGAGCTGCTGCCTGTGGGAAGCCAGCATAGGATCAGTTCAGGAATGACTATATCCCATGGGAGGGACCCCACGTGGAGCAGGGGCAGAGAGTGACCATGAAGGAGCAGCAGAAATGTTAGGGACTGGAGGAAAACACATTACACTCCTATCCTCAAAATGGTAAAGAATGGGGACCTGTGGAACTATAGGCTACTCAGCCTTGCTCCGATCCCTGTGAAGGTGATGGAGAAACTTGTCCTGGAAGTAATTTCTGGGTCCACGAAGGAGAAGAAAATCATCAGGAGTAGTCAGTATGGATTCAACAATGGGAAATCATTCTTGACCAACTTGATAAACTTCTAAAATGAAATAACTGACCTGGTAGATAAGGGAAGAGCAGTAGATATTGTCTACTTTCACTTCAGTAAGGTGTTTGACATTGTCCCCTATAAAATCCTCATAGACGAGCTGTTGATGCATGGACTGGAGGAACAGTCAGAGAGGTGGATTAAAAACTAGTTGAATGCCAGGCACAGAGGGTGGTGATTACTGGCACAAAATCTAGTTGGAGGCCAATAACTAGTGATGTACCCCATGGATCGATACTGAGTCCAGCCCTGTTTAACTTCTCATTAATAATCTGGATCTGGGGAAGACTGAACCCTCAGCAAGTTTGCAGATGACACAAAACTGGGAGGATTGACTGATACACCAAAGTGTCATGCTGCCACCTAGAGAGACCTCAATGGGCTGGACAAATGGGCTGATAGGAACCTAGAATCGTAAAATGGTTTGGATTGGAAAGGACCTTAAAGGTCATCTGGTTCCAATCCTCCTGCCATGGGCGGGGATGCCACACATTAGACCAGGTTGCTCAAAGCCCCATCCAACCTTGTCTTGAACACTTCCAGGGATGGGGCAGCCATGACTTCTCTGCTCAACCTGTTCCAGTGCCTCACCGCCCTCATAGTAAAGAATGTCTTCCTAATATCTAATCTTTTTTAGTTTAGAAACATTAATCCTTGTCTTATCACTTCACTTCCTGACAAAGAGTCCCTCTCCTCGTTAAGTTCAACTAGGAAAAGTGCAAACTCCTTCACCTAGGAACAACTGCATGCACCAGTATATACTGGGGATCACCCAGATGGAAAGCAGCTTTGCAAAAAAAAAAGGACATGGGAGTCTTGGTGGATACCAAGTTGAACACAAGCCAGCAATGTGTCCTTGCCACTAGATAAGGTAATGGTATCCTAGGTTTCATTAGGCAAAGTATTGCCAGTAGGTAGAGGGAAGTGATCCTTCCCTCTGCACAGCACTGGTGAAGTTACACTTGTACTGTGTCCAGTTCTGGGCACCCCAGTACCAGGGAGATGTGGACAAACTGGAGAGAGTTCAACAAAGAGCCACTAAAATGATCAAGGGACAGAAGAATCTCTCCTGCAAGGAAAGGCTGAGAGCATGGAGCTGAGACTCTTTTACCTAGAGAGGAGAAGACTCCTGTCTTCTCTGAGGGGGAATCTCATCAATCTTAAATACCTGAAGAGAGGGTATAAAGGGAGGTGCAAAGAAGATAGAGTCAGGCTCTTTTCAGGACCCTGGTTTACATAATTAAAATTACATGATGCCTATGGCTTTCATGCAGCTCTTAAAAAAAAAAAAAAAAAAAAAAAAAGCTTCAAAGCTATTAATGTGGAAGTTCCAGCTGTCAGAGTCTTTATAGATGAAAATATTTGTACGCAGTCTAAGTGGTTACTTTATAAATTTCAGTGTCTATTGTCTGGAGCATCTGCACAACTACACAAGCTTTTTTGTTATAAAAAGGGCTTGCAAGAACTTGAGCTTTGCTCAAGACAAAAATAAACAACTTGTCACTGCTGCTGTAAAGCTGTTAAGATCATTCCAATCAGAATTGTATTCTGATGCCAGAAAGGATCTTATCCTTTTATATGATTCTTTATCCTATGGAGCTGGTGCAGTACTATCATGTAGTTCACAGATGAGTGCTGAATAAATGATCGGTTTTGTGTCTGGAACCATCTCCAGCAGAAAAGGTGTGCATTTCACTTGCTCATAAAAGTTAGATGAAGTTTACTATAGTGCAAAATGGTTCATTATGGCTTATCTAACAGCCACTGCACTGTTTGTACAGGTTAGAAAATGCTCCAGATTTTTTATGCAATGAGTGGAAAAAGATCCTTCTTATGCCAAAACAGATAATGGTTTTCATAGAATCACAGAATCAGAGAATATCCTGAGTTGTAAGGGACCCACAAGGATCATCAGGTCTAACTCCTGGCCCAAGACAGAACCATCCAAAGAAAAAGAGGAGAGGAGAGGAGAGGAGAGGAGAGGAGGGGAGGGGAGGGGAGGGGAGGGGAGGGGAGGGGAGGGGAGGGAGGAGAGGAGAGGAGAGGAGAGGAGAGGAGAGGAGAGGAGAGGAGAGGAGAGGAGAGGAGAGGAGAGGAGAGGAGAGGAGAGGAGAGGAGAGGAGAGGAGAGGAGAGGAGAGGAGAGGAGAGGAGAGGAGAGGAGAGGAGAGGAGAGGAGAGGAGAGGAGAGGAGAGGAGAGGAGAGGAGAGGAGAGGAGAGGAGAGGAGAGGAGAGGAGAGGAGAGGAGAGGAGAGGAGAGGAGAGGAGAGGAGAGGAGAGGAGAGGAGAGGAGAGGAGAGGAGAGGAGAGGAGAGGAGAGGAGAGGAGAGGAGAGGAGAATCACCAATTTATTGCAACAAATTAGTTACAAGTGAAGAACTGTCAGAATAGAATGGTATCGTTCTGTTTGAGGAGACCTACAAAGATCATTAATTCCCAATGTAATGAAGATTTTTAATTACATGTGGAATCTTGAGGTGCTGCTTTAGCAAATAAAATGTGGCTCCTGGGATAATGAGTTACTGGAAGTTTTGGGAGGCAAATATGGTCCATCCATCATAGCACCTTACTGGTGAATTTAAGCATAATTTACAGTCACTGAGGTTCAGATTTTGTGTGTCTGACAGGGAAAATGCAGATGTATGTCAGTAGGTAGCAGAAAACAGCACTTTCATCTACATGTCTGTACAAAGAAACATTTAGATATAAACCCTTTACAGTTTCCGATCATATCTCAAATTGCTGCTCTGATGTCAAGGTTTTGAGAGAAAAGAGACTGGATTGGGACTTCCATGCAGTTAAGAAAGGAATAGCTCAGAACAATAAACATTCTCTGAATGTTTCTAGTGCACTATTTAAATTTCTTCATCACAGAGAAAACAAGTAACCTGAGACATAGGTTACAGATAACATAACCTGTTTCTTTACTCCCATTTACCTTGAAGCAAAGTCTTCTGAGATGGTACAGACAACCAGAAACATGTTTGTTTCTGGTCATTTTTGGCCTGCAGGGGCACTCAAATCCATGAACACAACAAGAATATTCTGTCCATTCAGAAACAAAGTTTGAGTGAACCTCAGTATTTTCATGTTACAGGCCCTTTAACGTACAATTTAACATCATTATTATGAAAACATCAGTGAAAGGAATATATTATTGGAATTTACCCTAAGACACTGAAAGTCCCAGGAACAAGTTTAAAGTTATAATTAGCTTCCTCTCCTTCTCATGCTGTAAAGAGGCTTTAAAACCCATTTCTGTCAAAACAAACAATATATTAATAGTGTCCTTCATGAATCAGATGGTTAGGAGTAGCTTGTCTCATTCCCTTTGCCCCATTTGTCCTCTTCTTTCCTTCACATTCTTGATGTCTTTTCCAAGCCCAGGGTAAAAAGTGGAGTAAACATATAAGGAAAGAATGGAGCTCAGACAACAGAGTAACACAAACAACTTTGTAGTGTAATTGTTTGTTTATCCCTTGGATAGTAAAACAAAGCAGAATATAATTGGTGAGAAACAGGGACTGGTTTCAGAAAGATGGAAGTTTGCAATGAGGGCAGATTTCATTATGAGATTTTTGAACCATCTAATCATTTAATGAAAAGATTCTGTTTTACCCCTTACTCTGATGCAAGGACTGAGAATGACTGATCATTAATTTCTTTATATTATTATTAATATTGTATTTCAATGTAGAAAGCTAAAAATAATTCTAGGTTTCATTAAAAAAATTAATCAAAATGGAGATATCTCAAACTGCTTCTGTGCCAGTGCAGAATAAATTGGATGCAGCTTGGTATGTGGCAGTCAAAAAGAGCAAGGATGCTTTGGGACTATGCAAAGCTGAAGCATATTAACCATGAGAAGAACAACAAAAAAAATCATGGGACTCCTTTTAGAGGCCCAATGAATCATTCCTGAGAACAGAGATGTCCTGAATTAAATGTAGTATTTCAACAGCGCCTCTGTGCTTCAATTTAGTCAGAAGGGAAGATGGTGCCTGAGTTTCACTGGGATGGCACACTGAGACTTTTCAGCTTTAAAGCTGTCATGCTGTGGAAGCCTGCAGAGGCTCTACAGCTATGCAAGTCTGACATTTGCTGAATACAGTCCTTAATGATCACACTAGATCTCTCTGAAGTTATTTGTGATCTGAAACATGGAAAAAAAAAAAAGAAAAGGTAAAAAGCTGTAATGAAGATAAGAGGCACCCAACAATTCACATTCTGCACTTCTTGCAAGGAAGTTGTTGTCTGTGATCCCAAAGAACTGAGTTTTATGTCAGTTTATCTGAATAAATTTACAGACAAAATAAGGAGATAGTTTTGCCAATTTAAACTCCTCACATTCCATTACCTTCTCAATATATAGACAAACACCAAGATGAAGGCCAGTTATCTTGTGAATCCTGTTTTGTGAATACACTACTCAGAGTCTTGGACTGCAGCTGCCTCTTTACCTAGAAAAGAACAAAGAAAGAAAGACAGGATAAATGGAAAAGTAATTCTCACATCTCCATTTCTACAGCATTTTTTGGGGGATAGAAGTAGGGCAAAGACATGGGTAAAAGGTATTTATACTCACAATGGTGAGCAATGCTGTATGAGAATATTTTCATGAATGTCCAAAATAAATGGAAGAGAATTTGAACAAGGACTTTTTATGTATGTATGTATTTATTTATTTATTTTTAAGAATGAGAGATTAGCAGATACCCTTTTTTCAGCTGGTGAATCAGTTGTGATAGATTTCTACAGCAACATCATTTCTTTCAAAAAATGAAAGTGTTATCTCAGTATTATTCATGATTTTATTTACCTCTCTTTAGTTTATGGTGTTTTTTATTATTATTTTATTTTTATTTTTTTCTTATTTATTTCCTGTGACTTATCAGAATACTATGCAGATACAAATGAGTACACTTTCCTTTTAAGTATGTCTTTACTTCTCAAAGACTTGTTTTGTTTTGTTTTGTCTTGTCTTGTCTGCCTGAGAGCTGCAAGAGAAACAACTTGTATTGGAACACAGCAATAATAAAACCACTATGCTGTTAGATGTAGTATTCTTTGAGAAAAGGATGCTACTGTGTATTTGTTATATTTAGGGCCATACATGGATTGCCCTAGAGAAAGGCTTTTTTATTATTATTATTTTATAGCAAGATAAGCGTAAGAGTAGAGAAATTAAAATTGGAAAAAAAAATATACTATAATTATATATGCCTTATTTTTAATGACACTAAAAGGACAATATTTCAAAGAAACACTGATATAATAGTATACATTTCAATGCCACATCATCATCTGAGCAAAAATACAATGAGATGCTTCAGATCAACTTTTAGGAGTCAGATATAACTTCTCTGTTCAGTAAAGAGGAAAAATGACTCTTCCATCTTTCCTGGTCATACATACTTGGAGATGTCTGTAGGTTTCCTTCTATATCTGTAACTACGGATAATGACACCTCACTGCTTGCTGATTTCTATACATCCTATATGGAGGATTCAGACAAAACATCAGTGTTTTGTTTCAGAGCAGTGGAATGGTTATGAAGTGAATTTCCGGGTCACACCACAAAAAGCATGTCAGTTTGATTTATACAAAGAGTGGTTTAAGTGAGTGTAAACCATATTCCTTCTGGAGGAAGGTAAACTAAGATTTTCATTGTATTTGCTTCAGAAAAGTGTCCCATAATGATCTGAACCAAGTGGTCCACACTGACATGAGTTCCTTCAACACACATGCTCCACTGGAAGTATATGTATACATACTTTCACATTTGCTGTTGCCCACTACCTCTCAGGTCTTTGACTAATGCACTTTCTTATACACACACTTCCGCTTGATCAAAATCATTTTACTGTTGTACTTCCACCCATGGCTCCTTAATTGCTTGCATTTTCTGTCTCCCTCTTTCTTATAGCCTCTTTACCATTGCCGTCTTTTGCAAAGGCAGTAGCTATTTCTGAATATTCAGGAAGGTCCTAGCTGCATTCCCAAGGAAATGACAGAGCTCATTCTTAATGAAATGACAGTGTCATGAGAGGGTTAAATGTTTGTGTCATCTAATCTTGTGGAAGTATCTAACTCTTAATGGGAACTGAGAGAGAAGACAAACAATGCCTCAATTCATACCAGAAGATGAAAGACTGTGAAAACTCAGGACAACAGCTACACTTTGAGTGCAATGCAGAAGATATTCACCTGTTACAGAGCTCTTCAGCTGGTCTTTAGGTGAGAAGATACCACCAGGACTGCTTTTGGACTGGGTGTTCACCCCTAAGGTCCTGGGGTCACCATGTAGGAAAGCTTTAAGAACCTATCTGGCACTGCTCTACAAGCCTTTCTGGCTTGCTCCCTGCTACAGATTGTATCAGGAACCTCCTGTGTCATGTGTCAGCACTCCAGTTTCCAACCAGGGAAAAAAAAAAAAATGTTCTTCTGTACTTGTCATTATTACCTGTGCAGAAGAAGGGAAGAATGACAGTTCTGGTCTCAGAGTTGCAGAGAGATGACACATAGCACTGGATCATAAAGGCTGTTTTGTCTTTAAAAGCTGACCTGGGGCTCTGAGCTGTGAGAGAATCTTCTGCCTGGCATTTAGGAATCTCAGAAAATGCCTGCCCAATCTGCGGCCCCTGTGAGTCCAATTCAGTCATTCAGTCCCAGTGGCTAGCCACACTGTAGCAATACAGTCACCACAGTCTTATATAAAGACCAATGCAGACGATTGCTTTGATCTTTCTGAAAGCATTGTGTTATGAGCTGATGATATGGTGAAAGAGCCACACATAGAGTGGTTTTCTGTTATATGGCCTTTTGAATATCTGCCTACAAACTACAGTGACAATCAGGGGAGAAGTTTTATTTATTCCATATACAGAGCGGTTAGTGGCCAAGTTAATATTTGGTGATTATAACTCTCCTCTTCTCTCCCCTCTCTGTTTTCTTTCATTCACAAACTTTTGTCATGTCACTAGACAACTGAACCTCAGTGAGCTACACAAAGAAAACAGTGGCAGAACAAAACTGCTTCTGCGACTTGATTGGTTCATGAATCTGTCTTCATTTGGTTTTGAGTAGCCACTTCAGGCTCAGGTGGTTAATTGTTTGCAAGAATGATATCAGGTGCAGGCTTTCATCTCTAGTTTTAGTAGACAGGCTGAAGGAAGAGGATTAGCTGGAGGCTGTGAGCTTCTTTGGGGTCAGGGGAAGAAAATACTGTGTTTTGCCACATTTGCACACGTGCTATCATTTGTAATGGAACACAGTCACAGCATGCTGTATTGTTACATGGTCTGAAATCAGAAACAGCAAACTTGATTATCAGTGAGAACTCAGTGAGAACTTCAGGATTCTCAAGAGAAGCAGCATTGTGGGTTTTTTGTACAGCCTTGATGGCACATGTCTCAGATGTGGATGGTCACCTGCAGGGCCTGAAGTTGGCATAGAAAACACAAACTGGGCAACCCCATTACCTTCTCATCCACTGTACTTGGGAGCACTCTGAGCAAGATACATATACACACACACACACACGTGTATATATATATATATATACATAATTTTATTGTCTTATGTACTTTTTGTCCTGAACAAGCTAAACAAGCAAAACAGGAGTTTAACAGTTCTGTGGAAAAAATTACTTCTTTTTGTAGAAAGCATACATATTTTTGAATGCACTTAAGGCTTCCCTCCCCCCCCCCCCCCCCCCCCCATTTATCTTAGATTTAGACAAACAAAGGCACAGTACATTTGCACCCTATTAAGGTTAGTATTTTGCATGTTCAGATACAAACGTATGACTGATAGTGAGGTTGACAGGTAAAATTTCCCTATATTCCAGAAGGAATGAAGTAGAGTGATTTATTATTATATCCTTTCAAAGAAAGTACTAGAATCCCCATGGATCCGAGTTAGGAATGTGTAATTAACAACACACTGAAATGATCCACAAATTTATCAATAGATAATTCAATAAATCGTTTCCATGCACAGTTTAAGAACCTGCAGACCGAACCCTGGAAATTTTTACTGCTGTTACCCACGCTATTCAAACAAGAGGTTTTAGAGAATGGCATCTGAGGTCTTGATCATCATTCTGCCCACAGTGTTGACCCTAACCTGGTCAAGTTACTGATCAGTAGGGGTTCAGTGTTGTAAGGTTTCACAAGAGGGAATGAGAGCTAGCCACTCCCTTTAACATAGGTATGATTTTTTGAAATTCTAAGCTATAATACTGAAGTAGTAGTAGCTCACAGTGGTGTCAACTCAAAGGAAAACCTACGTTGCCTCTGCAAAAAGAATATTACATTCATTGCTAGTCATCCCACATCCCCAATTTAATGCTGGTGTGTTAATTAGACTTGAGCAGGAACACAAACAGGCAAGAGCATAGGCAGGAAGAGAAAGCAGATTCGTTTCCATCAGTGAGGTTATAAATGAGCCATGTTGGAGCAGGCTATGATATGTTACTATCATTTGCCTGCCACAGAAGAAAGGCCAGTGTGACACTTTTCAGTGTAGTGAAGGCAGTGGAATACCTTTACTTTTTGTAGCTTTGTATCACATGTAAAATGGGAATATTCAGTCTCAGAGACAGAACTAATCTATCCCGAATTAAAGCCCCAGACCACACAGAGTGTAGCTGTAAGAACAACCTCAGTTTATTCACTCTTCCTATTGTACTATTAGCAAGTAATTACTTGCTAATGTAGACCTAGCCAATGAAGCCTGGAGGCTGTGCTAAATTTTTCTCTTTGGAAATCCTCTACATACCCCGACCTTCAAACCGTCTAAATTCAAGTGGTTCTTTAGACATGAAGAATGATCTCTCTCACACTAGGAAGAGTTAGCACTGATAAAGAAAAGAAAAAAGAAAAAAAAAAATAAAAAAAATAAAAAAAAAAAAGACATGTCAGATCAGTTATATTCATGGAGAAGGCCACACTCTGAATGACAAGTGAGAGTAACCAGCAGGGAAAACATAACTAAAGAAACTAAAACAATCTTTTTGTAGTCCTCTTTGCTTTTCTTTTTACTCAGTGAAATGGGAAATATATAACATTGCTATTCCTATCTGTAGCACCAGAGTAGTCACTGCCATTAATAAAAATTATTTGCCTTCATCTAGCTTCAGCTTTGTTTTTCTGCCCATCATCCTGGAGTCCAAACATTTTGGAGCTTTATCAGTTTTGTAATGAGGCCCATAACAGAACTTTGGAGAAAAGCTGTATATTTCTGATTTTCTCTTGATAAATAACAAAAAGAAAAAAAAAATCCAGAAACATTAGGGAACAAATTCTGTTCTCCAATAACATCACAGGTCTCTCTCACTGAAGTTAGGAGTCACAGGTGCACATAGGAAGGTAAAGAGATGAGATCCTATCTATATACAGCCTTTCTTGAATAAAAATGCTGTCAGGTATTTAAGATGTCCTCTTTCCGATGTTTATTTAGAATATATTTTTGGTGCAGCTGGGAATATTATACTAACAAATAAGCAAGCCTGAGTAATGAGGATGTAGCACATCTGATACTCTTAAAGGTAAATACATGAATTTGTATCACTGCTAGTATAAATGCAGATGTGGCTTCCAGCACTGATATGTGATGAGTGACTAAAGTCAGCTTAAGATGAAAGACTGCAAAGTTAAAAGTTCATTGATTGTGAATACTTCCATGGTATCATAACATAATTTAAAAGCCTTGAAATTTCGGGGTAGGAGAGGTTTTGTGAAAGACCAGTTATGGATTACTTTATTGACAAATTTTCTGATGGTTTCAAAGCAAAGCTATAGTAAATGTCTTTCTAATATTTTCTCTCCAGTAAGCTATGATTTAATAACTGTTGTTTTATTAGTAGAAACACATAGCCTACCATAGCCCCCACCCCCACAAGGGTAGGGAAGGCCACATCATAACTGAAGTCTGAAGTAAATTTGTTTATCCTATAAAATACTAATATTAAGAAGGAAGTAGTTAAACAACACACAAAATATATAGGATGAAATTCTTCTGCCAATTGTTTTGACTTAAATATGGAGCAATTCTACAGTCTCTATTTAGAAAATTCCAGACTTTAACATAAGAGGAAAGAAAAAAAGTAGTGAAACTTGACCACTGGTCTATGGAGGATTGACAACAGATCTGTTACCAACTTTGTGTTGGTATAAATCTAGGAATTACTCCACTGAAGTTCAAGAGGAAAAAAAAAATGCATTGGGCATATCAACACATGAGAGATCTGAAGCTCTGATCTCTAATCTAAATTAGTTTTGGAGTGCACAGATGTACTAGGCCTAAAGAGACAGTAAAAATCCTCTCTAAATATAGGCTATAGTTCACGGTCAGAATATTCAGATTTAAACCAGTGCTATTCATCTTATTGACCCCTGAACAAACAGAGAAGGTGCAGAGGAATAAAGAGAGCAGGATCTATGTTTTTCTCATGATCCCATTATGCTGGAGTTAATAAGGAAGCAATAATAGCTGTCAAGTATTCTGGAACAGAAATAATTTCCACAGAGGAGGAAGAGAGCAGAAAAAAAAAAATCTCCATCATCATTTCGGACAGGTCTGAAAGTAGACAATCTGCACATCCAGAAAATGAAAAGATTTCAGTAATGTTAATGAGATTCTTGCCCTTTATTTTTTCCTAGACTGTCATCTGGACCACTTTCTATTTGAATTAATGTCAAAATTCCTATTTGTATTCTCTCTTTTATTACTTTATGACTGTGTTCTCTTCTCTTCTGTCTTTTTGTTTGTTTGTTTTTCCTTCCACACTGAAATTCTATAGCTATTTCAGTTTGCTTCATGGACATGTTCTTAAATTTCAAGGAGTTTGCTCATCAAGGCATATTTGCAGAAATTTGCAGAACTTTAAAGTACTCTTCAATACGCAAACATATTCTAGTAGCTCTGACAACAAAATTATTTGTACTTAGCACTATGAGTAAAACTGAATTTTTAATTGATATAAACATATTTCTTCATTGATTGTTACATGATACAGGACCAAGATATCTTGCTCAATATATAATTTATAGCATGAAACTGAAGTTTATGATATCATTAAAATGCATATTAAGTAAAAAGAAATCAACATTTATAAAAAAAACACTATGATTTGAAAACAGACTTGTAATAAGGCAAATAAATAAATAAACTATCTTTTCATATGTATTGGTACAGTAAAAATAAAAGGCAATGTCTGAGATAAATGCATGAAAACAATGAAAAGAATAAGGCCTATAATCATGTCATTAATTAAAGAAGAATTATATCAACTCCATTTTTTAAAGCCAATTTTAAAATCTACTGTTAGGGTTTTAATTCGTATAAAATTGTTTGGTACTTGAAGTGAAGGTAACATATAATGGTATTTGCTTTTTTATTCAGTGTTGCATTTAAATACCATTCTCTGAAAAAGAACTAAAGATAACTTCAAGCTGTTGGTTTAGTGCCTGTCAGTTCTTGCGAATATTATCTATCTAAACATTTTGAATGGCGTATTGACAGTGCAACACAAAATTCTGACATCCATCCTCACACATGGAAAAAAAAAAATTGATGCATGAAAATTTCCACTGTTTCCAGATGGGCTTCTCATGGAATAAAAGTCTCCACAGTATACTGAAAATTGTAAAGTATATAATCAGAAGTACAGAGTACTCGCAGAACAGATTAGAAGAAGTGATTCTAAAGATCGAATAAAGAAAAGTGGTTATTTTAATTCAGAGAAACTCTAGAAAGCTGAATTTTAACATTACTTTTTCTAAACTATAAAATTCATTAACCATGGATAAAAAATAACTTTTTTTTTTTTTTCCCTCAGTTAAATCTTTAAAGATTAAGGGGTTCATTTCCACAATTGTGTAGTAAAATGTAGGTGTCTAACACAGGTATCTGTATGAAATTTAGGCATTTAGTGCTCTAAGCATTAATCAGCAATATCTGGAGATATATTTAGCCAACCAGCTTTATACTTGTGGGGAGATGTAAAAAACTTTAGACTTCATTAGCTATATTGACTAGGTCTATTAAGTGGAATTCAGTTTCCCAAACATAGACATTTTGGCTGTCATCTTATTTTACTTCAACCTTCTACATTTTGTTGTATAAATTGTGTTGTTTTTTTGTTTGTTTGATTTTCAGAAAACAAAATTTTGAAAGAGTATCAGTAACCAAAAACATGATTTAACATTTCTTTTGTTTGTTTTCCTTCTGAATCTGCCAAACCTTACTAGTGAGAGCCCTGAGCACTGTCACTCAACATTAATAACAGGAACACTTTACATTCTGCTCCCTAATATTATTCTGAGAGGACTGTTTTATGTACATGTCCTGGTTCCAGTTAGGACAGAGTTAATTTTCCTCATAGTAGCTGGTAGGGTGCTATGTTTTGGATTAGGATGAGAAGAGCGCTGATAACATGCTGATGTTTTAATTGTTGCAGAGCAGTGTTTACACCAGGCCAAGGACTTTTCGGCTTCTCGCTCTGTCCTGCCAGCGAGCAGGCTAGGGGTGCAGCAGGAGCTGGGAGGGGCCAGACCCAGGACAGCTGACCCAAACTGGCCAAAGGGGTATTCCATACCATCTGACGTCATGCTAAACAATATATAGGGGTGGCTGGCCGGGGTGGGGGGCCGGCTGCTCGGGGATAGGCTGGGCATCGGTCAGCGGGTGGTGAGCAATTGCATTGTGCGTCACTTGCTTCATACCCATCATCATTATTAATACTATTATTATTATTATTATTATTATTATTATTATTATTATTATTATTATTTTCCTGTCTTAATAAACTGTCTTTATCTCAACTCACAGGCTTCACTTTCCCATTTCTCTCCCCCATCCCAGAGAGGGAGGGGGGAGGGTGAGCGAACGGCTGTGTGGTGCTTAGCTGCCAGCTGGGTTAAACCACAACAGTACATTAAAAAAAGTTTCCAGTTACTATATCTTATGATTATGAGTCATTAATTTTACATTTCTGAAAGTTAAAAGCATTGGTCTTCATATATTCATATATTAGTTTTCTAATATATGGTCTTATATTCATATATGCAAATATTTGTAAAGGTTCTTGTTGGAATTCTTCCTGAGGATGTGAATTAGAGGATTTCAGGTTGCATATTGGGGTGAGTAAAGACAAATGTTGTATTGAAGAATGGGATGGAGAAACCTAAGCCATGTATCAAGATGTGTTACCATCTAGATACTATAATTAATGTTTTATTATACTGAGATAAGCATGAATAAATGATAAGCTTTGCTTAACATACTGAGCTGAGAGAAGGGTCAGGAATTTGAAGGAAGGTATCAGGACTCTTAATAGAGGAGGAGGAGGAGGGGAACTGATGAATAATCAAATTAACGTCTGAGAAGTGGTAATATATGTGGTGAATAATTTCATAATTCTTCTGCTGTGGTAAGATATTAGGGCTGTATTCCAGGCCCAGTAAAACTACTTGCAACAACAGTGCAAAAATATATTAATATTATAGGGATAATGTAAAAACATACCATTCAATGGCCATTTCAAGGTCAGAAAATGGGAAAAGGAGGGGAAAAAATGGGAAAAGGCTATTTATTTATTTATTTATTTGCTGCCTACTTCTCTCTATTGCACAGGTAGACTTTTACAGATTACTCTAAGCAAACTATTTCAGACTGTTTTATAAATGACAGGGCAATGGATGGTATCAAAATAGATCACTGCATCATGAAATGATACCCCAGCAAAATGACAGGAAGTTATGCGTTAATTACAGTTCTGTTGGGATGGGTAGCTCAACCAATTAAAATATGACCTCAGTTTTTGCAAATATTTTATATTCAGAATAAGAAGAGTACCAAAAAAATCCTCAAAAAGTATGTCTCTCATCTAAATAGTATGAAGCTTTGAGGTAAGGCAAATATTCTGTTCCATTGCACAAAGGAAGGGGAAAGATTTCCATTCCAAGAACAACCTATCTATTCGTATTTCTCAAATACAAAGTTTGGCTAACAAAACATTCAGGAGCAATCATACTATAAAACAAAGCAACAGTACATCTTTATCTTCAGGGACATCAGCCATAGACACAGATGTTCACTTTGCATCCATTCAAGTAACTTTTTTTTTTTGTGACTGAATTTACATGCTGACAACTGTTAATCCAAACAGATCATTAGTGTCAAGCACGCAATTTGAAATGACTTTTTTCACTTTCTCATACTTCTTGTACAATATTCTACGTGTGCAGTATATTGCTGTTTTATCTGCCACATGTTGATAAAGATTTTAGACCTTATGCAATTTTAAGCCCCTTGTAATCTAGTTTCTTCAAAAAATCACTGC
The DNA here is from genome assembly GCF_964211835.1 of Anser anser. Classification (NCBI taxonomy): domain Eukaryota; kingdom Metazoa; phylum Chordata; class Aves; order Anseriformes; family Anatidae; genus Anser; species Anser anser. The sequence continues at coordinate 178,073,336 of NC_139720.1, read as the reverse complement.
TTTGTTTTCTCTTAGTTATAAATGAAACAGTTTTATGTTTTCAGAGAGCAAAAAATATCTCAGGATATTTCAGACAATCACATAGGATTACTTTTTTTACCCACAGTGATTATGTGAAATCAATTCCTAAAGTCTAGATAATCGCACACTTGTTTTGTGACTATTTTCACAGCATATGGTTCTAAAGCTTTAGTTAAAGCTGTTCTGATGACTTGCCTGCTAGCACATGGCACTACTGAGAGGAAAGATTTAGGTTAGTACCTTAGGCTTACTAACACAATCAAAAAGCTAGACTTGAGTGATGGCAGGATTGTACCACCAGTGTGACTTGAGAGGTTTTTTGGGTGTGTGTTTTATTTACTTTTTTTTTTTTTTTTTTTTTGTTTTTTTGTTTTTTTTTTAGAAATGAAGAAGAAGCAGAAGAAGAAGAAGAAGAAGAAGAAAGAAAAAGAAAGAACAAGGAGGAAGAGGAAGAACAAGGAGGAAGAACAAGGAGGAAGAACAAGGAGGAAGAGGAAGAACAAGGAGGAAGAGGAAGAACAAGGAGGAAGAGGAAGAGGAAGAACAAGGAGGAAGAACAAGGAGGAAGAACAAGGAGGAAGAGGAAGAGGAAGAGGAAGAGGAAGAGGAAGAGGAAGAGGAAGGGGAAGGGGAAGGGGAAGGGGAAGGGGAAGGGGAAGGGGAAGGGGAAGGGGAAGGGGAAGGGGAAGGGGAAGGGGAAGGGGAAGGGGAAGGGGAAGAGGAAGAGGAAGAGGAAGAGGAAGAGGAAGAGGAAGAGGAAGAGGAAGAGGAAGAGGAAGAGGAAGAGGAAGAGGAAGAGGAAGAGGAAGAGGAAGAGGAAGAGGAAGAGGAAGAGGAAGAGGAAGAGGAAGAGGAAGAAAAGGAGGCAAAATTGCAGGAAAAGTTTTCTCTCAAAATAAAGGGCTCAAGAGTTCAATAGTCCCAGAGGTCCTATACGTAAATATATATATATATATGTCCTATATATATATTTTTTTCCAATTAATTTGGAATGTCACTTGTGTACAGGAAAACACAAGCCTTATTTCGAGAATTTTAGCAAAATAGTTTAACTTTTCCACCCTGTCTTTCCAGGCTGAGAGCCAGACAAAAGTGGAATGCTTCTGAACATAGAAAAGAATGAGAAAAGGAAAGGATGGAAGACAAAGACAGAAGATGGAGGGGGGACAGGAAGGAGTGCCAATGACCTGTGATACTTTCCTCATTATTGCCACAGAAGTTTAAAAAAAAAAAAAAAAGTATCCTTCCTACCACTTGACAGATAGAAGACATAAAATATGTGAAAGAAAACACTATAATTTTCAGATGTTTTTGGAGTGGTGTTAAAAACAAAGCATTGTTTTGGAAACCTAAGGGATTACAGGTACTTCTTGTTGCTTTTAACATTTCACGTGTTGGCCAGTTTCCATGCAGTGAATCTGCCTGGAAAAAAAAAAAAGTAATGTAGTGAATATACAATGAATTGACTGTTGCAATCTTTGAGTGAAATAAGCTTGGTTAATGAAAATCTATAGTGTAAAGATTCATCTGTAAGATTTCAACCCAAATCTTATTTCCATTGGAAGAGATGGATGATAAAATGGATTTGCACATGATCTGCTTTTCTTCATAAGAAAAACCTGTGTGCCAAGTCTTTTGAATTTGATCCTGTATTGCTCAATGGATCATGCCGAATCCAGCCTTGACAAGGAATTCATGATAGTTTCACATAGTGCTTAGAAACTTTTTCCTAGCAATGAAAGTGGAAATCACATAAATCAAATGACATCTGAAGTATCTGATTTTATATTTTCCTCTAGTCTATCTGTAGGATTCTACCACCAGGAATTTATTTATGTCATTCTAAAGGATGTCTCACTGAACCCTCTGTAACCCATTGCCAACTGAAAAGATCTCCAAACAGAGTAAAGCCAATGACTGTTTTGAACACAATACAGGTATTTCTGGCTGTTCAGCAATTACTGCAATTACAGACATTTAGAATCAAGTCCAATAAAATGCATTCATTTATAGGAAGTGGATCATCCTTAAAGAGAGCAAATGTAAAATATTCTTCCCAAAAGTCTGCAGAAAATAACAGTTATCCTGTGTCCCAAAGTCAGTGCTGAAATATCTCTCATGGTATCAGCTGTTTTGGTCTGTATTTATACAGCCTACCACAGAAATCTGATAATTTATAAGTAGGAGTATGAGATGCTACCCTCATATAAGTTTAAAAATAGCTACCATGACAGAGACATACACATACTTCTTTTATCTCTTCTCCCATTTCAAGGAGTGTTTTTGTTTGCTTGTTTGTTTATTTGTTTTTGAACCAGCAATACAAGCAACATGCTTCCTGCTCGACAGGTTGGTATTTAGTATGTATGTAGTAAAGCTGATTGGAATGAAAAGATGCTTTTGGAGGTTATACCTAAGGGGCACCTGGAGCTGTAAAACACGATCTGTATACATAGATGAGATCAAACGTACAAAATGCAACAAAACATCCCAAATCCAACTGGTCTTCCATGATACCCAGGCATAATTCCACTTATGCATAATTCCACTTTCGTCCAGAAGCCTCGTAACAGCTGTGTCAGTGTGGAACTGACCCTTGTCATGGGCACAGCTCTGTGCTAAGGCCTACCTGTGGCGAGCTCAGATCTATGTGTTCCCTCTATGTGTACTTGGGCTCCTGAAGAAGCAAATATCACAGATAACTTTACATTCTTATGGGGTTTTTTTGTTTGTTTGTTTTTCCCCTTCTATTTATAATATAGATAATACAATATGATACAACATAGGAAGAGAAAATAAAACAAATTGAAACAAAAAATAGAATTATATTAACACTAAGGCATGATTTTCAGGAATTTATCTATTCCTTAAAAAACAATGCTTGATGTTCTGCACTTTTAATAATGTAATTGTCACTGGAAACATTAAATGTTTCTGAAAATATGACTAGAGAAGTTTTAAATCTTTCTTGCCTTTCTCTTGCATTCCAAATATATTTTATATCCATTTGGGAGTATAACAGAGCTTAAATATATTATGAAAACAATAGCTTACTTTCATCTGTAATTGAATTAGAAAAGTTTCTTGAAAATCTGACAAATCCACTGGCCTATTAGAACTTCTAAGGTAATTGATTCTGGAGAATTATTTTGTTTTCCTGTTTTATTTATTTATTCCAATTTTCCAGATGGATTTCTTTGTACTTTTTTTTGTTTGTTTGTTTAGTTTGTTTGTTTTCATGCTTTTTTAGTTGTCAAAATACTGCATCTACATCATGCTAATTGAATATTTCTACTTAATTTCAAAGATGTTTTGAGATTTTTGAGGGGCTTTGGTTATATGTTTATATCTCTACTTTTAAGAAATATTTTCCTGTTTAAGGACAGCTCAATCAGTGAAAAAAACTACCAGTGACTCTCAGTGACCTGTTTAAGGACTATCCAGTTTTGATGATACTATGTGGCACTTGAAATCCTGAAATAGTCATCTTCCCTTATCACATGAGTTTTTCCCTTAGATGTCATTACCTAAAACTGCTTGAACAGTATGATCGCCAACATGGAAAGGATTCAGTATGATCTCCAACATGGAAAGGATTATGTGGGAAAGATAACTGGGAAGTTCTGTGAAATAGTACATATTCCCCCAGTCAGCACATTTTTCAATGTGAGGTAGCTACAGATGTTTTAAGAATCTCGTGGTATTAGGGTTTTGTTTGTTTGTTTGTTTGTTTGTTTTAGATGTGGGAAGAGATGCTGCCTGAGAATCGTGGTAATACAATACACCTATGGAAGACCTTACTCTTTAGAGGTAAGAAAATAATGTTGACTCTTCTGTAGCAGTTAAATCTTACGCATTCTTGTCCTGTTGTTTTTATTTCTGATTTTCATCAAGAATATCAGAGCTTATAATGAAGCTAATTTGAATAAAGTTCTAAAGCAGGAATTTGTAAAAGGTTATTTTCATAAAATCCAGATAAGGCATTTATCATTCCTATACTAATTATGTCAATTCCCTGATATGAAAGCTGATATTTTCAGAGGGATATAGCAGTGATAGTTAACAGTGAAAGCAAGAACATCTATGGGGAGCACGCCATTTGGAAGAAGTGTCTCCATAAGTTCACACGAGAAAAGTAGGAGGAAAAAACACTTTTTTTTTTTTTTTTTTTGTTAGTTGTTTAAAGCTCACAATCCTTCCTTCTGAACTAGTCTGGGGGAGAAAAAAGTACAAGTGTAACAGGGATATGAATGAAGACAAACAAGACTTTGAGTAAATACTGTTTTTTTGTTTTGATTTTTTTTGTATATGTTTTGTGTATGTGTTAACCAACACATAACCAATATATATGTAGCCTTGATCTTGTTTCTTATACTGACACCCATTATTTAGGCTAGTCAGAGTCACAATTAATTGATTATAATATATATTTAAGAAAAATCACTTCTCTTTTTAAGCTTCAGATAATGAGAACCAGAGCATCGAAAGGCACATATTAACTTCGTATATGGCTTGGGTATTTTAAACTAACTATTGGATTTTACATATTTAGTTGTTTTATATCAATAACATCCTGAATTCATCCATTTATGTTTACATTAATTCTTTATTTCCAAGTGTGTGTGCAGGAGGAACAGAATTAGTATTTGTTTCATTGATGAAGTTATTTTGCCAATCTTTGTCCTAATTATTTTTTTAATCCTTTTTTTGTGTACTTCCTCCGAATCCAAGAACTATGAAAGTCTATTTTCTGAAAATAAACTCTTCAGACACTATTTTGCATTTTTGTTTTAATTGTTCCAATTCTGCTTTTAGGCAGAAATTTGTAGTAATTTGGCTTCCTGTATACAGGCACATGACTCTCTAAATACTTGGCTGGGAGCTGGCATTTCACCATTCTAAAGAATTGTGACATTATGGTGTGTTACACCATGTAATGACCTTATGGTCAGACATGATGAATTGTTCACTCCCTGTCAAAAAAGTAAAGGTTTTAAATTTGCACTGAACTGAAGCCAGCCATTTGTTCCGTACATGCATATTGTACTGCCACTACTCAGAAAATGCATTGTTAAAAGAACTTCATGCATTTGGCCAGTCCTGAGTTTTAATAGCAACTTTGTAATTCAAGCATTACAATCTCACATACAGTTCAAAGCAACTTTACCTTCTGTCATAAGTCTATAGAATCTTTGTTTCCAGCCACTGATTCTGTTATCTTGTTCTATTAAAAAGCATTATAAACACCCAATGTTTGTTATAAATTTGACATGCTATTTTTCCAAAAAGTAATTAAAAAAATAAATAAAAATAGATTATTTCTATTTAAGTGCATATTTCTTAAAATTCCTTTTATCAGATTGTGGAAAAGCAAAATGATTTAAATGCATGACCTTCACACAAAACAGCTTATTCCGCAGTGAACTAAGATTTCAACCTTGGGGTAGAAAAAAAAGATATTAAACATGAAGTGCTTGATCCAAACCCACTAAAGGCAACAGGAGTTTTCAGATGGCTTTGGATCAAGCTCACAGTTTTGTTCTCAAAGGATACTCAGATGATATTTCCACATTACTGGTAGTAGAACAAGCTTAGCCATGACATGTAGGACTTCAGTAAATCCATCAAACCATCCATGTTTCCTCCATTAGTCCTCACTATCTTTGTAGTGTTGACCACACAAAGTCACTGTGTGTGTAAGTTTATCTAAGCCTACGACTATTAATATCTTAATGCATATCTGTGGCTAAATATTACTGTTGTGCAAAGGGCATAAGAGACAATATGTAGTCTAAACAATGAATTAATTTAGATTTTTTTTTTCTTTACCAAAGGGAAGTCTTTACCATCTTTCTGTATCCCTCCTAGCACACAGATTCATACTGCGGTTTCTTGGTTCCTGTCTTTCACAAGACTGGTTATTAGCATTGATTTCAAACCAATGATCTGTGAGAGAATTGTAATGCTTTTGAAAATATGTGAAAATATGCAAAAGTTCATAAGAACAGCCACATGATGAAGGAAAAATGAAAAATTAAATAATTTATTTTAATAATGTAAAGATAGAACATTACAGGGGAAGTCTGGTTATTCCATAATTAAAACAGTTTTTATTTTTATTTTAAGCAATTTTTGGTTGTCATCAAAATCCCTCAACAAAAAAGATGAATTGGAGGTCTCCAAAAAGAAGAGTTTCCTTACCCCATTAAATTTGAATGATTGAACTATTTTTCCTTTAAGTGTTAAATATTACTAGAACTATTTTGCCTTTCTTTTTTTTTTTCCCTCCACATTATCTGGAAAAAAATATCTAAAAGAAAGTCTGTTTATTTTAGAAAACATCTATTGTGTTTTGTTTATTCACTTCTATTTACAATTTTATTCCACAGAGGTCTTCTGTTTATGTTTGTTTGTTTGTCTTGTTTTGTTTTTTATAATTATTTTAAAAAAAGAGAGAATGTCTAGGTTTCTATGAGTCAAGAATCATCACACCATGGTGTTTTATTAATTCAACACGTGTTATGATACATACGTTGATTTACCTTTGGTCTTTATAACTTCAGAGAGAGTGGGATATCAGTTCAGATTTTTAACATTTCTCTGCTACTTATTGTAACATTGACCAAACACCCTTTTCTTTTGAGCAATGCAGGTTGTAATGCTTTATAGGTGCTGGGGATCACCCTCACTAAAGGCAAGGCACAGCATTCTTCTTGTCCCTGTGCATGCTTCTGTCTTGCATGTGACTGTTTGGTTTTGTGCTTTCATGTGCACTGTCTGTGCTTAGCACTGGAGGGAAGAAAAGCTCACAAAGATTTTACTGAGGGTTATAAAATTCTGGTGGGAATGGATCTTAACACCCCCAAGGCTAGAGCTGCCCTTGCTTTAGAGTAAGAAATATAAATATCTTCTGGCAGAGATAAAATCTGCCTGTAACCTTGGCCCTCAAACAGTAGTTCTGTGAGGTATTTGGAAACATGTAAGGTGGCGTGCATCCTCCTCTCTTCTGATCAGTGGAAACTTTCCTATCAGCTCTTAAAACACAAAACCATGGATGCCTGGTGTTATTTATAAAGCCATACTAATTAATGTTTAGACAATAACAAGTCTTTGAGGATTTTTGTTTCCTCTTAGTATTTATTTCATGATTTATTTTTCTCCCCAGGGTACTGAGGATCAGTTTTCTTGGTAGCAAACTTTAGGGTTGTTTTATTTGTCATTAAAAACAAACAAACAAACAAACAAACAAACAAAAAGTGCCACACCTGGCTTTTTTCCAGACTCTTTTTTTAATCCTCTGATACTATACTCAATGTCCATGACTTTTCAGAATAATTATTAACAGTGGCTCAGTGAGCTAATTAGCTAATTCCCTATGGGAAGTCTGAGTAAGGCCAAAAAATTCAAATGTTGGTTACCTAGAAACAAGAAAAAGGAATTAAAAGAACTTTTATAATTCTGTATAAGTCTTTTTTTTTTTTACTTTTTTTTTTTTTTCCCCTCGATAGAATTTGTGTGCTTTAGGAAAAAAAAAAATAATAAAGAAATTGTTCTTACTTTTTAATTATGATCTTTTTTTTTTGCATATGTCTACTTTATACTCCATACAGAGATCATTCTGACAAGGTTAAACATACATTTTCTTGATGAAAATAATTTTCTTTTCATGATTACACTTGCTGACTCCTCATTACTTAAACTGCTAGGAAGGGATCTCAAGGGAGTGGCTTAGTCTATTCCCTGAAGGTCAAGAGCTTCACAAGTGGATGTAAGTAATTGAGTTATAGGGCAAAGATGAGTAAAGCTTTTAGGAAGTTAAGAAGAGAAATCCTCTTGATAAAGAAATAAATGTAATTTACAGAGTGTTATTTTAGTACATAAATTGTCTAATTATATTGTATCTCACAGGCAAATTTCCTATTAATTACTAAAAATGAGGGACCAATTCTGAGCCAGTTGGAGGAATCTTTATATCACAGAGCTGAGGAATTAGTAGTTCAATAAGACTCAGTTTGCCCTGAAAATGAATTTGCATCCTTTACAATCTTTCATAATAATAATCCCTAGTCACATTACTACAGGCAAGTAGTTAGGATGGCAGAGTGCTCTAGCTTTCTATGGACAGTACTTGCAGAATTCTGCACAGTAAATTTTGTGAACAAATGTAGAAATTGACCGCCTTTACATCTACATTTCAGCTAGTCTACATTTAGGTCCCCACTCATCCCACTGTAAAGAACTTGTATAAAATAAGTTAGATGAATCCTGCCCTACAGTTTGCTCAGACTATAAAGGCTATTCAACTAGTCTCATGTGATCATATCTGGGGTGGGAGGGGTGTTGGTGGCGATGGGATGGGATGGGACAGGATGTCAGGATGTATACCTGAGGCATCTCTGATGGGACTGTGGGTGACAAAATTATTCTGATAACATTAAGTTAAATGTAAATACCCCCTTGTCCTGGTTCCAGTTAGGACAGAGTTAAGTAGCTCATAGTAGCTGGTAGGGTGCTATGTTTTGGGTTAGGATGAGAAGAGCGCTGATAACATGCTGATGTTTTAATTGTTGCAGAGCAGTGTTTACACCAGGCCAAGGACTTTTCGGCTTCTTGCTCTGTCCTGCCAGCGAGCAGGCTGGGGGTGCAGCAGGAGCTGGGAGGGGACAGACCCAGGACAGCTGACCCAAACTGGCCAAAGGGGTATTCCATACCATCTGACGTCATGCTAAACAATATATAGGGGTGGCTGGCCGGGGTGGGGGGCCGGCTGCTCGGGAATAGGCTGGGCATCGGTCAGCGGGTGGTGAGCAATTGCATTGTGCATCACTTGTTTTCTTACACATTATTATTGTTAATACTATTACCATTATCACTATTATTATTATTATTGTTATTATTATATTCCTGTCTTAATAAACTGTCTTTATCTCAACTCACAGGCTTCACTTTCCCGTTTCTCTCCCCCATCCCAGAGAGGGAGGGGGGAGGGTGAGCGAACGGCTGTGTGGTGTTTAGCTGCCAGCCGGGTTAAACCACAACAGTCCTTTTGGCGCCCAACGTGGGGCCCGAAGGGTTGAGATATCGACAAATCTGACCAGAGTGTGTTAAACTAAAATTGGTATAAGTATTGGACCTGCTTAATAGTTGCTAGTCACGATGTTGATTGCCTTAATCTCCAGTCTGCTGTACCTGTATTCCAAATTGAGTTTTATGGTGCGTTACTTTCTGTATGTGCTCCCTGTTGCACTGTTTATCCTTTCCGGGCCCTGGTTTAAGATTGTTATGGTACTGTGCGGTGTAGCAATGGCTTATGAAATGATGAGATATCTGGTCATGACTTTAACCTGGTATTTGTACTCAGCACTGACATCGACTCTATACTTTGGAACCCATATCTCGGAAACTATTAGCAATTACACCTATTGCCTGTTTTCGTTAGGGAGCCAATCTGTGAAGGGGACAGGGGAAGACATGTTTCCCTACCTGTTCACTCTCCCTTTCTCCTTCACCACCACCCTCTTATCCCCCGAGTTAGTTACGGTGGTTCTCCGAGATGTTGAATATCCTTGGGATACTCAGACCAGCCTGCTCTTGTTGTTATGTCTCCTGAATGCGCTTCAGATTTTGTGGAGGGTTAAACAACTACTTAGGAATCTCATCCGGAGATCTGTCTTGAGGCGGGATAGTTGCGAGTGGCAGGGAGTGTGGGAGGATATGGGCAGGTTTCTAGAGCAGTGGTCACCTCCAGTGTTTTGGACATTCACCCCTGAACAACTGCAAAATCCTAAAAAGCTGGCAGAATGCTTGAAAAAAAGGTGTCATGACTCTGGCAGTTCCAAAGTGACACAAATCACTGTAGCGTGCTGGGGTCTGGCTTGTGCCTATCGAGCTGCAATTGATGCTACTAGCAACCTAGCTCCAGCTCCAGCTCCTGCAGCCGCTCCAGCTCCAGCTCCTGCAGCCGCTCCAGTTCCAGCTCCTGCAGCCGCTCCAGTTCCAGCTCCTGCAGCTACTCCAGCTCCAGCTCCTGCAGCCGTTCCAGTTCCAGCTCCTGCAGCCGCTCCAGCTCCTGCAGCCGCTCCAGTTCCAGCTCCTGCAGCTACTCCAGCTCCAGCTCCTGCAGCCGCTCCAGCTCCTGCAGCCGCTCCAGCTCCAGCCCCTGCAGCCACTCCAGCTCCAACTCCTGCAGCCGCTCCAGCTCCAGCTCCTGCAGCCGTTCCGGCTCCTGCAGCCGCTCCAGCTCCAGCCCCTGCAGCCGCTCCAGCTCCAGCCCCTGCAGCCGCTCCAGCTCCTGCAGCTGCCCCAGCTCGTGCAGCTGCTCCCACTCCTGTGGCTGGGTCAGAGAAACGAGCTGTAGCAGTGCAAGTTGACCCCGCAGAGGGTATTCCAACCCCTGTGGCAGACCCTGTGTCTGGGTCAGAGAAACGAGCTGTAGCAGTGCAAGTTGACCCCGCAGAGGGTATTCCAACCCCTGTGGCAGACCCTGTGGCTGGGTCAGAGAAACTAGCTGTAGCAGTGCAAGTTGCCCCTGTAGACAAGGTGAAAAAATGGTATAGAGGCTCAGGTCGTTTAAAACGCAGACAGTCTTCTGCTAAGTCTGGGCGTAGTGAAGACGAGGCTGGGCCATCAAAGGTGCAGGAGACTGAAGATGAGGATGAGGATGGCGAAAAATCAACAGTAACTACCCGGACTCCATACCAGCCATCAAAGGTGCAGGAGACTGAAGATGAGGATGAGGATGTCGGAAAATCAACAGTAACTACCCGGACTCTACACCGGCCATCAAAGGTGCAGAAGACTGAAGATGAGGATGAGGATGTCGAAAAATCAACAGTAATTACCCGGACTCTATACCAGCGTGAGCTACGAGATGTGCGAAAAGATTTTGGTCGCTGTATAGGCGAGCAGCTTGTCACCTGGCTGCTCCGGTGCTGGGACACGGGAGCCAATTATGTGGAATTGGAGGGCAAGGAAGCCAGGCGGCTGGGATCCCTTGCTAGGGACGCATGCATTGACAAAGCAATTGGAGATGGAGCACAATCTCGCAGCCTCTGGAGGCGTCTCCTGTCAGCTGTGAAGGAAAGGTATCTCTTCAAGGAAGAACTTGTATGTTTACCAAGCAAATGGACCACCATGGAGAAGGGAATTCAGTACCTGAGGGAATTGGCCGTACGGGAAGTAATTTATAAGGACCTGGACGACGCACAAACATCCGCAGATCCAGATGCAGTCCGGTGTACACTACCCATGTGGCGGAAGTTTGTACAGAGTGCCCCATCATCATATGCCAGCTCATTGGCAATACTAGCCTGGAAAACGGAGGAGAATCCCACAGTGAATGAAGTGACTAAAATACTCCGGCAGTACGAAGGAAATCTCTCCTCTTCCCTAAAGGCCTGTGTCTCAGCTGTGGAGAAACTCTCTGAAGAGGTCCACCAACTTAAAGAGAATTTATCTTCCCCTCCACCTGAACGAACCAGTGTCCACCAGCTAAAAGAGAATGCTTTAGAGAAACTTTCTGAAAAGATCCACCAACTTGAAGAAAGATTATCTTCCCCTTCACCTGAACGAACCAGTGTCCACCAGCTAAAAGAGAATACCTTGGAGAAACTTTCTGAAGAGATCCACCAACTTAAAGAGAGTTTATTTTCCTCCCCACCTGTACAAACCAGTGTCTCAGCTATTAGGGGTAAACGTTCATCTATGCAAGGAAGACAATATGGTGGGCACACACACCGCGCCACCCTGTGGTTTTACCTACGTGACCATGGAGAGGACATGAGAAAATGGGATGGAAAATCTACTGCGACCCTAGAGGCACGGGTACGTGAATTGCAAAGGAAAACAATTGGGAAAAAGGAGTTCTCTGAAAGGTTTGCTGCTCCAACTTCCAGCAGGCAGTCCTTTAAACACAGAAATGAAGATTCTGACCAGGACTAGAGGGGCCCTGCCTCCAGCCAGGGGGAGGAAAGGGACAATCGAGTTTATTGGACTGTGTGGATTCGATGGCCTGGCACGTCAGACGCACAGAAGTATAAGGCTTTGGTAGACACCGGTGCACAATGTACTCTAATGCCATCAAGCTATAAAGGGCCAGAGCCCATCTGTATTTATGGTGTGACGGGGGGATCCCAGCAGTTAACTGTATTGGAGGCTGAAGTGAGTCTAACCGGTAATGAGTGGCAGAAGCACCGTATTGTGACTGGCCCAGATGCTCCGTGCATCCTTGGCATAGACTATCTTAGAAGAGGATATTTCAAGGACCCAAAAGGGTTCCGCTGGGCTTTTGGCATAGCTGCTTTGGAGACAGAGGACATTAAACAGTTGTCTACCTTGCCTGGTCTCTCAGAGGACCCTTCTGTTGTGGGGTTGCTGAGGGTTGAAGAACAGCAAGTGCCGATCGCTACCACAACTGTGCACCGGCGGCAATATCGCACCAACCGAGACTCCCTGAGTCCCATCCATAAGCTAATTCGTCAACTGGAGAGCCAAGGAGTGATCAGCAAGACTCATTCACCTTTTAATAGTCCCATATGGCCAGTGCGAAAGTCTAATGGTGAGTGGAGACTAACAGTGGACTATCGTGGCCTGAACGAAGTCACGCCACCACTGAGTGCTGCAGTGCCGGACATGCTAGAACTCCAGTATGAACTGGAATCAAAGGCAGCCAAGTGGTATGCCACAATTGATATCGCTAATGCATTTTTCTCCATCCCTCTAGCAGCACAGTGCAGGCCACAGTTTGCTTTCACTTGGAGGGGAGTCCAATATACTTGGAATCGGCTGCCCCAGGGGTGGAAACATAGCCCTACCATTTGCCATGGACTGATCCAGTCTGCGCTGGAGCAGGGGGAAGCTCCTGAACACCTGCAGTACATCGATGACATCATTGTGTGGGGTGACACTGCAGAAGAAGTTTTCGAGAAAGGGAAGAAAATAGTCCAAATCCTTCTGAAGGCTGGTTTTGCCATAAAACAGAATAAAGTTAAAGGACCTGCACGAGAGATCCAGTTTTTAGGAATAAAATGGCAAGATGGACGCCGTCAAATCCCAATGGATGTGATCAACAAAATAACAGCTATGTCTCCACCAACTAGCAAAAAAGAAACACAAACTTTCCTAGGTGTCGTGGGGTTTTGGAGAATGCATATTCCAAATTACAGTCTGATTGTAAACCCGCTCTACCAAGTAACCCGTAAGAAGAATGCTTTTGAATGGGGCCCTGAGCAACGACAAGCCTTTGAACAAATTAAGCAGGAAATAGTTCATGCAGTAGCCCTCGGGCCAGTCCGAACAGGACCAGATGTAAAGAATGTGCTCTACACCGCAGCCGGAGAGAATGGTCCCACCTGGAGCCTCTGGCAGAAAGAACCTGGGGAAACTCGAGGTCGACCCCTGGGGTTTTGGAGTCGGGGATACAGAGGATCTGAAGCCCGCTATACTCCAACTGAAAAGGAGATATTGGCAGCATATGAAGGAGTTCGATCTGCTTCGGAAGTGGTCGGTACTGAAGCGCAGCTCCTCCTGGCACCCCGACTGCCGGTACTAGGCTGGATGTTCAAAGGAAGGGTCCCCTCTACACATCATGCAACTGATGCTACATGGAGCAAGTGGGTTGCACTGATTACTCAGCGGGCTCGAATAGGAAACCCCAGTCGCCCAGGAATCTTGGAGGTGATTATGGACTGGCCAGAAGGCAAATACTTTGGGATATCACCAGAGGAGGAGGTGGTTCGTGCTGAAGAAGCCCCCCTGTACAACAAGCTACCGGAAAATGAGAAGAAATATGCCTTGTTCACTGACGGGTCCTGTCGTATTGTGGGAAAGCATCGGAGATGGAAAGCTGCTGTATGGAGTCCTACACGACGAGTTGCAGAAGCTGCTGAGGGAGAAGGTGAATCGAGTCAGTTTGCAGAAGTAAAAGCCATTCAGCTGGCTTTAGATATTGCTGAACGAGAAAAGTGGCCAGTTCTCTATCTCTATACTGATTCATGGATGGTAGCAAATGCCCTGTGGGGGTGGTTACAGCAATGGAAGCAGAACAACTGGCAGCGCAGGGGCAAGCCCATCTGGGCTGCGGCATTGTGGCAAGATATTGCTGCCCGGGTAGAGAACCTGGTTGTAAAGGTACGCCATGTAGATGCTCATGTGCCCAAGAATCGGGCTACTGAAGAACACCAAAACAACCAGCAGGTGGATCAGGCTGCTAAGATTGAAGTGGCTCAGGTGGACCTGGACTGGCAACATAAAGGTGAATTATTTATAGCCCGATGGGCCCATGACACCTCAGGCCATCAAGGTAGAGATGCAACCTACAGATGGGCTCGTGATCGAGGGGTGGACCTGACCATGGACACTATAGCACAGGTTATTCATGACTGTGAAACATGTGCTGCAATCAAGCAAGCCAAACGGTCAAAACCTCTTTGGTATGGAGGACGATGGCTGAAATATAAATATGGAGAGGCCTGGCAGATTGATTACATCACACTCCCTCAAACCCGCAACGGCAAGCGCCACGTACTTACAATGGTGGAAGCAACCACCGGATGGCTGGAAACATATCCTGTGCCCCATGCCACCGCCCGGAACACTATCCTGGGCCTTGAAAAGCAAGTCTTATGGCGACATGGCACCCCAGAGAGAATTGAGTCAGACAACGGGACTCATTTCCGAAACAACCTTATAGACACTTGGGCCAAAGAACATGGTATTGAGTGGGTGTATCACATCCCCTATCATGCACCAGCCTCTGGAAAAGTTGAACGATACAATGGACTGTTGAAGACTACACTGAAAGCAATGGGTGCTGGGACATTCAAAAATTGGGATACACATTTGGCAAAGGCCACCTGGTTAGTCAATACCAGGGGATCTGCCAACCGAGCTGGACCTGCCCAATCAAACCTGTTACGCACTGTAGAAGGGGATAAAGTTCCTGTAGTGCACGTAAGAAACATGCTGGGTAAAACCGTCTGGGCTACTCCTGCCTCAGGAAAAGGCAAACCCATTCGTGGAATTGCTTTTGCTCAGGGACCTGGATGCACTTGGTGGGTAATGCAAAAGAATGAGGAGGTCCGGTGTGTACCTCAAGGGGATTTGATACTGGGTGAGAATAGCCCATGAGTTGAATTGTAGTATGTTAATTATTATATAATAATGTATGTCATCACTACCATGATTGCTATATATCATAGATGAAAATGGTGATTAATTAGAATGTA
This sequence comes from Anser anser, assembly GCF_964211835.1. Classification (NCBI taxonomy): domain Eukaryota; kingdom Metazoa; phylum Chordata; class Aves; order Anseriformes; family Anatidae; genus Anser; species Anser anser. The sequence continues at coordinate 178,058,091 of NC_139720.1, read as the reverse complement.
TTGGACAGAGTGTAACCTGAGCATGACATAAATGGTATGGAATAAGGGGTGGATATCTGTCCTGGTTCCAGTTAGGACAGAGTTAAGTAGCTCATAGTAGCTGGTAGGGTGCTATGTTTTGGATTAGGATGAGAAGAGCGCTGATAACATGCTGATGTTTTAATTGTTGCAGAGCAGTGTTTACACCAGGCCAAGGACTTTTCGGCTTCTTGCTCTGTCCTGCCAGCGAGCAGGCTGGGGGTGCAGCAGGAGCTGGGAGGGGACAGACCCAGGACAGCTGACCCAAACTGGCCAAAGGGGTATTCCATACCATCTGACGTCATGCTAAACAATATATAGGGGTGGCTGGCCGGGGTGGGGGGCCGGCTGCTCGGGAATAGGCTGGGCATCGGTCAGCGGGTGGTGAGCAATTGCATTGTGCATCACTTGTTTTCTTACACATTATTATTGTTAATACTATTACCATTATCACTATTATTATTATTATTGTTATTATTATATTCCTGTCTTAATAAACTGTCTTTATCTCAACTCACAGGCTTCACTTTCCCGTTTCTCTCCCCCATCCCAGAGAGGGAGGGGGGAGGGTGAGGCTGTGTGGTGTTTAGCTGCCAGCCGGGTTAAACCACAACACCCCTCCTTGGACTGAGAGTTCTTACATTGCTTCCTGGAACATTTACATCATAACATTTATTTATTTATTTAATTTATTTATAATTTATTGAGTCATCTGAGCCAAAGGACTCCTTTGTCCTTACGGTCTCTAGTTCTACCCAATATGTAATCATGATGTTTGATATGGGGAGAAGGTTCATGCTTTTTCTCCTACCTCACAATATAGCCACCTGAGCAGCATAGCACATAGTAAGGATAGCTTGAAAGGACATAACATACTAAGGAAAGAACTTAGGTAGAAATTAACCCAAACATCAGCATAATAAATAAAAAATAAAAAGTAAAAAAAAAGGCATCTCCTTTGGGAATTCATCTCTAAGCCTGATTATCCTATCCTTGTCATTGCCTAATATGTCGGTTACTACAGAACCAAAGAGCCTACCCAGGACTAGATAGGCTTCTCTAGAAGCTAACCCTTTGACACCAATGCCTGAGTTATTGCTTTCAGGTTTTTCTAATTCAAGTGTGTAAAACACCTCTGATACCATCAACATGTTATTACTGTAAATTACTGTTAAGGAGCCCTCATCTTGTAAGGGGTTTCCACAGAGAAAAATAACAAAAAACGGAAGATAAAACACTTTTTTTTTTTTCTTGCTACTTATACTGCTCACACCAAACATTTAAAACATATTTATTCTTTGTGAATACATATAGACAGGAATTTTTTCCACTGGAGACAGTCAAGGTATGCTTGTGCAGTTAAAGGACCTTTTGCTAGCAATAAAACTTGTATGTGAGTTACTGTTTCAGGTTTTGACCCTTATGAATATTTTTGCGTGTTCTGCAATAAATGTGTTGCTTTCCTATTAAATAGAATTGAAAAAAAAAAAAAAAAAGAGAGAGAGAGAAAGAAAAGCACAAATACATATTTTTAAAAACATTTCCCTTTTAACATGTTAGTTTAGTAAATTGGCTGCAGCACAAATAAATCTATTTTGCTTTCTTTAAAATATTAAAATATTAAATATGGAATTTCAAAATCCATTGTGACAAATGAGATATGTAAGGATTCCACTTCTGGAAGAGTTCTATATCATCAGAACATACTTTGGTAGAGAGAATCATTGTTTATTAATTTGAAAAACTGGTCATAAAAATGTTCCTAATTTTAGTATTAGATATTCAGACATTATTCTGTGAAGTTCAAAAAGTAAAAGGTGTAGAAATATCTAGGCAACTGAAAAATGACTTGTTTTCTGCCTTAAGTGACAGCAATGAGGACACAATTATACTGCCAGTAAGAACTCACATATATATTGTTGTTGTTGTTATTTATTATTATTATTAGGTATTCTTTTATTCACACATACAGCCCTATAGTTCCCTATTGATGGCACTACTGCATTCAGTGTGTAATGTTACACAATAAAGCAAGTACTTTCCATAAACAGGCAGATAAATAAGCCCTTTCGTATTCTATTTTATTCATGGTTCTTTACCCATGAAAGAAATTTTTGTTCCATCTTTGTTGTGAGAGTTATTTCCTAAGGAACAAGAAAAGGTGCAGTTTTACTCACAGAGGTCAGTTGAACCACCCAAAAGATAGTTATTCAGTTTCTTAAATGGTCACTATTTTCTTGTAAGTGGGATAGTGGCAAGATATTAATAAATAATTTCAGGTTAAAGAGATGAAAAGGAGAGATGGAAAAAGGAGAGAGGCAAAGAAGAGATGAAATTATTGGGATGGGGTAGAGAAAGAAATGATAAACCGTATAAATTCACTCTACAATTTTTCACCGTGACACAGAGAGGAAGCAAAGGATGGGAATATAGGTGATAAGGAGATTAAGGAATTTATTTTTTAATAAATTCTTGCTAATTCTTACTCTTCCACCATGAGTAGAAGAGGTAGAAAACTGTTGGTCACTTAGCTTGACTTGAATCTATATACAATTCATTATAATTTTTTCAGAGATTCAGAAATGTGGGACCAGAAGGGATCATCAGATCATCTTGTCTGCTTTGTGTTACAACTCCACAGATTTTTTATCCTGATAAGATTTCTAATTTATGCTTGAATAATACATACAGCAATGTTTCTCTTACAGCTTTTTCCTGAAGCTACTGAGAAAATGCTAGTCTCTTTAAAGTATTTTATGAACTGAATCAGAAAACCCATGTATTTCCAAAATCATAAGAAAGAATGATTCTTAACATCATTCTTGAGTAACTATGGTTAAATCAAGATGAAGATGATTTTGATATAATTATTTATGTGTGTAGCACTTAGACAATTATTTCTTTGCTTAGTGATATGTTGTTTGGTCTCACATTGCAGTGGGCCAGTGCAGCAGACCTGTTTAACAGAAGATACATTTACCTTTCACTTATCACAAGTAGCACTTGCAAGTAATCATTCCTATGGAGATGTATAAGAACATAACATTTTCAGTGAATCTTGATGTACTATGTAGGAAGTTCAGTATTTTACAGGTAAAAGATTGAATACTTTATTGGAAAAATATTCTAAAGAATGGTGAAGCCATCAAACCTCACCATGGAGTGGAACACAAGTGTGTCACAATCAACTTGGAATGTCTCATCGGATGCTACAGGAGCTGAGATTCCAGCATCAGAAATGATGTAAGACATCTAATACTTTTCTACCACTTCTGTTCTTAATAGAGTAAATCAAAAAAAAGACTTTGGGTGTCTGTACCTTTCTCACTGGGAAGAAAGAATTGGCAGCACCTTGGAGCAAAAAAGACCTTCAAGACAAACACTGTCCTTTAAAATTTACCCCAAAAGATATTAAAAACAAACTATGCTTTAATAAACAAATTATGTTTAAAAACAAAGAAAAAAATCACAAAATAATTATGGAAAGAATTATCCCTCTAACAAAAACTACTTCTCAATTTTTCTACATTTTCTTCTCTATCACTTCTTTCCTCGTCTTCCACAGTTCATCCTCCTCTGTTCTTGTCTTACGAGTTAGTTCATTATTTCTTTCTCAGATATATAATTCTGGTTTGTTCTATGAAAAACTTTCTCTTATTCTATTTTTGTCAGACTTTTTTTCTCCTATTTTTTTCAAACCTTTATTGATGCTCTTTTCTTCTCAAAGAAGCATCATGAATTATCATAACACCGATAATTTTAGAGAAATTAAAAGTAATAATGCTTTCAAAATGGGAAATCATTATATATAATTAAAAAAATAAAACAAATGACAAAAAGGATTGTTTTTATACCAAATTTACCAAATAAACCTTCTATTTTACAAATCTTTTTTTTTTTTTTTCTACAATGTACCATTTACTTATTTGACTACAGTTAATTGGAAATGAGATGGAATGTGTTTATCCATGTATATTTTAAAATTATCCTTTATTCTTAAATTACAAAAGCAGTAATCTATATTTATATGGGAACTCAGCAAACAGACAAAAAAAGTTTTCAGTCAAATTAAATTATTTCTTTGAATGATCCACAAATATTTTACATAGCAAAATTGTAAATAGCTAATTCATACTTCAAAGCAAGCAGTTTCAAGCTGGATAAAAATAACAAACAAACAAACAAACCTCTCCTATTTATTTATTTATACATTTTTAAGGATCTCCTGCTTTTCTTTTAAGAGTACCACAGTAATTATTATTTTTATTATTATTTTATGTCCAAACATTGCCATCAAGTATTAGTGAAGAACTTGCTTGATTAATATTGATATACAGCAGAAGAACCCCATTGCTTTCTATATACACCACATATTGATGTATATAGACACCACAAGTTAGTTATGCATGATGGTATCCTACAAATTTTGAGATGAAGCAAAGCCAGAATTCTATTCATATTATTCATGCATGAGTTATGGTGCACGCAACTGTAATGATACAAGCTATTTCACAAAGACTTTTAACTTTGAACTGACAGAGCCACTTTCTCAAGGGCTTTTCTATGCCAGCTCATTCCTTGGTCTCTTCTGTATAGAAATGCCAAGAATATCATCCTCTGTTTAGGATTTTTAATATATATTATTTTCCATTGGAAAGCAAGTCTGAAAATAGCATTTCTTTTTAAATTCTTTATTTCTTGGAGCTCTTAGAATGATATGGAAATACCAGACGTAATTAGACAAAAAGATGTTGTAAATCCCAAGACAAAAGTGTGACTAATGATTAAATTATTTGGCATTTTGTCAAAGTCTTCCTCTTAATTTCAAAAATCTTTGTCAATTTTCATGTATGTAATACTTCCTAAGCAGATTTTTCTTTCCACTACCAAAAAGGATTTGTGCTGATTAAGAAATAATTTCTTAAAGTTCTAAGGATATGGTGTAACTAGCTGCTTCTCTAATATTTTTAATCCAAATTCTGTATTTGGATTACAGTTTTTGTTTTGTTTTGTTTTGTTTTGGGGGGGAGATTTACACTAATGAATTAAATTATATATGTATATATATAATTTCACTCTGGCATCAAAAAGATGAATAAAACTTACTTTCTATGTGGAGCTATAGAAATACAATGTTGCATTTTATGTGGCCCTTTACATGGTTTTAAATTCAGTTTAAAAAGAGAGGATTTTTTGTTCAAAAAATAAGAGCTTTCATATCTATATTTCTTAAACTACGTGTGCAAAAAGAAAATGGATACAGAAAATAGGAATTTTAAATCTGCTTTTCTGATATATACTTATTGCACATGAAGATATTGTCATGTTGACTTTTCAAATTCCCAACAATTCTTGTATCTCATTCTGATGCACATGATTTATCTATTGCTCTATCAATATCTTCAAATTTGTTCTACAAAAATAAGCAATTTACTTCAAAAAATTAAATTTCACAATTAATTCTTTTCACTGCAATATGAAATCAAGAGAATTTCATTTATTTCATTTGGATATGTGCATATATTTAATTTGCCTGTATTATGAGACTTTAGAAATGCACTTATTTTCTAGACATGCCAATAAAAATGTAAAACAATTCATGGTACCCAGTGACCACTGTGAGCAAGTAAACAAAATTAATTAAATCATATTTTCCTACATGCAGTTCAAGGTTTTAAAATGTATTATTATAGTTCTGCTAAGACTGAGGCAGAGATAAGACCAAAAAATTAGGAGATACAAAATACAATTTCTTGCTTATTTGCTTAGACCCTAAACCAAAACTTATAAGTAGGTAAACATATTGTATGAGAAGAAGAAGTTCTAATTTTCCAAGATAATCATAGTATCATAGAATGATAGAATGGTTTGGGATGGAAGAGACCTTAAGGATCATCTAGTTCCAGCCCTCTGCCATGGGCAGAGATACCTTCCACCAGATCAAGTTGCCCAAAGTCCCATCCATCCTGGCTTTGAACACTTCTAGGGATAGGGCACCCACAACTTAAGAACATCTCTCAACCTACTAACCACACCCCTTCTAATACACCCCAGGATGCCATTGGCCTTCTTGACCACAAGGGCACAGTGCTGGCTCATGATTATCCCACTGTTCACCAGGACCCCCAGGTCTCTGCTCTCCAACAGGTCACTCCCCAACTTATACTGCTATCTGGAATTGTTCTTGCCCAGATGCAAGACTGTACCCTTGCCCTTGTTATATTTCATTAAATTTCCCCCCACCCAACTCTCCACCCTGTCTAGGTCTCGCTGGATGGCAGCACAGCCTTCTGGCCTGTCAGCGACTCCTCCCAGTTTTGTGTCATCAGCAAACTTGCTGACAGTGCACTCCATTCCCTCATCCAAGTCATCGATGAATATATTGAATAGTGCTGGTCCCAGTACTGACCCAATAATGATATAGAGGGATGTTTAATGGTATTTTCAGAAGTGCTAGAATGTTTCAATTCTACTGAAAATTTAATGTTTCAATTGAATTTCATTGAATGTTGAGAATTAAATATCAAGCAATTTTGAAAAATCCTGTAAAACATCCTTTCAAAGCCTAAAGGGGCATTTTAATTCAGGATGGCAGATCCAGTTCATGATTAACAGTGTAGGCCTTTAGGTAGACAACTTCACTTTTCTTCCTAACAAAGCTTACTTGAAAGTGGCAAATTTATCCCAAAACATAAGTTATTTTGAAACATTTATTGGAGACCAATCAATCTTTCAGTATTCACACAGTTTCACTTGCATTATTGGTATTCAATTATACACCATTTTCTTTAGCAAGCATATTCTTGTAGATTTTATTATTATTATCATTTAAGACAGGAATTCTCTAAGCTTTAGTGAACCATACCTCTAAATCCTGACTTACATTTCAGACACTGAATGTGCAGAAAATATGACACAAATTACCTCCATTTGTATCCTTTCCTTTTAAAATATTTTGTTTAAATTTATATGTAGTATCATATGATGTGCTGGAACAGAAAACTTTTTTTCTGTAGTACCCATTATGCCTATATAGAAAATATAAAACTTCAGGAATTTCAAAAAGTATATTGAGTCTCTTTATTACCTCTTTCTTTTCCAACAGAAATATAAAAATGTTTATGTTGTCTAAGGTATATTTACATCTGTCTTCATCTGTTGTGAATATTTCACGTAGTAAACTCCTTACAATTATAAATATTAAGCATTTATTTTTAAAACTACTTTCTCTTGCAGAAAGAATATTTGTACATTCTTATCACTTTCAAACTCAGTTTTCCTGAAAGACCTCTGCAGTTTTATCCTTTTTACATTTTATCCTAGAGCTTTTAAATCTTCTGTACTATCATACGAGAGAAAAGATGAGATTTTATTGATAACAAAATGTCTCTCCCAATGTAAAAGACATAATCTGTCCCCTAGTAAAAGGAAACTATATGACAATGATTCTGTGTTTATAAACAGTTCTTGTTTTATAATTCAGTTCCTTGAGAATGGGCATAGAAATATTTGAGAGATTAGTTATAAAATTTATTCTGTTTCATATGAAATTTGTTTAGTTTTATAGGTATGAAAAGAGACATCGGACATAAATAAAGCACAGAATGAACTGTTTTGCAAATGCTGGATACAAACTACAACAGAAGAGTTATATTTCTTCCCAACCGCATGTTCTCAGTTCTAAACATCAGGCTCTAGACTCTGACTCACCATAAGCCTACTTAAAAATAAATGTCAATAGAAATAAAATAATAATAATAATAACACAAAAGAACACAGGCATGTATGTGGAAAAAAAAAAGGAAGGAAAGGAAGGAAGGAAGGAAGGAAGGAAGGAAGGAAGGAAGGAAGGAAGGAAGGAAGGAAGGAAGGAAGGAAGGAAGGAAGGAAGGAAGGAAAGAAAGGGAAAGAGAAAAAAAGGAAAGGAAAGGGAAATAAATGGAAAGGAAATAAAAATAAAGAAAGAAGGAAAGAAAAAGACAGAAAGAAGGAAAGAGAAAGAATCTGTACCTTAGCAATTAATGAACTTTTATGTAACACGTCCTCCCTATGTCTCTTCTCAGTGGTCAGCTTAGGTATTTTCCGGTTCAGATTATTCGATGTTGGAAATTTGCTCATAGGTGTATAGTCAAAGAAGAGAGAAGCAAAGGCTTGTTTATACAGTATAATACCATAGGATACACATCTCAGGACTGATTTAAAATTAGTATTTCATTCACATGATGAGGTGGTAATGTGCAGATATGTTAGTGTATTTCTATAAAGTGGTACAGGTTCATGAACATTACTTGGCAAAGCTGAATATTTCACTTCAATCTTGATAAACAGGAACTGTCCCTAGTTCTAGAATTTATTTAATAAATTAGAACTGTTTGCCTGTTTTGCAGTGCATGTTGCAGAAAGGCATTGACATATGCAATTTGGGAATGTGGTTTCATTCTCAAAATTCTGGTATGTAATTTCTTTGTAGAGTCTGTCTTCTGCTGTTTTTAGGCAAGCTCAATAGTTGGCAGCATTCTAACTTTTTGCACATGGACCATAAGAAGAAATGATACATTAGTATTGGGTCAAGACAATCAAGTCAGTATGAAATTCATCAGAAAGTAAAGGATAGCAGACTTTTATTATATTACTACTGTGTTGGATTTTGTAGTATGCTGTCTGATAGCCCATAGTTCAGACGGAGATCAAAAAGTACGTGAACAAGATAGAATTTTTCTCCCCACACACTTTTTTTTTTTTTTAATATATATAATTAAGCAAAAACATGATTATAGGAAACCTAAAATTTAAGCATTAAACAGTCACAGAATAAGGAGCATTAAAGGTGATAAACTGATACTTTATTAGCATGTTAATGCGTCAGGGTATATTAAGGAAAAAAAAAAAGAAAAAAGAAAAAAATAAGATCTAATACAATTCTTACTATGTATTGCCAATTCACATCCAGATTGAAACAAGTGTTCAGAGATACATTCCATTTGTTACTCCCTAGTCATCTATTTATATGTTTAAACAAAATGTATAAAATGAAAAGCAAAACATCTCCTTGTGGATTCTTTAAGGATAATGTGAGAACTAAAACCGTTACTATCAGATGTTAACATGCCAATCTCTGTTTAGATACACTGAGGAAAATGAGGCTATTACTTAATTAAAAAAGTTGTTACCCATTAACAAAGACATTAAGCCCCTCCAGATAATTTTTGAAAAGTCCTGCATTATTTGTTTTATAGTATGTTGAGTTTTTTGTTTTGTTTTGAAATATGTCTGTGAGAAAACAATTCCTCTTCCTTTAACATGCTCTTTTACTTGAGCAAGCTTTCAAATTATTTTTTTTTTCGCTTTTGTGTATCATAGTTTAGAAAAAGACCATATCTTAGGGGATGAATTGTTTAAATTCCTTCTTTGAAATAATATCAAAAGAATATTTAGCAGAGTTCTAATGAGTTATATATCCATAGGTAAACTAGAGTTAGTAAGATTATTGAAGTACCTTTAGGGGATAACCTGAAGACCTCTGCTGAAAGTGAAGCATTTTGCAGTGACAGAATGTAATCTCTACCTTTGATCTGTATATCTGTTTGTATTTGGAAATGATCCTGTGTAATTTTAAAATCAATTTTCAGATAAGAAGCTTAAGTAATTTCATCCATTTGATTTAGGGCATTTAGGAAACTGTTGAAACTGCTCTTCTCAATAATTACAACCCGGCAGCACACAAAAATTCAGGTCTTAGGTATTTTTTTGTGCAACCTTTGCTACTGCCAAGATGCCAAATGTCCTTCTGGAACTAAACTTCTGAATGTGGTGCCTTGTTATCTATCTTTTGCCTTGTTATCTAGGAAACCAGTTAACCAAAAGCTTGATTTCTTAAAATAAACAATAATTATTTGCTTCAGAAAGAAACAGAAACTGAATAGATCCAGCAAATTATGCAGAAACTTCTAACAGTTTCCCTATGACAAGCTGGCTGTTGTGGTTTAACCTGGCTGGCAGCTAAACACCACACAGCCGTTCGCTCACCCTCCCCCCTCCCTCTCTGGGATGGGGGAGAGAAACGGGAAAGTGAAGCCGGTGAGTTGAGATAAAGACAGTTTATTAAGACAGGAATATAATAATAACAATAATAATAATAATAGTGATAATGATAATAGTATTAATAATAATAATGTGTAAGAAAACAAGTGATGCACAATGCAATTGCTCACCACCCGCTGACTGATGCCCAGCCTATCCCCGAGCAGCCGGCCCCCCACCCCGGCCAGCCACCCCTATATATTGTTTAGCATGACGTCAGATGGTATGGAATACCCCTTTGGCCAGTTTGGGTCAGCTGTCCTGGGTCTGGCCCCTCCCAGCTCCTGCTGCACCCCTAGCCTGCTCGCTGGCAGGACAGAGCGAGAAGCCGAAAAGTCCTTGGCCTGGTATAAACACTGCTCTGCAACAATTAAAACATCAGCATGTTATCAGCGCTCTTCTCATCCTAATCCAAAACATAGCACCCTACCAGCTACTATGAGGAAAAATTAACTCTGTCCTAACTGGAACGAGGACACTGGCTTATATTTTGTTGTAGATAAATACTCTCTTATATATTAAGAAAACAGGAAATAAGCAAATATTCAGATACAAGAGTAATAAAGCTTTCATTCTCCAGCTTTACTAAGAAAAGGTAAAATTACAGCTTTTTCGAAACAGATCACAGGCAAACACAGATTTGATTTTGAATGCATGTCTCTCCCATCTGAAAGCGTGGGACTAATGCCATATTTAGGAACTTAAATATCATGTAGTTTATAAGAGGCTAGAATCAAAGAACATGAGCCATTCAAACTGAATTTAGTTGCTACTGAAAAGGATGCTTTCAATAGACAGTAGCTTAAGTTTCTGTGCAGTTTGCACAACTTCTAAAAATTATGTAAGCCAGCAACCACTGAAACTTATAGCTTTTTCTCCCACAGTAAACTAATATTTTCTTCATCTGTTTGCTCCATAGCAATTTAAATGAAAATTATCTTACTTCTTACATTTATGTCATTTCTTCATGAAGGGTATTAGGTGTGTCCTAAAGATTTATTTTCAGTGGTAAATAAGTTCTACATATACAAGATCTGAAACTACTAGGCAAAGCTGTGCACGCACATCAAGAATATCTTTTTCTTTGTTTCTGCTTATGATATTTTCCTGGGTTTTATTATCTTTAAATAAAATTCTATATTTTTTTATCTTTCTATTTAAATTCACTAGTTTTTGTTCTATATTGTTTTCTGAAGTGTACGCCCACAAAATCTATTAAATATTTCCTTGTAAAACTTATTTTTAAAATATTTTTTAAATTGTCCTATAAGTTACAATGTAACAGTTTGCTTTCTTTTTAATTCTCTTCTACATCTCAATAAAGCAAATTGAGGTGAATTTCTGACACGTCTTACTTGGAATGACAAGAACTTCACAAAAATCCACAAATTAAATTCTTGGACTTTTGGGAGCACGCAATACTTAATGGATTCCCTGACCATCTATTGTAGGTATGATTCTTTCTGTATTTGCAGTCAAATAGTATCTGGGGAAAAAAAAAAAAAAGTTCAAAATCCAGTGACATTGTTTGAAAGACTCATAAAGGAAGTATTAGCTTTATTTCATGCAGTATCACTCATCCTCAGGTAAGTAACATGGTTTTCTGTGCCGCTGACTCCCTGAATGTATCATCATTTAAATGTGATGATTTTATGATGATAATGAATCAATATAATAATTCCAACCCTTGCAAAAGACATGACTGGAGTTCAAAAAATACAGTACTCCTCAAGTTGCTATACTGAGTTTTTGGAAATGCCAATGAACAGGACGTGCATTCTCTTTTCAAAGAAGAGAAAAAGAAGGAATAAAGCAGTTCTGCACTCCAATTTCCTATTTGTGTTGTGCACCCCTCAGTGTAGTAAAGCATCTTCAATGCTTTTTTTTTTTTTTGTATGAAAATATGCTTGATATTATTTTTTAAATACATGAAGCAAAAAGAATTGAAAGTTTTAACAGAGAGACAGTTGTCAGCTGAAACATTGTTTTAATATATACTACTTCAGATAGCTAAAGCCCTATAGGTTCGCAAAAGTATATAAAGAATTTTGAATTATTCAGATCCCTGGGTACAGTTAACTGCTTCCAGCGTCCTGTGGTTACTGAAATATTCACTATCGTAAACTATCTGTGGATAATAGAAGCTGTTCATACTCAGCAGAGATATAATCCCTTGAAAATTATGCTAGTACTTTGTACTTCTCCAGTTCTGTCAGAATTAACAGACATCCAACATCCAAAAAAGGAAAGCAGATATCTCTATAATTTGGATGATATACAGAGCAATGGATCAAAAGTGAATAGACCATGGGGTATTTCAGTTTTTGTTTTGTTTTGTTTTGTTTTCAGACTATATTCCTTTACTCACGTAGAAGGCAAGATAAGATTTTGCAATAAATGTGATCTGAACAACGGTGATTGAAATATTGATTTCTTTACCATATTGATTTCTTTACTATACTGTCTGTAATCTGGAGTAAACTTAAACAGTAATGTGAGATTTATTTTATTTTATTTTGTTTTGTTTTGTTTTGTTTTAATTAATTTATTAATTAATTAATTTATTTATTTTCTTATATCACCAAGCCTGTGGCTGTAAGGACATGATCAAAATAAGATGGAAAAAAATCTGCCTATTTCAAGAAAAATGGCAACAGCAACAACAACAACAACAACAACAATAATAATAATATAGATGGTGTCTGCTACAGACCACCTGGTCAAGTAAGGCCAATTAATGGCAGAATTATTATGTTTGCATAATACTTCTTTCTTAGAAAAGGCAGTGTCTTACTGCAATTTTTTTATGTAACATTTCTTGTTCTGAGGAAAACTTGTTTGTATAGTCACTCCCTTTATTTTCCTCTCCTAGTTTAAGCCCCAATCCTCTCTAAAAGCGTCATGAGAAGAGCCACATTACCAGGAGCAACCCCATTGACTTCTATTAGTGCTCATAGCTATTGAGGTTCACCTATTTCAAAATTTTATGCAACATTACATCATTAGAATTAATTATGAGAAAGGCTATTAATTTTCTAATAGTAAAATTGTTTAGAGAAAGGGCATGGTAAAAGTCCTCTTATTTCCACTTACTAAACTATTTTTCAAAGTTCAGTGCAAGGTGGGTGGTTCATGGCAATAAAAAATAGATTTAATAGCAATTCTAAATGCATTATTTTTAATTAGTAACAGAGACTCCACTAAACATACAACAAGAAAACACTCTTGTAGAAATAAGCAAGGAGATTATAAAAGGACCATATAAGATGTTCCTCATATCCACTGAAAAGCAAAACTCTGATCTGTAAACCACAAACAAATTATTGTATTGTAACATTGTTAGCATTTTCCTTATATGGCCATAGCTATCAGTATAACAGCAGAATTACCAGTCTTGGGAACACTTTTGGAAATATTTATGAGTGATCATGTTAGTTTTGTCCACGGATAAATCCACCTGACTTTGTTTACCTTTTCACAAAGATGCCTCCTGGCTGATAAAAAGGTAATGTCACCTTAATTATGTTCTTGCCTTGGCAGCATAAATTATTTATGCTTTAGCATTATATTTAGTCTTCTCAAGCTTTCATTTCTGTCCTCGAGTATGAGCTCTGTGTAACTACTAAAAGGAAGTACAGTGTTAAGGTGTATGACCTGTCAATGTTTACGGTTCCCCATTCGCCCTTCCTCCTCCATCCCTCATCATAACTTTTTGTGACATAGATCATTGACTTTGAGCAGCTATGTTAGCAATCCCAGGAAGCTGTAAAAAGCTAACTCTTTTCATCTGCTTAAAGTGGATTAAGATTTTATATTTATCAAGGTCATTCCATTTGTTTCATCTACTTTACCATAACTGTATAGCTCTGGAGATTGGCAACAGGCAATATAACTTGTCATAGCTAGATCATTAAAACAGAAATTGTCATCACGGCAACTCTTCCCATCAGCTGTAGGAACTCAGAGCATCCAGTACTTCGGTGAATGGCAAGACTGGATTCCAAACTAGTGACCCAGTACCTAACATCAAATTTCTTATACTGTGCCCCTTTCTCTGAGTCAATATTGACAGAATCATCCTCTCAATTAACTGTAATTCCATGTGTAATTCTATGCTGACATGCGGCAGTCATTAGTTACTGAAATTTGTTTCTATCCATTGTATAGTCACTCTTGAGAAACAGGTGAAATCTGTGCCTCCACTTCAACTTTCTGTACAGTAGTTTCAACACCAAAACCTTGGCCCAACTGCTTCATTCCAAGAGAATTGGTAGCAATGCAGGGAAGGAGAAGACCACACCTACCGCACAAATACACAAGCACACAGAAACAGACAGGCTACCTCCTACTGGTGTCCAAAAGCTGAATTTCTGGCTCTGAACTGCTCCCCTGCTTTTCTTGCTTGTCTTCTGAACTGGTTGTGATACCATCAGGGGGGAGGAATTTCCACCTTCAGAAGTTCTTAAATGGCTTTGTAGGATGACTTAACATGGTCTCTCAGGAGCATATTACTGCTCTCACGTAGGACACTAGCTCAGAAACCTAATTTGCTGAAGGCCTCACTTAGAACAGAAGAATTCCACCCACTGCTGCCTTCCTGAGAAAGGGCATCTTCTCCAGACTTCTCAGTGGATCATTTCTCAACATGCAGCACTAGTAACTTATGCTTTTGTCAGTTATGTGACTTAATTTGAGTTCTGAGAAAGCATCTAACAACCATAGACAAATTATGGAATGTGTAGCTGATTACTACTTTCAGTTAACAGGAATCAGAACAGGTAGCAACCATGCATGTTTTCAACATTTAATTTAATAGATAATTTCATGAAATTAGTAACATAGTTGCATATCTAAAAAATATTAAATAGTGTTGTAAAGTGGATGTACTATAAAATGATATATCTACTACAAGTCTAGAAGTAACCACTGTTTATCATCTGTGTAACCTAAAACAGAGCTCTCTACATTCTCAAAGGAGCTTCATCTTGTTTTTCCTAATTAGTGGCCACATTGCTTTTTTCCTTAAGAAACAATGACTGTAACTTATTGTACCCTAATCTAGCCTCTGTAAAATTGGCAAGTTTGTATGTAAAACAAACAAACAAAAACCACAGTGTTCTCGGGCAAGTAAATGGGAGAATTTTTATTTGCATTTTATACAGAACATTGATCTTGCAGGCTGAATATTGACTACAACTTTCTGCGTGTGGTCTCACTTTTGTAGCAGGATCTTATGAACAGCTGAAATCTGAATTAATAAGCAATACAATTAGATGGAATAAAATAAATAAATAAATAATCCATTGGTAGATGTATACATATGTTTTTAAGCTCAATGGAGAGAGGAGGAAATTAATGTGTCATCAGTGTTCCAATTTTGAAAGAGTCATATATTGGTAGTGGTCATTTTTTTCTCATAGAAACAAAACAACAGCTTTCCCATTCTGACTACAGTTGCAATGTTGTTCATTTGCACACTGCAGGCATGCAAATTACCTTTGTCATGGCTACATGATATTATTTCTGATTTTTAAGGCATCCTTATGAAATATATGCTTTAAAAAAAAAAAAAAAGTACTTAAGTATAACATAGACTCAGTTAAAATGAAGTTCCTAACATAAAAACATGCACATGCGTTTTTAAAGTAATAGCACCTTCTAAACTCTTAACAACCTTACGGCTAATAACAAAGCTTGAATATTTCTCAAAGGTAGAATAATTTCTTTTCATAAATATATATATATATATATATATAAAAATCTTAAGATGCTGAAACAATTAAATTTCTTTTGTAAATTGCTTTCCTAGATATGTCCTTGGTCAAACGTCACAGCAAATGTTTTCTAGAGATGCATCAAATTAACAGGTATACAAATCATCTGTGGAGGTTTTCTTGCCCTGAAGCAATGCATTTTGACAACATTAATTAAAGAAAGGGTAACAAAATCAGTATGCTATGCAAATAATGAGCATATTTATACCTCTCTTTAAATGAAGATTTTTAAATAAATCACATAGCATCAGTTCTCAGCCTTTAGAACTCTTATATTTTCCCCTCCTTAACTCTTTTCTTAAAGAGCATGGCTGACAAACTTCTTCACTACACTGATCTTGCAGTGTGTCTCTGTTATGACACATCTATAAGAAACCAGTCTTTTAATACTTCTGTATTTGGGATCGCTTGTCCTTACTGTGTTTACAATATTTTAATTAGTAAATATAACACCTTTAAAGTTATTTTTTTTGTTTGTTTTTCTGTGCATTCATCTAAACATTGTTCTTCCTTTGGAGCTTGGCAGAGAATTAACAGGCATTGTACGTTCTTAGGTATTCATTTAGTTCAGAAAAAATTACTTAGACATTGCAAACTGAAACTTGGATTCTATATCTAATAGTAAAATCTAGCATCTGCTCCACTGACAGTTACCTCTGTAAATGTTTCTGTCCCAAGAGATTATTTTTTTTTTTCCCAGCACTTTTTTGTTTGGTTTGTTTGGTTGGTTGGTTAAGTTTTTAATTTAAAAGATCACAAGCACACTGAAGTTTGACTGTCAGTGCATTTTCATAATTTCCTCAGTCTTGCATAACTCTCAAGTATTTCAGTCTTCCTTCCTTTCTAGGCCAAAATCTTCTGAAGGTCTCTATTCTTTTACACACATACATTTCTAATATTAGTTGGATTGTCTCAGTAGAATGTGTTGCTGTCACTTCACCACTTCTTGCCAAGGCGATTGGCTCCAGGGCAGGTGCGTTCAGCAGTGGAGCAGGGGATCAAGGCGGGCAGGGGTTTTTCCTGCATGGAGGCCATTTGAGGCAGCTGAGGGATCCGCCAGGACCCAGCAGCCCTCACGAGAGCAGCTGATGAGGTGTGGGTGGAGCCAGAACCCCCCACCTGCTGTACAAAGACACCCCTAGGTAGCGCGAGCAACCAGAAGCATGGCAAACAAGGTGGGCAAACAGGGCGTGGTGCATCAGTCAGGGTGTGGCACGGCAGTTTGCACGGCATTTCGAGCAGGCAGGGTGCTCTCGCTGCTGTTTTCCAACAGTGGTTGTAACCTGCTGGCAAAGAGCCCAGCCATGGTATCCACCCGACGGAAAGCCATGGCCTCTGCACCCCTTGCAGCTTCTCCAAGCCCCAGCTAGCAATGTGGCTACCCAGACAGAGGTCTTGGGGAAACACGTGGCCATCCAGGTCTTGGGCTGCAGGGTGTGCGTGAGTATTTTGTCAGTGTCTGACAGCGGCAGCAGTGGGTATGCCTGTGAGAGGTGTGCCCAGGTTGAAGAATTTCTCAACCTGGTGGCAGAGCTTCAGGAGGAGGTGAGTAGGCTGAGGAGCATCGGGGAGTCAGAGAGGGAAACTGACTGGTGGAAGCATATTCTACGCACCCTGAGACAGACTCATCAACCAGCCACCATGCAAGAAACAAAGGTTCCCTATCCCACTAGGCAGCCGCTACACAAGAGACAAAGTTTCCTCCATCCCACCAAGCAGTAGTAGAGGACCTAGGACATGAGGGGGAATGGAAGCAGGTTTCTACTCGGGGTAGGGCTCGCACTCCCTGCCTACATCACCTTCCCGGCTACCTTTGTGCAACAGGTTTGGGGCTCTGGAACTTGAAAGTCAAGCAAACGATGATGTAGACAAAAGCCCGTCCTGGTTGGAAGGGGTGCTGATGGCAAGGCAACCTACCACCTGCATCACTACATCTTCTACCAAGAAAGAAAGAAAGGTTATTGTCATAGGAGACTCCCTTCTGAAAGGGACAGAGGGCCTGGTTTGCCACCCAGACCCAACCCACAGGGAAGTCTGCTGCCTCCATGGGGCTCGGGTAAAAGCTGTACCTAGAAAAGTCACTCGTCTCGTACAGCCCTCTGACTACTACCGGTTACTGTTTTTTCAAGCTGGTAGTGACAACATAGCAAGGAGAAGTCCAAGGGCAATCAAAAAAGACTTTAGGGTTTTGGGGTGACTGGTTAAAGGATCAGGGGCACAGGTTGTGTTTGCCTCTGTCCTTCTGGTAGCAAGGATCAAGATCGACAGGCAAACTCAGTTTATCAATACGTGGCTCTGAGACTGGTGCCACCAACAGAACTTTGGGTTTTCTTGATCACGGGAAGGTCTATGCAACACCAGGCCTGCTGGCACCAGATGGGATGCACCTCTCTCTGAGAGCGGGAAAAGGACTTTTGCCCAGCAGTTAGCAAGGCTGATCGATAGAGCTTTAAATTACGTTTGAAGGGGGAAAGGGATAAAACTAGGCCTGCCTGTGATAATCTATGGGATGGCATGCCAAAATCAGAGGGGCAGTGTGCTAGTGAGGAACTAAGAGATACCTCAAGATCAACTGCCTTTGTCCGTATGGGGGACTTCAACTTGCCAGATGTTAACTGGGAACATCACACAGCTGACATAAGCAGGTCCAGGAGGTTCTTAAAGCACCTCGATGGTGAAGGTGATGGTGAAGCACTTCTTGGTGAAGGTACTAAGGGAGCCAACTGGGAAGGGTGCCCTCCTAGATCTGTGCATGAAATGTCTTCTTAATAATTTTTATTTCACTTCACATCGAGAACCAAGACCTGTGTGGTTAGGACACGCTGTAGACAGAAAAATTATATAGGCTGAAAGGCCCTTGGAAAAAGCATTACAGGTTCTGGAAACAGATCTCTTATTTTCTGGGAAAAATTTCTGACAGCTGTGTTAAACCATAATATTTATAAAAAATATATATATAATGTCAGCAAGAAGAACTGAATTTCCTCTCCTAGATATATTTTCAAAGAATAATCTCTTCATTTACTTTGAAACAATGACTGAAAGTGTTTTTGTACTTGCATAAATGGAAGTACTTCTTAGCAGTCTGGTGTAAAGATACTTTAGTAAAAGACTTTAAAAACATATCAAAACCAATCAAAGAGAACAAATTGTTTCTCCTCAGTTGTTTTGATGGTCTTTTTCTAATCAACTACAGCCTGGAAAAAGCTGATTTTAGTTTTTTTCCCTTTTCTCTATCTTTCTGTTCTTATTCCGTGGTATTGACTATCCACACACAGGAAGAAGTCAGCCATACTACCTAAGACTTTTCCTGACTCTGGCTTACAGACATTGAACTAATAATAGTAATGGAGACAATGATGATGCATTCTTAGATATGATGAAAACTAACAGCCTAGTGAGACTGAAAAAGTTATTTAAAATTGTAGGTAGAAATGAAATATTGCTTTTCTTTTTAAAATTATTATTATGATTAGATACTTAGGTAGTTTCTTTTAATATATTTTATTAATTGACTGTGGAATATTTTAATATTAAAATGGAATACAACTGAATGTCATAAAGGCACCAGGTTCTACTCAGAAATGTGATTCTACTGAATTTTTTAAAGCTTGTTGAACTACTTTTCAGAAAGAACAACATGAGTGGAATTTGATTGAAATGCTGTTTCAGTCCTTTCTCAGTGAAAGCCTTCATGGAGTGAAACTCGTAGTTTTAGTTTGGCTTGCTAAAGATTTTCAACCTTTTGTTGATCTTTGGTTGAGTTTATGATTTGTATGTTTTGATGCCCATCTGAAGCTTGCCTGTTTTACATATTTAATCCTGTTCAAATAAAACTTAACACTCATTTCTAAATTTCCTTCTCATGGTGTAAAGGAACATGAAGTTTGACTTAAGCAAATCAAACTGAGAAAAGATTCTTAGGCATTCTAATATGGACCAAATTTTTTGAACTTAGAAAATGAATCATTCTTGCAATCCTTACTAAGTTTTTCTGGCTGAATGTGTCCCTTCCCCTTCCTTTTTCACCCCATACCTCCCCAAAGATGCTTTTTTTTATTTCAGCTGGAATAATTTAGCCCAAGAATTTTAAGATACCTCACTGAAGACAACCATCCAGAAGTCCTCAACTCCTTAGCTGAAGAGAAACCAAATATTTTTTTCAGTTTGGAAAGCTTGATGACAGTTTATGAGAAGAGCTGATGAACACGAGGAATGTGCCCAAGACAACTCTTACAGTTTCTAAGTCATTCAACTGCTCTTTTATTAATAAACAATACTGTTCATCTTTAACTGTATAGTAAACTTGTCAAACACTTCAACATTTTTTTTTAATTTGACCTTTGTAGGCTTTAATTATTGCCCGAGTTGATATTAATACCCTGCTTGAGTGTCAGTTTTCTCCAAAATACAATTGACCAATTTGTTTAGAGCACATATAAAGTAATTTTGACCAATCTGGCAGAACATACATAACCAGCTATCAAATTGAAAATATAGATTGCCTTGTATACAGTTATTATACCTTATTTCTTCTGAATACTGTAAGAAGCAGGAATTAATCTAAAATAATAATAATTAATAAAAGACTTGTAATCATGTGGTGTTCTTTGTTGTTGTTGTTGTTCTGTCTTTGCAATGTATATTGTGCATAATAGTAGCAAAGATATAGACAGTGGCAATTACTATCCTGTGCATATTCTGATTCATAACAGAAGTTGGAAAATCAGTGATACCGGAAATTCTTCAGGATGATGGGTGAAGCTAGTGAACTAGAAATAGTTCAGCACCATTTTATGCAGAGTTCCTAAATAATGCTTGAAGAAGTTCAGGAAAGCTTCCCCAGATAATCAATTAGAGTTCTGCAGATTGTTTTTACCATCACATCTAATCTTCATGGAAGCAGTTTCAGCTTCTAACATTCTTTTTATTCCAACCTAAAGTGACTATAAAATACAAATGAATTTTATTGTGGAATCTATTTTTACTCTTTAAACAGATATATAATTTGTATTAAACTATATAAAAAAAATAACCTAGGTCTTCCATTTGTTGAAGGAGAAGTGAAGAGTAGTTGAGAAGAGAAAGAATGGTAGAAAATTGTATGTGTGTATATAGCATTTGCCCTGAGATGGTGTCTAGCTGGGATATACCACCTAACTTGAACACCAGGAAGAATTTATGAATTCTATAATCCAGACATAGACTTTTCTCTGAGTTAGAAATGTTCTTTTGTTTTCGCCAGAGGGGAAAAACAAAACAAAACAAAACAAAATAAAACAATAAATAAATAAATAATAAAAACAAAACAAAAAACACAACAGCAACAACAACAACAAAACCCTACCTATTGTGTCATGCTCCAAAGCTATAATAGAATAGAAATTCTGGACTTAAGTTTGATGACTATAATGTCTGAAGTTATTCTCTTACAAGAATAAGATTCATGCCTACGGACCTTTCCCTGAGATTATGCCTCCCACACTTCTGATTCACAGTGTTGCAGCTGGCATTTGCGTTATTACTCTAAGAGTAATTCTACAGCAGAAACAAGGGACAGCCAGTGTTATTTCTGCTGTTTAGAACAAGTTTGAATAAATAAGGGTCAAAAGCAAGATTCTGCAAATCTTGGAAATTATGGTTATGGGACTAATTTACAAACAATTTATGTTTCTTTTTGTAGATGAATCCTGTGTTTCATATACACAGAATGTTAAAGATAAGCTATTTTCTTACTTAACAGTACATCAGATATTGTATTTGGAATTTGAGTAGCAAAGAGATTTTTCTGATCACATGATTATTTTTGACTACTGAGTGATGGCTAAAACTTCAAGAGAAATGGAGGATCTCTAAGAAAAACAGAAATACACTCTAACTAAGAATTAGAATCCATGTAAGAATAGTAACGGATAATTCAATTCTGGTATAATTGCTTTACACTTTTGGTGTTTGTAGTTAATGAAAATACTAGCCATTGCTGAAATACTGACAAATAATTAAAATTGTAGCAAATCAAATGCAAGTTCATTAGTATCTAGCAATGTCTCATTGTCTGAGCAGTTCTAGTGAAGGCTTAGTCTGGGGTGTAGTTTAACCCACTGTGTGGTGGGGAACCAGTCACTGAAGCAATGTGTTCATAATTTTTTGTACTTTTGATTCTCAAAATACCTCTTGTCTTTCACTCATAAAAAATCCTGAATGCCAGTTCAGTTGCTTAAATACATAGATAAACAATACTGTTCCCATATATATAATATATATATATTTAAAACTACTTAAAGGCTATACCCAAATAAAGATGTAGAGATGAAAAAAAGCAAGCAAACAAACAGGAAAACCTTGGATTTTAAAAAAGTTTAGATGTATATGTCTCTGTTTAGAGCTTCAGCTTGGTAGTACTTTACGTCTAAAAATGTCTGAACACCTATGTGATCTGCAAGTTCTCCAGCATTGAGGCTCGAAGTATATGAACTTCAGTATTCTTCTTTAGAATGGATACCACTGTGCTCAATAGGAAGTTAGGAGTCTTATAAAACTTAGGAGATGACATACTGTTCTGTATGGGTCTTAGCTCATGGCAGAGCCTATGTGGAGTACAGAAACTAAGCAAAATGGTGTTTGGCTCCTTGACACATCGAGACCAATATGCTGTTATAAGAACATGGTATATTTACAGAATTAGACAATTATTATTATTATTACTATTATTATTATTATTAATAATAAAAGGTGACATAATTTAAAATCAGCCAACAGAGGAAATGTTTAATTTTATATAATTGTGTCTTACACAACTGGTGTAGAGCACTTTTTTTTTTTTTTCACTATCTGGTCACCCAGTGTGGCTGTTTTATTGTGATTCGTTCTTCCAATGACTATAATCTAACATCCACATGACTAAAATATTAAACACATCTCTGAATCAATTTCTTAGGTCTTTGTGGAGAAGTTTAATGGTAATTTTTGTGGAGATGAATTTTTGTGGTAATTAACCACTTTACCATGACAATACTTTGGAAAGTGACTGACCTTAATACTTGTTCTTCTATTAGTAGCCAAGCAACACAAGACTTTACACCATTTCCCTCAGGAGAAATCTGAGATTTTACTCTGAACTGTTTCAGGATCGCACATAATATTTTACCTTCACAAGAATTGTTTGGGATTATACAAATCCTATACTTCTCCTTAAACCTCAGAAATGACTTGAGAAGCTCACTATTTGAGGTACTTCTTGTGGGGGCTCTAGACATCTAAATGTTTGTGGAGTGAGTCTCAAGAATGCATTTTAGTGGCTCACCTAAATTTTTAGATACCTAGGACTTGATTTAGTTGCTTGAATATCACTGACATAAAATATTCTAGGGTATCCAAGGCACTTATATAGAGACAACAGCTGTGAAATCAGGGTCATCTGTATCTTTTTTTTGATTAGTGGCTGGAAGCCATTTATGATAGTTCAGCATCTAAAATATCATTACACACCCATATTTAGGTAAATTGATTCCTGGGGTGTGACTCATTTTGACTAAATTAGGTGACAGTAGGGTGAATGCTTGTATATATACTGAGTTATTAAGGTTTCTATAAGGTCAATAATGACTTTAATAACATGATAAATAGAATCTGGAAAACTGTACATTTCATGCTGAAGAATATACGTGCACTCAGTCAGAGGGATATTTCTCTATGCTTCACTGACTATATTGTCCACCCACTCAAATAGTAAAGTAGAAACTACTTAGATGCAGACACTGAATCTGTTTATCCCGAAAAAGCTAGTTGACTCCTGTGTCTTTGTTTTATTCTCAGTCCTCAGGCTGTCCTCAGGCTTCTACCTTGCAGCTTCTTTGGAGCATTTAGGCATTTAAAATGTTTTCCAGTTTATTACAGAACCACAGAGTGGCTGAGGCTGGAAGGTACCCCTGGAGGTCATCTGGTCCAACCACCCTGCTCAAGCAGGGACACTTAGGGCAACCCGACAGGACCATGTCCAGACAGCTTTTGAGTATCTCCGAGGAAGGAAATTACACAACCTCTTAGGCAACCCAAGCCAGTGCTTGGTCACCCTCACAGTAAAAAAATGTTTCCTGATGTTCAGATGGAACCTCCTGTGTTTCAGTTGTCTCTTGTCCTGTCACTGGGCATGTCAGAAAAGAGCCTGTCTCTTTGCACCATCCCTTAAGGTAATTTTATACATTGATGAGATCCCCCATGAGCCTCTTCTCCAGGCTGAACACTCACAGCTCTCTTAGCTTTGACACAATGGAGAAATGTTCCAATCCCTTAATCATCTTAGAGGCCCTTCACTGGACTCTCTCCAATATGTCCATGTCTCTCTTGTATGGAGAAGCCCTGAACTGGACACAGCACTCCAGGTGTATCCTCACAAGTGCTGAGCAGATGATACGAAGACAAGGTGTTTCTGGTCCAAAGACAAGTTATTTCCATCTGTTAGTTAGACAACTGAGCTATGCTCACAGTCAGTGGAGCCCAGAGCCTAAATCATTCTGGACACTTCCCTAGGATCGGATTTAGTTGCTTAAGTACATATGTTACCTGCTATTTGAGGCCTCATAGGTTTGTTAGTCTCCATCTTTATGGGGCTAACAGATACAGCATAAGTTTCATGGAAGACTGGAACCCCAACTACCAGATCTCATTCCTAGCTATTGCTTATTAGAACAGTTAAGGGTATAAATATCTTTAAAGTTACATAGAAAAAAATATTCATCCTATCAACTTTGTTCTGGAGAAGAGAGAGGATATGTAACAGACAGGACAAGTGTGCAAATGTTTCCTTCAAAATCATAGGCATTATAGGATAATAGGGTGTTGGTTTAACAGTGGTTATTCAGTGCTGATACTTACAGATGCCTGTAGACTATCGCAGTGCAACAGCATACTCTAGATCTACCCCTAGGTTAGCTCTCAATAAAAGATCTTCCTGGAATCAATTGTACCTGTTCAGGATGGTCAGTAATTTAGTGCTAAACAACAGTTTATAATAACGGCCAACTCATAAGAAAAGGCCAATATTTTCCTGCCAAGATAAATTGTGAATTTTGCCTACTTTCCTGAGAAAAGTCTTAAATGCATTTGTATTATAATCTATTGCAATGAAGCATGGTGCTGTAAAAACAGATGGTGTTACCCTTATAAGTCTCTAAACCCTTATAAAATAAATTATTTTATTTATTTCATTTATTTTTTATTTATTATAAATTCCTTTTTATATAGAATTTTTTTTTCTTTTATAAATAAAGGTATGCTGCTCAGATGTCTTCTCCTGAGCAAGGCAGTATTGGGACAGAACTATATGAATAAGAACTTGGAAGCAGTAACACAGCCAGAAATGTGTGCGCAACTGAGTCATTTTCATGATAAAAAAATCTAACAAGCTAATAGCTCCTTAAAAATAATAATAATAATAATAAATAAATAAATTCATGGGTTTACTGCCCATCTTTTTTACCTGCGTGCACTTAAAGATGAGGTAATTGTTCTATTCAGTCTTACAAATGCTGTTGGGATGATAGTCAGACTTGTTTGAAGCCAATCACATTACACAGTAAGGGGAGAACTTCAATGGAAGTTTGAGTCTATTAAAAGGGTGCCCACAAATGATCAGAGACTGACTAATCATTGCCCTGAGACCTCTGAAAATGATGTGACTTTTGAGCATGAGGAGTCCAGGTTGAAAATAGCAACCAGCTGCCACTGTGGAGCAAATCATGAACCAGCGTTATTATACATGCACAGGCAATTCTGCATTGCACAGATTTGGGCTCATTGTGCATAGAGGCATAAAGCTACCTCACATGATTCTCAGTGAAAGTCAGTACTTCAGGCAGAATTCTTTACTAACTTCATAGTGTAAATGCAGTATCATATTGCTATTGCTAGTAACAGGTCATAAGCTCTGTACTGAGTTTGCACATCCTCTGGACGGGGGTTTGTTGGCTTTGTTCTGGCTGAACTGGTTTTGACTTGCCTGCAGCTTTCTTTCACTCAGTATAGCTGTAACATCAACTTCTATTGATCAGATGTCTATGGGTAATTTGTTTTACTTTCATCAAACTTAAAACATAGTTTTATATCTATATATCAGTAGAAAGCAATTAAACTATATCAAATGAGATATTTATGACTTTAATATAATGATGTAGGGCAGAGGAATAGAGGATTGGTATAACAGCAAAGACATTGATTGAGAGGTGGTACAGTGGAACACAGGACTGGGATGAAAAGGGATGGGGTACAGGCTGGCACTGAAGACCCCACAACAGTAAGCAATTCAGTAATGGTCAGTGACAGAAACGCAGACCTGGAACAGTGCAAGACTTGTTTTGGCAGTAAAAAGAACAAAGAAGAATTCTTGCATATCTGACATGAATTACACATACAGTAATTTTGGATGCAATTTGGAGCGGCAAAGAAATGAAGAAAGAGAAAAAGTGTAAAAGTATTTTAGCAAACACGTAACAATAATCCCAAGTGGACCCTAGAGTGAGTAAGAAGAAAACATAAACATGACCACCACATTCCTCCTGGCAAAAAACTCCAGGTGCTGATGACTTTCCATAGCATCAACACTATCACCAATGTAATGAAACCACCAAGCAGTAGGGAAAAGGTGACCAAGACAACAGGAAAAGTAGAAACTAAGGAGTACGTGAATGATTTTAACCTCATTACTATTCACTCGCTTTTTCTGTGAGGATCAGTTCAAGACTAATAATGATTCTTGAATTAGACTGTTAAGATTGCAGTGACACTAACAATAAATTCCTGGCTTTATATATGAGGCATTTCCTCTTTGTGCGTTAACAAGGTTTTCAGCATAACAAAAGGGCATAAGAAGGCTGCTCAGATTGACTACCTCAGAATACATGAAGTATTCAGTAAAATGTAGTGGATTAAATAATAAAAATGTTATTAACCTTTAACAGAGATGATATTACTGATGGACTAATAGAAAGATAGGTAAAGCTGTGTAGATAATTACCATAGTATATTTCCCATGAAATAAAATTTAATAAAGCATGGACCCCAACCATATTCATAGTGTTGTATAATAATTAAGTTGCCACCACACTTACTGTTCTTTAATGATACTTTATGAACTTTAATATCTATCTAGAAATGAAATATTTTCTTCTCTCAGGGAATAAAAGTAAAATTACTTTTTTTTTCCCCTGTTTTAAACTAGTGTGCTTAATGAAGGTCATAATCCAAGAGATTTCCTAAAAATAATTTATCTAAATTAAAAAAAAAAAAAATGCACATTGTACTATACATAGAATCCTGGGTGCTTTAAAATATTTCTTTTCCACATAATGAAGTACATGTTCAGAATGTGAAAACCTTGTGCTGAAACAAATATTACATGTGCCCATAAATTAATGTGTCCCCTTAGGAAAATGAAATTTCACAATGTAATTACCCCATTTCTTCACTGAAGACATAAAGAAATTTATGGAACTAATTACCCTGATAATGGAGAGGGATTTTTTTCTCTTTCATTTTAACCCCACCTAAAAGCACGATATAGGAAAAATGTAATTTATTCAGCTCCACAGTGGTGCTGCTGTTATATAGTTATTAGAAGAAACTGAGGCATTTTAATAGCTTTGTGTCGTCATTAAACATAAACTTCCAATATAGTAACAAATATAAACTTCCAATATAATACTGGATATGTCAGAATGGCATTCTACTCACTGCTTCAAGTTTTATTCTGCTGATTTTTTGGGGGGGTAAAAGTACAGTTAAATGGAAAATAGGGAAAGAAACAAAGAAAAATGATTGTTTAAACAACTATTTTCACAAGTGTACAATTCTGGAATTGTTTTTAATGCAGTGTATGAAGAGTCACATTTAATCATGTTCTTCAGTATTAGAAAGTTTTTATTGAAGGTTTGGATGGTTATCCTTAGGACAATCCTCAAAGGCTGAAGTGTTTACGTGTAAACGCTTAAGTATGGATTTTTTCATAACAATAATTAGTTAATATTTGTCCTTTCACAATATCAAAATTCTTTGCAAATTAAAACTATGTTGATTTTCTAGAGGCAATATTATCTCTCTTATACTTTAGAGTGGATATCAAGAGGCTTCATAGAAAAAGGAGACAACGGTAAATCAAAGGAATTATTCCCACCCCTCCTCCCCAAGAAGTTCCCTAGAAAATGTTTGTGGGATTTTCCTTTTCCTTTTCCAATAAATTCCATTTATAAAAAAAAAGAATGGAAAAGTTTATAGAGTACCCCACATCAATAGAAAACACAATTATGGTGATATTTTCCCCCTGGAATGAATCCTTGAAATTTCCCATAGCCTGCAAACTTCAGAAACTGTTTTAATCATGTTTGCTAACAATATTTGAAACATCAGTGGATAAACAATTATACCCTTATAGAGCATCCATATGCCATTGGACACTGAAACCCTAAATCTTGCTGTAAATTTTAGTGTTGATGTGAGAAACATCTCAAATAATTTTCTTCAGACAGGATCTCCTATGAAGCTGTTTTATTCGTGATTGCAATGGTGGGCGTCCTGTCAATCAGGAGCACGTTTTAGTAAACAAATCATAACCTTTTATTCCCTATTACCCAATGCCTGATCACCTCCCCTGTTTCCTCATTGGCTGAGTACTACAGGTTCACAAGCTACTCAGTGCTCCTCTATAGCATATATGCACAATTTTTCTTTTTTTCAACCTTTTAATTTCTCCTTTCATATGTTTTGAGAACTTGTGATCTTTGTTTTACTGTTCTCACACTGCTCATCCTGTTTTTCTCAAGCTTCTACCTTATTTTGGAACAGTGAGGCCTTCTATTGTCCACTTATCTACTTAGCATTTCTCCTTACTATGACTATACAACTACCTTGGAATACAGAAAAGTAATTCTCTACTGCAAAAACACAACTTTGTTTCTCACAGGTGACTGCCGTGCAAACTGTTGTGTTGACTTTGATATCAGTCTTGATCAGAAGTCCTGTGTTATTGTGGGGTTCTCAGAATTACGATACCTTTTATACCTATAATAAAATATTTGGCACCACGTTTCATGTATAGTACATGTAAAAGCACTTTATTTCCCTCATAGCCATGCTAAATGATACAGCTGTGTTGAATGGTGAATTGTGTTTTAGAAGTGTTTCATTCCTCCTTAGTCACTTATGTAGATCAACATCCTGTCACCTTAAGAAAATTAATTGAAACAAAAAAGAATTTTCCATTCATAAAATAATTCCAATACTATGCTCATCACTCATGCTCTGTCCATAAGAGAATGCCCAGCACTATTAGCAGTAAGTAAACTGAATTAAAATTTCTACCTCATTGAATGCTATTAGTCAAACTCCCCCACAAAAAAGTGCATTCATTCATCGACACCATGATTCACTTATCATACTTCTTTTCCCTTTATTTACACAGACAGTCCATGAAAGCTGTAAATACAGGAAGCCTTACAATGATTCCAGCTTGTGGGATAAAGGGCACACAAATGCCGTTTCAGGTGCAAGACTAATTAATTTAATAGAATATACCCAGAGGGAAACTAGTAAGGCAGGTTCTGTCAATAATTGCAACATTTTAAAAAAGACCTAGCTTGGTTTTATATGAATGTTCTTCCTTCCTCTAGTGGTCAGTTTCTCTATGATGTAAAATGGAAGTCCAAATTCATAAGATTTTTCATGTTCTATACATACTTGTATGTTTTGTCCATGTGAATGATGAATTAGAAACAAGTCTGACTTACTTCATTTAGTGATGTAAGAGCGTGACCACCTACCCTGTCCCAGGCCCACTCCTATGCAGTTATGGAGGCCCAGTCCCATATCAGAGGACCTGGTATCTCTGCCAAGGCTGGAGGATGCAGCTGCTGCTCTCCTTCAGGTTCAACCAGTAGTGAAGTTGAGCACATATCCAAGACAGAGAGAGAAACAGGGAGATGGCATTGAGACTGATACAGCGACACACGGAATAAATACAACAACAGCACAGACATCCCTCTCTCCTCAGAGAGCAGGTCCCTGGTGCCAGCCGCCCCACACCTCTAGGCTTACCAGCATATGTACACTCATGGGCCCCCAAACACCAGCACAGACCCTCTGCCTGCCCACCACCCCTGCCTCGATCCTGGCCCCTCTCAACCACCCTATGAGTTCCCTACTCTCAGGCTCATCCACTGTGACATCTGACAGTGAATAATAAGAATGGAATCACAGAATCATTTAGATTGGAAAAGACCTTTAAGAACATCAAGTCCAACCATCAACCTAACACTAAAAATTTTGCCACTAAACCCTCTCTCTAAGAGCCACATCCACATTTCTCTTGAATACCTCCAGGGATGGCAACTCTACCACTTGCTTAGGCAGCATGTTTCAGCATCTCACCACTCTTTCTGGGAAGGAATTCTTCTTCCTGATATCCTATACAAACTGCCCCTGGTGCAGTTTGAGGCCATTTCCTTGCATCTTATCACTTGTCGCCTGAGAAAGGAGACCAACACCCTCCTTGCCGCAACCTCCTTTCAGGTATTTATACAGAATGATGAGGTCTCCCCTCAGTCCCCACTTCTCCAGACTAAACAACCCCAGTTCCCCTAGCCACTCCTCATATGTCTTGTTTTCTAGATCCTTCACCAGCTTCATTACTCCTCTTTGAATGCATTCCAGCAACTCAATATCTTTCTTGTGTTGACAAGCCAAAAACGAACACAGTATTTGAGGTGTAGTGAGATAATGTAAGACAGGAAAGTCTGCAATCATCGAATCTTAGAATGGTTTGGGTTGGAAGGGACCTTAAAGACCAGCCTTCCTGACATGGGCAGGGACACCTACCACTAGACCAGCTTGCTCAAAGCCACATCCAATCTGTCCTTAAACACTTCCAGGGATGGGGCATCAACAGCTTCTCTGGGCAGCATGTTCCAGTGTGTCACCACCCTCTGAGTAAGGAATTTCCTCCTCATATCTAATCTAAATCTACCCTCTTTTAGTTGAAAGCCATTACCCCTTGTCCTATCATCCCTACACTCCCTCATAAAGCATCCCTCCCCAGCTTTCCTGTAGGCCCTCTTTAGGTATTGGAAGGCTGTTATAAGGTCTTCCTGGATCCTTCTCTTCTCCAGGCTGAACAACTCCAACTCACAGCCTCTTTGTAGGAGACATGCCCCAGCCCCTTGATCATCTTTGTGGCCCTCCTCTGGACTCATTCTAATATTCCCGTGTCCTTCTTGTGCTAGGGCCCCAGAGGTGAATGCAGCGCTCCAGGTAGAGTCCTATGAGAGCAGAGGAGAGGGGGAGAATCACCTCCCTTGGCCTGCTGGTCACTTCTTTTGATGCAGCCTAGGATACGGTTGGCTTTCTGGGCTGCAAATGCACATTGCTGGCTCAAGGAACACCTCCAGGTCCTTCTCCTCAGGGCTGCTCTTAATTCATTTTCTCCCCAGCCTGTATTTGTGCTTGGGATTGCCTCAGCCCAGATGCAGGACCTTGTACTTGGTGTTGTTGAACATCATAAGGTTTGCACAGGCCCATTTCTCAAGCCTGCCCAGGTCCCTCTGGATGGCATCCCTTCCTTCCAGAGTGTCAACCACTCCACACAGCTCGGTGTCATGCACAAACTTGCTGAGGATGGACTTAATCTCACTGTCCATGTCACCAACAAAGATGACAAAGAAGTTAAACTGTGCCGGTCCCAATACTGGCTCCTGAGGAACACAAATTTTTACTGATTTCCATGTGGACATCGAACCATTGACCATAACTCTTTAAGTGCAACCATCCAGCCAATTGCTTACCCACTGAATGGTCCTTCCATCAAATCCATGTCTCCCCAATTTAGAGAAAAGGATAGCATGTGGGGCAGTGTCAAATGCTTTGCACAAGTCCATTTAGATGATGTCGTCCTCTCTCCACCAATGCCATAACACCATCATACAACACCAGATTCATAAGGTACAATCTGTCCTTAGTGAAGCCATGCTGGCTGCCACCAATTCACCTCTTATTTTCCATGTTCCTTAGCATAGTTTCCAGGAGCATCTGCACCATAGTCTTCCAGGAACAACAGTGAGACTAACTGATTTTTGTTCCCTGGGTCTTCCTTTTTTCCCATTTTGAAAATGGGGGTAATTTTTCCCCTCTTCCAGTCAGTGGAAACTTCACTGGACTTCCACGACTTCTCAAATATAATGGACAGTGGCTTAGTAATTACATCTACTAGTTCCCTCAGGACCTGCAAATGTATCTTTTCAGGTCCCATGGACTTGTGAACCTTTAGGTTCCTTAGCTGGTCTTGGTCTTGAACCTCATCTTCTCCTGCACTTGGCGGTTAATTGTAGGCACAGGGCTCAGCCAGACAAGCATGCTGACCATCCTCATTGTGATATGATTGATCCCTTTTGCACCCCTGTCTGCTCCCACTCACTTTTTTCTTTCTGATCCCTTTTTCCCCTGCATGTCCCACCATGAGTTTGCAAAACTTTACTGATTCTCCTACCTCTCCCAGTCTGGGTACCCCTGGTTCACAGTGTTATTAGCTGCAAAGTCCCCGTTGATCTTCCTGGAAGTGGAGCCTCTTAGTCCCTTGATAGCACATCAACTAATGTGACTTGGAAGTTTGTTTGTTTGTTTGTTTGTTTGTTTCATTGTCTCCTCATTTGTTTTCACACTCGCATATGCCCTTATCAATTAATCTGACTGCCTAGGTTTGGTTCCCATCAGAACCTTCTTTGTCATTTGTCAGTCACATTTGTGCTCCTGTCTGTTCTTATTTATGGCTTCCTCCCTCTCTTACTGTCCCATTTTGCATTGAACAAGGTCCTTGAACAGATACTCCTACAGGAACAGATACTTTCCTTCCATATATCCCTACATCTATAAATACACAGATTTTCACAACCTCTATATTGCTTTTTAAATAACTTCAGGTCTCAGTTACTCAGGCTAAACAGCAAGGACCTTCAAAGGAGTTTTGTTTTATTAAGTGTTGCATGATTTCAGCTTGAAGGCTAGTTTGCGCATTGTATCCTTTTGTGATTCAACTGAACCAGTCCACGCTAGCTGCAGTTCCAAGTGCAATACCCTGTTAATATGGAAAACCTCTAGTTCCTTAATATACCTCTGTAAGATTGTATTAGGTTTACATGGAGGAGATCTCCACGCTGCAGCCCGTGGAGAGGAGCCCGTGAAGGAGCAGGGGGTCTGGGGTCTGGGGGGAGCTGCCGCCCATGGGGGACCCGTGCTGGAGCAGTTTGCTTCTGACAGATGGACCCCGTGGTATGATCCATGTTGGAGTAGTTCTTGAAGGGCTGCTGCCTGTGTGAAGCCCACGCAGGATCAGTTTGGGAATGACAACCTTCCTGTGCCTTCTTTCTTTTTTTGGGGTACTATGACTTCTTTATTCTATATACATTTTCTTTTCCTAAATTCTAGTCTTTTCTCACCTCTTTTTTGTTTCTTCTTTCCTTTACTAACTTGTCTGTCTCTTCTATGTTTATTTTCCATTTTTTTTCCAATTGTTTAACTGAATTGCTTAATTGATTTTTTTTTTTTATTTTGTATTTTGATTGTATGCTGACATTCAGTTGGACACATTTGCCCAATCTATGCTGATGGACACTAACAATATTAATCTGAAATAAATAAATAAATAAAGTGAGATTTATATTTCTAATCTTTCCATTAAGACTATTGATTAGAATTTTTAAGCAGTGGTGTTACACTTAGAACATATCCTTGTTCGGGCAAAGGTAGACAAATACGTACAAGCAAAGAAGATAGCAAAAATATAGCTTTTTATTTTTCTTTCTTTTTTTTTTTTTTTCTTACAATGAGGAACCTTTATGCTTACTTTCTTTTAAATCTGATATTTACCTTTGATATAAAGACTGAACTTCAACAGATTAAAATCTTGGCAGGTCTCAATTTTCCCTCATTTTCTGCAGACACGCAAATAGATGAATTCATATGAATTTTAAGGTGACTGTCTACTGCTTTTATTATTTGCTGTGAATTAAATTCTTCTTATGTCTGTTAAAGCATGTTTTCAACTTTATTTTATTATCTGTGCTAGAAAAATCTGTGCTATGATTCTATGAAAAAGTCTTCTGCTAAAGACTG
This sequence comes from Anser anser, assembly GCF_964211835.1. NCBI lineage: Eukaryota > Metazoa > Chordata > Aves > Anseriformes > Anatidae > Anser > Anser anser. The sequence continues at coordinate 178,024,072 of NC_139720.1, read as the reverse complement.
CTAGAGCAAAAACAACTATTTTTTGGGTGGATTTTGTTCAAAGGCCTTTTTTTTTTTTTTTTTTCAGGTGGCACTTATCCAAGGAAAACGAATAGGAAAGTGTTCAAAAGAAGGAAAAAATGCAAATATGGTGATTCTGCATGTCACTGAGAAAAGAGAAAGGAAGGGGGCGAAAAAATGCAAAAGATCCAATAGAAACACTAACAGTAAAGATCCCCTTTGGCTTCTTTCTTCAACGCAGGATACTGTATAGATTCAGCATTTCAGTGGATGCGATTCACCAGGATAAGTGTTACTCATTTGTATTTTGGTGTCCACATCAGCTCCCTGAGACCTTGAATGAAATCACCAGTCATGGTGTGATGCTGTTCTGCTTGGAAGTACAGAAATATTCAAGAGGAATACAGTTGAATAGTTCTGATCTTCCCCTCAGCCTAATCACAAGTGATCATCTTTGTTCTGTTTTTTGATTGTTTTTAATTTGTCATTCCTTATCCAAAACCTCTGTAGTTCATTGTTTACTGAGTATATGATATGAATTCATTTCTGCATTATTCAGGTAGCACTACATTTAACTGTCTTTCATCTAGACTATTGGAAGATAAATGGTCTAATTAGTGCTTGTAGTAATCTGAGTTAAACATCTTACCTTTTTGGATAGTTTTTTAGGTCACATAGAGAACCAAAAAAAAAAAAAAACTGGAACAGCAAGACTGAAATGAAAGAGTCTCCTCTGATAAAATCAGTGTAAGTGATGTGTGGCATATGGCTGCTGTTTAACAATGCAGTAAAATGTAACAGCTTACCTCAGTTTCTCTTTCAGAATACCAGAAAGTATGTGTTAGCATATATTTTAAAATAGAAAGTCTGCAAGCATTCCATCTCATGTATTATTTTCTATGTTTGTAGCTCTACTGTGTTTGTGTATTGATTTTATTTGAATAGCCATTTGTGTGACGTATACACTCCTACTGAGTTTTGAATAAAACTCCGAATCTACAATTTATACACAATATTTTGACTCCTCTATGATAAATCAAGCTTCTTTAATAATCATTCTTCAGTACCTCAAATGAACATAACATATACAGGTTCCTAGTTTAAGAAGAGTAGGTGTACAAGAGAAATCATATTTAGACAACAAATGCATGAACTGGAAATGACAGATGAGCAGAGCATCTAGTGTTTCAATTTGAACAGGAGAGACATCTTGTACTTCTGGGATCTAGTCTCCAGGCAACTAGAGATCAAAATAAAACATTCATTTACTTCCTGTTGTACAACAATAGTCTCTGAATAATAAGAGTGAAGAGCAAGAAAAGAGTAGAATGTGGCAGGCAGGTACAGAGTTTTGTTTATAAAACGTGTGCAAGAGGAATGTCTACTTTGTAATGTTATTTCTGTATTTGATCCAATGGTCATAATTTCAAGTATATCATAAAAACAGTCAAAACTCTAGGCAGTTACAGAAGTCATCTTTATATCTCAGCTTTTCCAAAGTAGTTGCCAGCTTCCAGTTAATCATTACTAAATAAAATATTAATAGGAGAGAGTATTTTCAAAGGAAAACAAAAGTAGTCATTATGTATAAAATTCAGGAACCCCCATATTAAATTAACTTGTGAATGTATTCAACATTCACTGAAATGTACATACAACTATTGCACAGTAGCAGTGAGTCAGATGTTGAAATCCTACTACCTATGCCATTACTGTGCATTCATTATGTTGAAGACTACATGTATTTACAAAATTGTCTTTTTTATATATGTGGTTTATTAGTAGATTACAATCAGATACACTGTGTAGGAGTCCAAGAAACACCACAATACATTCTTAAAAGTGTCTTTATAATCCATTACATTTATTTCATTAATTTTGTGGACAGTTTTGTTTATATTTGGGGTGGGAGGCAGATACCCAAGTTCTTTATATACATATATATACACATATATGCATACATATATGTGTGTGTACATATGTATGTAATTAAATATAGGTTTGGTGTGTATGTATGTGTTCCAGGATGAAATGGGGAAAAGGTTCACTACTGAATAAAATATTATACTTGTACTGAATATTAAAGTGCTATTTTGTGAAGACTTCATTGATTCATGAAGAAAAAATTCCACCCTACTCTATTCCATACTCTCCTCCCCTCCCCTCCCCTCCCCTCCCCTCCCCTCCCCTCCCCTCCCCTCCCCTCCCCTCCCCTCCCCTCCCCTCCCCTCCCCTCCCCTTCCCCCCCTCCCCTCCCCTCCCCTCCCCTGCCCTTCCCTTCCCTTCCCTCCCCTCCCCTCCCCTCCCCTCCCCTCCCCTCCCCTCCCCTGCCCTGCCCTTCCCTCCCCTCCCCTCCCCTCCCCTCCCCTCCCCTCCCCTCCCCTCCCCTCCCCTCCCCTCCCCTCCCCTCCCCTCCCCTTCCCTTCCCTGCCCTGCCCTGCCCTGCCCTGCCCTCCCCTCCCCTCTCCCCTCTCCCCTCTCCTCTCTCCTCTCCCCCCCTCCCATTCCCCCCTCCCCTCCCCCCTCCCCCCCTTCCCTTCCCTTCCCTTCCCTTCCCTTCCCTTCCCTTCCCTTCCCTTCCCTTCCCTTCCCTTCCCTTCCCTTCCCTTCCCTTCCCTTCCCTTCCCTTCCCTTCCCTTCCCTTCCCTTCCCTTCCCTTCCCTTCCCTTCCCTTCCCTTCCCTTCCCTTCCCTTCCCTTCCCTTCCCTTCCCTTCCCTTCCCTTCCCTTCCCTTCCCTTCCCTTCCCTTCCCTTCCCTTCCCTTCCCTTCCCTTCCCTTCCCTTCCCTCCTTTAAAAAAAAAAATTTTATAAACATGCTGTGCATTGTGCATTATCAATCAGCTTGCACAACATCTGATGAGAGCTGGTTCACCTTCAGCATCAGAATCACTTGAGAGGAATCATATCATAGGTCTGCTCATATAATCCTACTGAAGAAATTCCACACAAATTGGGAGCTTCAGGTATCATCAGGATCTTCTCTTTTTCTTCATTGCATTTTCTACACAATTTTATTTATTTATGCACTTATTTTTAAAGAATGGAAGAAACGTAGCAGTCAAAAAAGTGAGACTTCAAAAACATTTAATATCCACTGCTCTTACTGAACTGTGAGGACTAGTTATTATATCAAAGTGCAGACAGTTATAAAAAAATGTCAGGTACGACTGTTTTTTCCTGCACATCAGTGGTTTTAAATTCAACACCTAGTGCTGTGCTAGTCATCTTGAGATTGTGTTATTGTCAATGAAAAGAAGTAGGCATCTCAAGAGAGAGATTAATCTCATCCTATGAAAGGCAACCAAGTTAGATCAAAGCAGTCACCCTCTGGAAGTGCATATTTATCTTCAACAACCATAAATGAAGCCTGAGGTGAACAGCTCAGACTTAGATGTCTAACAAGCAAATGTTAGGTGAAATGAACCTCTAACATTCAGCGCTGAAACCTCTGTACAATATTAACTCCATCTCTCCCTCAAATTATTCTATTTAACATACAGCGCAAGTCTCAGCACAAGAATTTATAAACTTCAAAGCTTTAGAACAACAGGCGAAAAAGAGTTTTGCTGTCAGAGAAAGTTGCACATTCTACTGGGCATTGACAATGTTCGGAGAAATTAATTCCCATAGCAGAGAATTTGAGTGAAAATGTCCAGATAATCCTGAGAAGGAGATTGCAGTTCCCAAAGGAGGTGGTGAACACTCAAAATAAAAAGAAAATGTTGCTACCATTCTCCCCAGAAGAAGAAAAAGGTCTTCTTGACCTACAATTGGCTGACTGAGCTGAGTAGAGCTGGTGCTAAAATTTCTATCATTTACAAGGAAGGGAAAAGGAGCGAAAGGAGAGAAAGGAGAGAGGAGAGAAAGAATGGAAGGCAGGAAGGAAGGCAGGAAGGAAGGAGAAAAAGAAAGAAAGAAAGAAAAAGAAAGAAAGAAAGAAAGAAAGAAAGAAAGAAAGAAAGAAAGAAAGAAAGAAAGATAGAAAGAAAGAAAGAAAGAAAGAAAGAAAGAAAGAAAGAAAGAAAGAAAGAAAGAAAGAAAGAAAGAAAGAAAGAAAAAGAAAGAGAAAGAAAGAGAGAGAAAGAGAAGAAGGAAGGAAGGAAGGAAGGAAGGAAGGAAGGAAGGAAGGAAGGAAGGAAGGAAGGAAGGAAGGAAGGAAGGAAGGAAGGAAGGAAGGAAGAAAAGGAAGAAAGAGAGAAAGAGAGAAAGAAAGAAAGAAAAAGAGAGAGAGAGAGAGGGAGGGAGGAGAATTTAAAGTAACCCGGAAGTAACTCTTCCCCTCTCTCCACTTCCAGACACATCCAGAAACAGTGGAAATGTGGTTCAGGAGGAAGTATTGCCACAAGCAAAAAAGCAATTGCTTTTAAAAATGAAACTGAAACTGTCAATTTTTAATATGTATGTAATTAATAGAAAGACTAATACTTTTTAGTTTTTGAGGTCTTTCTTTCCTTTCCTTTTTTCCAATGACATTAAAATGCATTTTTATGTAATTCGAAAATGCATGTTATTTTAAAGTTATACAAAGTTACAACATTAAATGTGTGATTAAAAGTCTTTAGCAAGGTCCGATTATCTGTGTTTTTAAAGGTAACTTGAAATATAATTCTTATTTATATTAATTTAATTATTAGTAGGTATAGGTATATTTCTATTTCTTAATGTCTGCTAATATCAAAATCTCTTTGGAAGTCCATGGAACAAGAAATGTGTTTCTATAAATACTGAATTTCTCAGAGAAAGATGAAGAAACTAAAATATAACTCCATCATAAATATTATTCCAATTTGTCCTGATGTTTGACAACTTTCAAGAATTTGGTCTAATCTACTTCAAAAACTGCTTTGAGCATGACTTACCTTTCAAGCTACATTTCAATGGAACAAGACTGAAATGGATTTGAGCTCCAACTTTCATGTAAACCAGGCAAAATCTTGGAGTTTATTGCCACACTTACTTGGGCAGTAGGAGAAATGGTTTTTGTTTTGTTTTGTTTTTCTCTGCAAAGCAAATTGTTTAACAGAGAGGGAAAAAGGATGACTATAAATAAATAAATAAATAAGAACAACACAGAGCAATAAAAGGAAAAGCAAGAGTCTGTTTCTAAAAGGTATATAGTGACAAGAGGTATATCATTTTCCATAGTAAAAACATTTGAAAAGGAAAAGGTGAGACCTTAAAATATGAAGAAAAAGAAGGTCTTAAATATCAAGTAGATGGAAGAAAGATTGGGAAAATCAGAGAGAAGTCCAAAAGTGCTGTTTGTGGACAGGAAACAACATTAGTGCTTATAGATTCAGAATAAAAATAAAAATAAAAAGAAGAAAAAGAGAAAAAAAAGTGGGTAGTAGTGGTGGTCATGAGCAGCTGTTTTTTAGCTATGGAAAAAATTGAGAACTTGCTTTATTTAAAGCTAAAATAATCAGGAATATGCAAGAAATAGCAAAACAAAATTTAAATGGCTTTAGCTTTGGCTTTAATGCTTTGAAAATTTTTATGTCCTCAGACTATATTTTATTGCAAATGCATATTGCAAATGCATATCAAGTTCTAATCCCCTATGATTCCAGAACAGACAAATAAAAAAAAAAAAGATATTTGTTTATTTGTTGGATGAATTGTTGACTTTGAATAATTTGTCCAGCTCTGTTATTCAGCAGATGTGACTTTTATAACTGTTTAGTAAAATAATATGCCTAAATTAACTGCAGTATCCTGTATTTCGTCCTGTTTGTTTTTCTTTTATATAATTTCTAATATTTTGAACTTTTTTTTTTTTTTTTGAGGGGGATGAGTGTAACTCCACCTTATCTACATTCCATCTCACACCAAATCTAATTAAAAAGAAAAGCTTGTCCTTGTTTCCTCTTTTAATCCCTTTACCCTAACACTATCTCCATTACTGACTTTATGACTGAATGCTTTAATTTAAATTGCATTCATCATCTGTTTTTACAACACTATATGCACAATTTATTCCATATACTGTTCTTATCTTGTCTTATTTAATTGTTATGTGTGTTGGGAATAGAATATACATTCTCAGAATTAGTTGTGTCATACATAATAGTTGGAAAAAAAATGCTATATATGTTGAATTTATTGATAGAGGTCTTGGCTTTCTGAAAAGAATAACTCTGGAAGTTTTTTATGAAAACAAGTATAATGCTATTCAGTGATTATTTGTAGGGTTAATACAATTACAACCAATCATGATAATTTGTTAGGAAAATAAATCACAGCAATTGTAGCTTACTGATATATTCTAATTATTTGAAGTTTTTTATTCACAAAATCCTTCTCTAGCCTGGCTTTTACTGAATACTACAGTGGAAGATTCAATGGATTAACAGACAGATGGATAGATAGACTGAATGAGCTTTTATTTTACCTTCTTTAGTGTGGGATAGAAAGTTCCAGAATACAAGCATGTAAAGATCAGGGCAGGAAACAGATCATAACAAATCTGAACTGGAATTCAAATGATACTGACAAGAAAAGGCAGAGGTGGATGGGACTATGAGGTATTTAAATTATCTTGTCTTCACAGTGACAGCTTATATTCACATATATAATTACAATATTGAATAGTAATCCTTTCAAGATGTTCCAAATACACAGAGCTAGAAACAAAATATTGTAAAAATGGATCGGTGAAAAGCTCACTGCTGTTGAATGAATACTTTTCAATACACACAAAAAAAATCTTGCCAAAAATGTATATCTATGTCTACCAATAAGAACTTACTATTGTGTATCGCACTTCCTTCAAGAGAGATTATTTTTAAACTGTCCTATTTAGTCACTATATATTTTTTTCTTTTTATTATTTATAACCATAGCTCTATACTTGCCTTTTCTTTATTATTTTTTTCTTAATATGTTTGGAATGTTAATTCAAATAACTTCTGTTTATATCATACAATTGTTGCATGAAGATTGTCTTCTGCAGTTACATAAATGACAGGCAATGGTAATGTGGTTATAGAAAAGAGATATAAGGGGAAGAATGAAACAGATAGCCAGGCAGATTCTAACTCTTTTGTGTTACTCTGGAAAGTAGACAACAATTTTCTAAGTGCCAAGAGTGTAGGGAACAGAGGAGTGCATCTGGGATAGGACACTCCAGAGATATGTTATTTTTTTGGGAACAGTGACTGTCAGATAGGAAGAGAGATTGACAGACACTGCTCATACTGCATGCATTCAGGAAAATAGTGGTTCAGCAGAAGGTAGAGTTTTCCACTTGACTTTCACATTCAGCATGGTAGGTTGGGAAATAAACTTTTTGAATAGTAGCAATACTTCACAGTCTTCACTATGAGTCCATTGAGTTATTATTGTCTAAATCAAGTGGTTTGAGGACGAGTACTATTTCATCGTACTTTATCTTACTCCTAAACCTAGACATTAGTATTAAAGATACTTTTTTTTTTCCCCCTTCTTCTTCTTCTGTAAAACTTCTGGATTAGATGGTTTTTTTCTTTTCTTTTCTGTTCTATTCAGTGAACAATCATCTGCCAGCCGACAATGCATCCTTTTACAGGGAGGTGGAATAGCTGCTTACCTTGCTGGTGTTCTGTGAGAAATAAGTAGCTAATGCTGGTTCTAAGTGCTTTCCAGATGAAAATTGCTAAGTAAGTGCTAAGTGTAATTACTATTATTATTAGAGACACATTCCAACCCAAACGTTTCTTTGATTTTATAGCTGACATAGATTCCATTTGGTATAATATGCAAAAATGATCTTTTTAAGAGTGGTCAGGTAATAAAAGTTCCTGTGGTGTGTCTTGCTGAGCAGCTCGTTTTAATTTGCAAGCCAAGGATCAAATGTATTTTTAACAAACAAGTAGTCTTGCTGTTCTTAATGGAAATTCTTGCAAAGTAAAGTAGTATTCCACATGAGTCAAAATGTTTCATTTAAAATCTGGATGGCTCTCATATTTGAAAAACAATCCTCAAAGAGACCAAATCCTGACTGATATGTGCAAACAGAGAGCTCTCATTCCTTTGCACAACCACACAAGAAATGAAAGCATTGGCACAAAAGGATTTAGACGTGTGCCTAAATGTCACATCAGTTAGTGAACTTTAGTGCTTTGGGTGTCACTCAGATCCACAAAATTTTACCAGTCTGGTAAATTTATACTAGAAGAATCCCTAAGCAACCATGTTTCTTCCAGTGAGCATAAAAATGGTCATCAAGCCTTCATGACACCTAAATACTTGAAGCTCCTATTCATTTCAGAGCCTCTGTAAATTTTCAGATGATAAATTCCTTTGTCTTTCTCAGTTGCAGCACATGGTGTGATACATGTTCTTAAAGCACTCCTACAGGATTCATCAATCCTTATAGGGCACCCAGGAATGAAACTAAGAGAGCTGGAGATGAGAAATAACCATTCCCCCAATGATGAGAGCTCCACTCCCTACCTGACTTAAGTATTACTTGCAATGTTACTAGAATACAGATTATACCTACGCTGTTTTGGGCATTGCTGATACACGTCATTACAGTCCTAAATGTCTGGACCACAGTGTAAGCAATCACAGTCTTTATTAGAGTTTCTTTACCAACATGAAGTAAACTTTGCTTTTCTGTTACAAAATTGCTTGGTCATTTTTTCACAAGCTACCAGCATCACATTAACACAACCATGTAATATTAGCTGGCAGAGAGGCAGAGAATCTACACATGGAATTTATTTCTTTAATTAGCTACAGTATAAGAAATAATGCCTGCTTCCCTAAAGTGCCTGTATACCAATGCGCGGAGCATGGGAAATAAACAGGACGAGCTCAAGATCTGTGTTCGGTTGCAGGGCCATGATCTCGTTGCGATCACAGAGACATGGTGGGACAGCTCACATGACTGGAATGCTGTCATGAAGGGCTATGTCCTTTTTAGGAAAGACAGGCTGGGGAAGGGAGGGGGTGGGGTTGCCCTTTATGTGAGGGAGCAATTAGAGTGTACCCAGCTCCACCTGGGGGAGGGTGAAGGACAAGTGGAGAGCTTGTGGGTGAGAATTAAGGGGTGGGCTGGAAAGGGGGACACTGTTGTGGGGGTGTACTACAGGTCACCAGATCAGGAGGAGGAGATCGATGAGGCCTTCTACAAGCAGCTGGCAGTAGCCTTACAATCACGGGCACTGGTTCTCATGGGGGACTTCAATTATCCAGACATCTGTTGGGTAAGCAACTCGGCCAGGCACGCGCAGTCCAAACGGTTCCTACAATGCGTTGAAGACAATTTTCTGACACAGGTGGTGGAGGAGCCAACGAGGCGGGGGGTGCTTCTGGACCTTGTCCTTACCAACAAGGATGGGCTTGTTAGGGATGTGAAGGTTGGGGGCAGCTTGGGATGCAGCGACCATGAGATGGTGGAGTTCAAGATGGAACTTGGTGGAAGAAGTAAGGCTAAAAGCAGGATTGCTACCCTGGACTTTCGAAGAGCCAATTTCGACCTCTTCCGGGACCTGCTTGGGAGTATCTCATGGGCTAGATTGCTAGAAGGCAAGGGTGCTTGTGAGAGCTGGGCTACATTTAAACAGCACTTCTTCCAAGCTCAGGATCAGTGCATCCCTAAGAGTAGGAAATCGGGGAAGGAGGGGCAGGAAACCTGCATGGATGAGCAAGGAGCTCATCAATAAGATCAAAAGGAAGAGGAAGGTCTATGAAATGTGGAAAAAGGGCCTGTCCTCTTGGGAGGAGTATAGAAGTGTTGTCAGGGCCTTCAGGGACGCGACGAGGAAGGCTAAAGCCCACCTAGAGATGAGGCTTGCAAAAGAGATAAAAGATAATAAGAAGGGTTTTTTTAAGTATGTAAACAGTAAAAGGAAGACTAGGGATAATGCGGGTCCCTTGCTGAATGAAGGGGGTGTCCTGGTAATGGGAGACACCAAGAAAGCGGAGATACTGAATGCTTTCTTTGCTTCAGTCTTTGCTTCAAGGACTCCCCCCTGGGACTCCTCGACCCTGGCGGGAGAACAAAGGGTCTGGGAAATGGAGGGCTCCCCCCTGGTTGACGAGAGAGTGGTTCGGGAGCATCTGAGTGGGCTCAACACACACAAATCCATGGGTCCCGATGGGATGCACCCACGTGTGCTAAGGGAGTTGGCAGAGGTGATTGCCGAACCACTCTCTGTCATCTTTGAAAGGTCCTGGAGAACAGGAGAGGTGCCTGAAGACTGGAGGATAGCCAGTGTCACTCCGGTCTTCAAGAAGGGCAAGAAGGAGGATCCGGGAAGCTACAGGCCAGTCAGTCTCACCTCTGTCCCTGGAAAGGTGTTGGAACAGCTTGTTCTGGATGTCATCTCCAAGCAATTAGAAGAGAAGAATGTTATGAGGAGTAGTAAGCATGGATTCACCAAGGGGAAGTCATGCTTGACCAACCTCATTGCCTTCTATGATGGTGTCACCAGCTGGGTAGATGAGGGGAGAGCAGCGGATGTCATCTACCTTGACTTTAGCAAGGCTTTTGATACTGTCTTCCATGACATCCTGATAGCAAAGCTGAGAAAGTGTGGGATAGAGGAGTGGACAGTAAGGTGGGTTGAGAACTGACTGACTGGCCGAGCTCAGAGGGTGGTGATCAGCAGCACAGAGTCTGGCTGGAGACCTGTGACCAGCGGTGTTCCCCAGGGGTCGATGCTGGGTCTGGTCTTGTTCAACATCTTCATCATCTTCATCGATGACCTTGATGAGGGAAAAGTGTCTGCCCTCAGCAAGTACGTCGATGACACAAAGCTGGGAGGAGTGGCTGACACGCCAGAAGGCTGTGCTGCCATTCAGCAAGACCTGGACAGGCTGGAAAGATAGGCAGGAAGAAACCAAATGAGGTTTAATAATAGCAATTGTAGAGTCCTGCACCTGGGAAGGAACAATCAGACGTATCAGTACAGGCTGGGGGATGACCTGCTGGAGAGGAGCTCTGAGGAGAAGGACCTGGGCGTCCTGGTGGTTGACAGGTTGACCATGAGCCAGCAGTGTGCCCTCGTGGCCAAGAGGGCCAGTGGGATCCTGGCATGCATTAAAAGGAGCAGCAGGTCAAGGGAGGTGATCCTCCCCCTCTACTCTGCCCTGGTCAGGCCTCACCTGGAGTACTGTGTCCAGTTCTGGGCTCCCCGGTACAAAAAAGACAGGGATCTCCTGGAAAGAGTCCAGCAGAGGGCCACAAAGATGATACGGGGCCTGGAGCATCTTCCCTATGAAGAAAGGCCGAGAGACCTGGGTCCGTTCAGCCTGGAGAAAAGAAGACTGAGAGGGGATCTCATCAATGTGTATAAATACCTGAGGTGTGGGAGACAGAGGGATTCGGCCAACCTCTTTTCAGTGGTTTGTTGGGACAGGACAAGAGGTAATGGCCACAAGATGGAGCACAGGATGTTCCGCACCAACATGCGAAAGAACTTCTTCATGGTGAGGGTGACAGAGCACTGGAACAGGCTGCCCAGGGAGGTTGTGGAGTCTCCTTCTCTGGAGATATTCAAGGTCCGTCTGGACGCCTACCTGGGCAGCCTGCTCTAAGGAACCTGCTTTGGCAGGGGGTTGGACCCAATGATCTTTCGAGGTCCCTTCCAACCCCTTCAATTCTGTGATTCTATGAGAAATATGCGTAGCTAGTTGTACAGAATTAACTAAGGATCTAAAGGTTTCTGGACATTCTATACTGAGAATCTTGATCTTTACCTCCTCCACAATGCAACTGTACTCATCTGAAAATAAAGCATTATAATACTGAGTTCTGGGACAATTAAGACCTGCTGTGGAAATAATTCTATATGAAATTCTTGTTGTTATGCATCATGGGGGTATGAAATATACCTTTTCAAATGGGACAGACTACAAAGTTACAAGAGGCATTATCAATATGAATTTCTCATGACTGATGCCAGTCAGACTACACTTCTTTAGGTCTATTCAAAAAATGCTATAGGAAATCTAAAGAAAATGGAGTACCCAGCAAAGAAGCTCAGTTTTCTGGGGAAAAAGAGAAAAAGGAAAGAGAAAAAGAGAAAAGAACTTAAGGAAGGTGTTTATAGCTACCTTTTCATTTAAGCAACAGCTGCATCCAATGTAATACAGCTAACACAATAAAAGCCATTGTCCAACGAATTATTATTGATTTCTTTTTAAAAAAGTGTTACAGAACATATTTTTCAGAATTAACATTGCTAATAATTATGCATTAATAGCATTTCAATTACTTCCCCATTTCGGTATGGTATTAAAAATCACTCTTTTCTATAATTTCACCTAATAATATAACATGACTCAAATGCCTGTAAAGACTGTGTGAAAAGCTTTGAGAACAGATAAGTAAGATGAACCCTGATCTTTCAAGATGTCAATGTCTTCTACGGTCACAAGATATCAAGAGGGGACATGGAGAGACCTCCGCTTTTTCTGCTATTGCACAGCTTCTTAAAAACTTGTAAGAAGTAGTGCCTTGTAGTGAAGGCATCAGCATGACTTGCTCAGAATAAATCTGCTTAACAGAAAAATGATTCCTCCTGGGAATTGTCACTGTCCCTTAGCAATCATTGATAGCTTCAAGGTCATGGTCTAATATGAAACTGAGCATATTTTTGACTCTTTATTCTAACGATTCAGTGGACAATCAATATTGTCTCAAATTTCCTGGACAGGAAACAAATATTTTTAAGGTTTACAGTTCAAGAAACTATTTTAAACTAGAAATAGAACTAAATATGATTAAAAAAAATCAATTCTTTTGTTATTTTTCATTTTGATTGTTTTTGCTAATACTGTGATTACTGTTTTTGTCTTTTTTTCTTTCTTTCTTTCTTTCTTTCTTTCTTTCTTTCTTTCTTTCTTTTCTTTCTTTCTTTCTCTCTTTCTCTTTCTCTCTTTCTCTCTTTCTCTCTTTCTTTCTCTCTTTTTCTTTCTTTCTTTTTTTTCTTTCTTTCTTTTTCTTTCTCTTTCTTTCTTTCTTTCTTTCTTTCTTTCTTTCTTTCTGTCTGTCTGTCTGTCTTTCCTTTTTAACTGGATGTAGCAGCAATTCCTGAATTTTGCATCAAAATAATAGCTTCAACATGGTCCCAATTTATGTGTATTTCCACAGAGAACAAAGTAGAATTTTACTGGAGACAAATACAAGATCCAAACCACAAACTTAAATTAAACTACAACTACAATTGTGCCTATTTCATAGAATCAGAGAATGTCTTGGGTTGGAAAGGACATTAAAAATCATCTAACTCCAACCTCCCAGCCATAGGTAGGGATGCCACCCACTAGAACATGTTGGCCAAGGCCCCATCCAGCCTGGCCTTGAACACCTCCAGGGATGGGGCATCCACAACCTCTCTTGGCAACCTGTTCCAGTGCCTCACCACCCTCTGAGTGAAGAATTTCCTCCTAATGTCTAATCTAAATCTATCCTCTTCTGGTTTAAAACCATTCTCCCTTGTCCTATCATTATCTACCCAAATAAAGAGTCCTTCTCCATCCTTTTTATAAGAGTCCTTTAAGCACTGAAAGGCTGCAATAAGGTCACCATGGTGTCTTCTCTTCTCCAGGCTGAACAGCCCCAACTCTCTCAGCCTTTCTTCATAGGAGAGGTGCTCCAGCACTCTGATTATCTTTGCAGCCCTCCTCTGGACCTGCTGTAACAGGTCGACATCCTTCTTGTGCTGGAGGCCCCAGACCTGGATGCAGCACTCCCAGTGGGACTTCATGAGGGCAGAGTAGAGGGGACAATCAACTCCCCCAACCTGCTGGTCACGCCTCTTTTGATGCAGCCCTGGACACAGTTGGCCTTCTGTGCTGCAAATGCACACTGCTAGTTGAGTCTTTCATCCACCAGAACCCCTAAGTTCTTCTCTGTAGGGAGTCTCTCCGTGAGTTCTTCTCCCAGTCTGTACTCCTGTCTGAGACTGCCCCAACCCAGGTGCAGCACCTTGCACTAGGCCTTGTTGAACCTCATGCAGATCACATGGGCCCACTTTTCCAGTCTGTCCAGGTCCCTTTGAATGGCATTTTTTCCTTCTTTGGTATCAACTGCACCACTTAGCTTGGTGTCATCTGCAAACTTGCTGAGGGTGCACTCAATCACGCTATCTATGTTATTGATGAAAATATTGAAAACCATCGGTCCCAAGACAGACCCACAAGGGACACCACTTGTCACTGGCCTCTGCCTGGATATAGAGCCATTGGCCACTACTCTCTGGGTGTGACCATTGAGCCAATTCCTTATCCACCAGATGGTTCACCCTTCAAATCCATATCTTTCCAATTTAGAGACTGGGATGTCATGTGGGACCATGTTAAAAGCTTTGCAGAAGTCCAAGTAGATGAAATCAGTTGTTTTTCCCTTGTTGACTGCTGCAGCCACTCCATCACAGAAGGCCACCAGATTGGTCAGGCACAATTTGCCTTTGGTGAAGCCGTGCTGGCTGTCATGGATCACCTCCTTGTCCTGCATGTGCCTTGACATTGCTTTCAGGAGGATCCATTCCATGATCTTGCCAGGCACAGAGATGAGGCTTACTGGTCTGTAGTTCCCCAGGTCCTCTTTTCTACACTTTTTAGAAATGGGAGTGATGTTTTCCTTTTTCCAGTCACCACGGACTTCATCTGACTGCCAGGACTTTTCAAATATGAAAGGAGAGAGGCTTGGCAACTCCATCAGCCAATTCCTTCCGGACACTGAGATGCATGTCATCAGGCCCCATAGACTTGTAGTCATTAAGTTGTATCAGGAGGTCCTGTACTTGGTCTTCACTTACAGTGGGAGGGACTCTGCTCCCCTAGCCACTGTCTAGAATTTTGGGGACTTGAGAGATGTGGGAAGGCCAACCACTTCTGAAGACCGAGGCAAAGTTGTTTAGTACCTCTGCCTTCTCCTCATCTGTCATTACCTGTTCTCCGTCTTCATTTGTCAGAGGCAATACACTCTCCCTGTTCTTTGTTTTGCAGCCAATGTACCTGTGGAACCCCTTCTTGTTCTGCGCATCCCTCGCCAAGTTTAGTTCTGTCAGTGCCTTGGCTTTCCTGATCCCATCCCTGCACATCTGGACAGCGTTTCGGAACTCTTCCCAAGGCACATGTCCCTGTTTCTGCCATCTGTGCGTTTCCTTCTTTGCCTAAGTTTGACCAGCAGAACCAGGCCATTTTTCTACCTTCCCTGCTTGATTTATTACATATGGGAATAGAGCGCTGCTGTGCTTCAAGCAAAATAAGAGTTGAAGAGAACGTTGAAGAGTTGCGAGCTCTGATCAGATCCTCTGTCCCTAAGGACCGTGTGCCATGGGATCTCATCTGCTAATTCTTTGAACAGCTGGAAGTTGGCTCTTCTGAAGTTCAGGGTCCTGACTTTGCTCTTTGCCAGGCCCATATCCGTTGAGATCATAAGCTCAACCAGAGTGTGGTCACCAAAACCCAGGCTTCCTCCAGTCTTAACCTCTTTAATCAGCTCTTTTGCACTGGTGAGCACCAGGTCCAGTAACACTTCTCCTCTTGTTGGTTTGTCTATTACCTGGATGAGAAAGTTGTCCTCAATGGACTCCAGGAGTCTCATGGATTGCTTACTGCCTGCCACATGGCTTTCCCAGCAAACATCTGGGTGGTTGAAATCCCTCAGGCGGAGGAGAGCCCGTGAGCGTGATGCTTCTTGTAGCTGGAGCAAGAAGGCCTCATCCAGAGGCACCCCTTGGTTGGGCAGCCTGTAGTAGACCCCAACAACAAGATGTCTTTTGTTTGTGTGGTCCTTAATTTTTATCCCCAGGCTCTCAACCTGTTCTTGGCTGTTATCTTAGAGGGAACTCTTCACAGTCTATCCAGTTCTTAACATGGAGGGAACACCCCCACCCTTACTTCCTTGCCCGTCTCTCCTGTAAAACTTGTAGCTTTCAGCTGTTTGTTCATGTTCAGCTGTGTGATTTGTCCCACCACATTTCCATGATAGCAGTTAGATCATAGTTTTCTAATTGCACCATGGCTTCCAAATCCTCCTGGTTGTTTCCCATGCTGCGTTAATGGGTGTAGAGGCACTTGAGCTGGGCTATGTGCCACGTCACCTTTTTAGAGGAGTCCTTCCTAATTCCTATGGAACAATTCACAGGTGTTTCCCTGCTGTTTTCTAAAATATTGGCATTCAGTGGTTCTTTCAAGTCACTTACAGGTACATTTCCTTTCCCTGCTGAATCTAATTTAAAGCCCAGATAATGATTCAGGCCAGCTTGCTGCCCAAAATGCTCTTGCCCCACTTGGTCAGGTGCACCCCATCCCGTATCATCATGCTTGGTCTCAAAAACACACCTGATATCATAGAACCTGAAACCTTGATCATGGCACCAGCTACGCAGCCAACTGCCTATCATTCACCTGATCAATACACTGCGTCTTACTTGGGTCCCAGTCTCTGACTGGGAGGATTGAGGAGAACAGTACTTGTGCTCCTGATCCCTTCAGCACCTTTCCAAGGGAGATAAAGTCCCTTTTGATGCTTTGGAGTCTCCTTGTTGTGGCCTCAGTTGTCCCTATGTGAAAGAGCAGGAACGGGTGATAGTCCTTCGGCTTGACCAAGCTCTGTAGCCTCTTTGTGATGTCACAAATGTGAGCCCCAGGCAGGCAGCAAACCTCTCAAGAGAGAATGTCTGGGTGGCAAATGGGTGCCTCAGTTCCTCTCAGAGAGTAATCTCCAATTACCAACACCCCCTGTGCTTTTTTTTTTTTTTTTTTTTTTTTCAGCACTGGTTCTTATACAAGTATTTTGCTGGTCCACCTTTTGCAATGGCCCTTTCCTGGATCTTGACCATTACCATTGTTGTTGACACCCTCTCCTTTTTTGAGCCCCAGAGCATCATAACTGTTGTGTTGGGGAAATTCAGGGGCAACAGGGAGATTCCTCACTCTGCTCTGAGCAGAGGTGAGGGTCTAGCCTCCCTTGTCGTGCAAGTCTGTCAATTCTGCCGGTTTCAGGTTGGAAGCCACTTTACCATCCCCTTGCAAGAACTTAAGGCAAGGCTGGTGCTCAGCCCGTGCCAGTGCATGATGCCATGCATCGATCTCTAGCTTGGATTCCTGGATGCATCACAACCTGCTTTGCTCCTCACACAACCTGGCAACTTGTTCAGAGAGTTCATCCATCTGGTCACTCTTGCACCCATGATACCCAACTCTGCCTTGAAGGACCTAGGGGGACCTCCAGATATTGGAGTTCCCAGCAATGGATGGTCTGGGCAGCTCTTTCAGTCTTTGGGGGGGTCTGTCTGGGTAGTGGAGTCTGCCAGGGAGGTTCATGGCCCCTCCATCTCTGTTTCAGTCTCATTTGCATCAATTTGAAACCTACGCTGGCAGGTGTGGCGGGTGGACACCATTTTTGCCTCACTGGAAAGGGGCTTTGTGGTGCTGCCAGAAAAGAGAGAACGCCTTCTTTATCATTTAAAGTTAATATAATTTCATCAATTATTACTTATGCATATTGTCATGATGATTTCAAATATAAATATTCTTTTGCAGGGAAGACTATTGATGAGTTGTTTGTTAGCATCCATTTTGAAATAACAGCTATTACTCCTTTTTTTTTTTTTTTCATACTTCGTTATATGTATTCTTTTTTAATTGAGGGGATCATTTTGTAACTAAAACCATGAATTTTATTATCTGCTTTTGCTGTAATTGAAGTGATATTATAATGAAAAATAGAAAAAGAAAAATATCTCTCTAAGTTGAGAACAATTGTAAAGCTGTGACAGATTTACATATAAAAACTGAAAATATATATACATATATATATAAGAGATGTAGTATTTTTTTATATGCAAATTTGATAAGTTTCATTTGGCTAGTGTATGAGTAAATCTAATATACTAGATATCCACCTCTTCTTTATGGAGAAAACAAAACAAAACACAATAACAACAGCAACAACAAATCCAGAAACAATGTTTTAATAAAAGAAATGTTCTGAACAGCATTGCCCAAAGTAAATTCAGTCTCAGCAACATGATCAGATTGCTACAGTTCAAGGTGCAACAATTCAAGAATTGCAGCAACTATCTGTGTTGACTTTAGCTAACACCGCAAGGAGTTGTTCTTGATATTTTGCTATATTACTATTATTTTAAGTGTGAAGTCTCTGTTGGGTTCTAATTGCAGCATTGGCTATGGTGTAGAGAAATCTTAATCATCTTCACTGATATGACCACAATTTCCACAATCTTAATTAGTTCAATTCTCTCTTTCTGTCTGTTTGTTTGTCTGTCTGTCCTGGCTTTCATTCAAAGATGAATAGGGAAAGAGGCCACTTTTATTATCTGGTTAAACATAATTTAGGATAGCCATCTGAAAACAATCTGTCTACAGCTTTCAAACAGAACAGCCAGTATTTATGGCCAGAAGAAATTTAATATTAACAAACAAATGGACATAATGAAGGTTAGTTTCACTTGCAAGATCAATGACAAAACAATCTGAACCCCACTCAAAAGAATGATAGCAACTTTGTAATAGATATTTCAAAATTATTTTGGTTTGATGTTTACCAATAGTATTTATGATCACCTTTTATTCTGTAGGATGTCACCTTTTAGTACCTTTAAGAAATAAAAATCATAATATAACTAATACATTTCACTTTAACAAACATGTATGTATAACCTCCCCACATATATTTTTTCTGAAAAAAATGTATATTTACATTTTATATTTACATTTTATATTCACATTTTACATATTCATGTTTTATGTTCACGTTTGTGTAAATATTCACATTTTATTTACAAGAGTCTTCAAATATTTCTTTAAAAAGCATTTAATCGACTATTTCTGCATGTATATTTTTGGTATACTTATTGTTTGTGTAATACAATATATTAATATGGATCTGAATATGTCATGATCTGTTAGATAAAATTTATGTAAAAACAAACAAAAGCAAAATTAATTTTCTATTTTTAGTGATAGACTTTAATGGTCTAAACAAACTTTTATAGACTATAGCATATATTTATCTTTTGATATTAGAAATAGAAAGAATGACAGGTAAATAATGAAATTTAACAAAAAAACCTTAAATGTTTTCTCTCACACATCAAACACTTCTAATGAACTATTTTATTTACTTTTTTTTTTTTTTTAATCACAGTAAATACATGCAAAATTAAGGTACTCTATGGCAAGATTAATGTTTTAAACTTGTTACCACATTCATGCACCTACATATTGAGAGGTCTATCTACATATTTAGGTCTGAATCTTTCAATAGATGTCCACATTCTTGAATTTCTAAGATGGATTGAAACCTACATCATCAAAAAGTTTACATTAGAGTAGCTGAAACACTTAAAAATATTTTCTAATCCTGCATTATTTGCAAACTCATTATGGCTCTAGATTTTTGCCCTTTGCCATTTGAGAAAATATTTCTACAAGTTTGTTTTCGTTTTGCTTTCATATTACAGAAAACAAAGTTTCTATGTGGGTTATTATAGTCTAATTGGTCTGCAAATTACTGATGGTCCACAGTGCTATGGGCAGTGGCTTGCACTTAAATTGTAATCCACAGTACACTGTGATTTCAGTACAGATTCCCATTAAATGTTCGATGATGGGAATGTGTGATTTGATGGTAAATTACTATAATTGTTTATAGAGGTCTGTTGTTTGCTTTGTAATAACCCATGTCTAAGATTCTACTGTGTGTGCCTGTGTGTGTGTACCTTTGTGTACAAACCTGTTCTCAGCCAGAACTCCCTACTGCTGAAAGAGTAGATGAAGAAGCTATTTGAAAGCAGAACTAAACAATAACACCAACTGAAATAGTCGGGAATACTCAGACCAGAGTCCTCCTGTAAACAGGAACAGCTCTCATGAAACTTCCTCCTGTTCTGTGCTGAATTTCACCCTTGAAACACTCACCTTGGCATAAACACCAGAGTTCTAAATAAGACACATCAGTATGAAGTCTCATATTAATGATATTTTAGGCAGTAGTTCTGTACTTCACTTAACATGTTCTTTCACTGTTTGTTAATTGGTATCATTAGCACAAATGTCATACTTACTTAATTTAATTAGTTCTTACTCATACATAATACTAATTTTCTGAAAACATAATGAAGAAATGCAAGTGAAAGCTTTTTGTTTGCTTCACTTTTTGCGTAAGTTAGGCCTTCTACCTAAATGATTTTAATGAAATAGTTCTTAGGAAAACAAGAACTACTATTTAACAAGTGATATATTTACTTAAAGGGAAATAGATTCTGGAGATTTCCTACCATATTCACATCTTTTTATCTACAGATCATTTTTCTGTACTCATCAGACACTAATTCAGTTAAACACTGAATCATACATTTATCTCTGACCATTTAAAACTTGTCAAAATGACCCAAAGCGACGATTCATGAGTTTAAATACTTTCCTGGACTGGAGTCTTTAGGTGTATATCCAGACATACTGCAGAGATAATTATTTTAAAGTATTTACCATGGAATGAAAGCTAGATGATAGTAGTCAGATGTTGAGTTTTAATCAGCTATGGAAGCTGCAGAACGACTCCCTCATACTCAACCACTTTTTATTATCAGATGAGTATAGTGCTAGGTATAGGTAATTCTACGATAATAACTTTACATTGTAAATGAAGTGTTCAGTGTAGATTACTATGCTATAGTAACCTCCAAAAGTAAAATTATTAATAATAACAATAAAAATAATAACAATATATATAATAATAATATATATTTTTGAGACTTCAGACTACCAGACTACTATTAATAGAGCCAGAGACTGTGACTGTCTTTGGGAAACAACCTCTGGCCTAAAGATTTGACAAAATAAATGCATTGAAATACTGTAAGGAAAATGGAGTTGCTTAAGGTCACACAGCAAGTAAATGACCTAAACGGGTAAAGAAACAAGGAGCTCTTCCTCACAATTAGAGATCTCACACTGCCCCAAACATGAACATTCTTTTCATTGTCAGGCTTTATAACATGCTTCCCTAAAGATTTCAGCTTTACTGTCTGATGTGTCTTCCATTGGTGCCCAAACAGTTTCTAAGTCATGACTACATGTGCCAACCTCCATATGTCAATACACAGCCCTAGAATCCAACAATAATTTTATATTGAAGTCATACATAGAAATTTCTTCAGATTTGCTTGCATAAAACATTCAGGTGGAAATTTTATAAAAACTGATACTGGTCCTTTCTTTTGCACGCTATGAGTGATGGAAGTCAATAGAGCCCCAGAAGTCATGCACTGAAAGAATTTAAGCAAGATTAGGGATTTAAACTGTATTATAATAAGTACAATGAAGTACTGTAGTACTCCTGATGCTACAGACTTAACATGGAAAGAGACCAACTTTAAGAAGAGAAATTAAATTTTACTATTAGTTATTTGAACTATTTGAACGTTTAGTTATCTGAACACAATTGGCTGTACAGTAGGGAGCTAGTATTCTTTCTAAATGTACAACTTTCATCTGTTAGCTTAGAGGTACGTCTAATTCATTCATGTACGATTCATACAAAATTCTGGAATTTAATCTGCTGTGTAAATTAAATTGAACCTTCAATTTTAATAATTTCCATAACAAGAAAAAGACCTAATAAAATAAAGAAAGTTTCTTATAATGTGAGATTAGAGATTTTGTATTTACCCTGCAGCCTTCTTAAAAATGCAGTACCTTTATTAGGCAATATTCAAAATAACAGAATTTACTTTTTCATCTATAATAATTTTATTTAAAAAATATGAACATATAAAAGCAAAAAATCCCTAAAAGCTAGGGCAAACTAAATTTGATTTGTTGGCAATACAAGTTAATTTCATACTTCATCGCCTTTCGTAGTTACGTAAAAAGGGTTTTAGAAAACATTGAGATACATGTTGTCACATTTATGTGGAGAATATTGTTGTCAATAGGTATTCATGATAATTTCTTATTTTTTAACTGATGGACTGTATTATGAGTCAGATCCCTCAGATAATATATGGATTCATATTTCAAAATTCGTGATATTTATTTAGCCATATTTAGGACAACCTGAACATGGCTTCATTATTTTCCTTTGAAGAAAAATGTCTATTTTAGGAATACGAATATTTCATTGTGTATAACACGTTATACTGTGCATAATGAGGGAACTTAGTGGCCTAAGTACCTTAAATATGGTATAAATATGTTGATAAATTAAATTTGAAAGTGAAGTCTGAGATGATAGTGCAATTCAACTTGTCTTGAAATATAAAAAGTAAAAAGACTTGCTATTGTTATATCTTTCCAGGAGGATCTATAGAAAAGGAAATTTCATCTCAAACAAAATCTTTTTTTTTTTTTTTTGGGGGGGGGTCATCATTATATTTATTTAACTATTTCCTTGTCTTCTGACAATTACCTGTTTCCATGTTTTGTTTTGTGTTTTTTTTTTTTAATGCTTCAAAAACATAGACCTTCATTATGTAGTTTTTAGACAGAAAAATGTAAACTCTATGTTACCTAAAAAGACAAAGGTAGAAGAAAAGCCACCAACTCCATAAAACAGATATATAGTGAATTAACCTAAAAGCCTAGTGAAAATTACATCACCAGTTTTGTTCTAATAATTCATTTATTGTAGACTTTGCAAAGGAGAAAGGTAATAAATTGTTCTATAGAAAAAGATAGAGGTGACAACATAACCTGGATCTTTAGATTTCATAAATGAGTTTTAGTACACACAAAAAGAGAGAAGTACTAGATTCTTAAAAAATTCAATGTTTTCCATGTACAAAGGTTAAAGACACCATTTTCTTGGAAGCAGCAGAGAGGATTTTGTTTTGAAATATGTGAATAGTAGCAATGTCACCTGGACAGTGACATTTGACACAAGTAATCTAACACAACAGAACAGCAGTTATCTTGAAAAACACCAAATATTCATAACTCTTTCACAGAAACTTTTTTAACAAATACAATTTTAGACTTTGAATTTGTGAGTTACATATTCACGTAAATGACACTTAATGGTCCAAATGAAAAATATATATATATGTTTGTTGGCAACTCAGTAAGCAGAAGCCAAACATAGCAAACTTGTATGCTCTCTTTCTGTTAAAATTGTTCATCATCATCCTCCCTATCTATTTCTGCTTCAGGAAGAATTATAAAAGGGATAGAGGATAATCATTCACTTCTGATTATGTAACTGTAAAAATACAGTTGTATCATCCGTGATTCTCATTGCACTGTAACTTTCAGATGGTTTGTTAAAAAAAAATTTAAAAAAGTCATCCAGTAATGCTCATATTGGGAAATTATACTTTCAAGCAGGGTAGTCTGCTGCTCTCTGGATAATAATGAGAATGTCTGCTGCATTCTCCAGTATTCAGTTCTCCAGCATGTCCAGGTCCCTTTGAATGGCATCTTTTCCTTCTTGGGTATCAACTGCACCACTCAGCTTGGTGTCATCTGCAAACTTGCTGAGAGTGCACTCAATCTCACTATCTCTGTTACTGATTAAGATATTGAGAAGCACTGGTCCCAAGACTGACCACCGAGGGACACCGCTCATCACCAGCCTCCACCTGGAGGTAGAGCCATTGGCCACTACTCTCTGGGTGCGACATTCAAGACAATGCCTTATCCACTGACTGGTCCACCCATCAAGTCCATATCTCTCCAGTCTGGAGATCAGAATGTCATGTGGGACCATGTTAAAGGCCTTGCAGAAGTCCAGGTAGATGACATCGGTCTGTTTTCTCTTGTCAACTGATGCAGTCACTCCATCATAGAAAGCCACCAAATTGGTCAGGCATGATTCACCCTTGGTGAAGCCCTATCGGCTGTCTCAGATAACCTCTTTGTCCTGCATGTGCCTTGACATTGCTTCCAGGAGAATCTCTTCCATGACGTGTATCACTGGTCTGTGGTTCCCTAGGTCTTCCTTTTTACCGTTGTTAAAAACGGGAGTGATAGTTCCTTTTTTCCAGTCACCAAGGACCTCACCTGACTGCCAGGACTTTTTGAATCTGATGTCTTGGCAACTCCATCATGCAGTTCCCTTAGAACCCTGGGATGGATGTCATCAGGACCCATAAACTTGTACTTGTTTAGTTTCATCAGGTGGTCTTGAACCTGCTCTTCACTTACAGTGCGAGGGACTTTGCTCCCCCAGTCCTCATCTATATGTTCAGGGAAACAAGAGACATGGTAAGCCTGCCTGGCAGTGAAGACTGAAGCAAAGAAGTTGCTGAGTACCTCAGCCTTCTCCATGTCAGTTGTTTGCCTTTCTCATCTGTCAGAGGGGGCACACTATCCTTGGCCTTTCTTTTCTGGCCAATGCACCTATAGAATCCCTTCCTGTTATTCTTTGCATCTCTGGCCAAGCTCAGTTCCATCTGTGCCTTGGCTTTCCTGATCCCATCACTTCACATCCAGACTGCATCACTGTAGTCTTCCCAGGCCACATGTCCCTGCTTCCACTGCCTGTGCATTTTCTTCTTGTGCCTCAGTCTGACCAAGAGGTCCTTACTCAGCCATCCCAGTTTTCTGCCTTCCCTGCCTGCTTTCTTAAACAGAGGGACGGAGAGTTCTTGCATTCTAAGAAAAGCATCCTTAAAGAGTTGCCAGCTCTGTTCAGCTCCTTTGTCCCTAAGGACAGTGTTCCAGGGGATCTGTCCAGCTTCTTTTCCAGAAGCTGCCTGGGATCATCTCTGGGATGATCTGAGTCTGGAGAACTTTTGTAAGGACTAATCAAATGCTTTGTTGCAAAGACAGTTACAGAGTTCAGTCAACCACATGGTCTCAAGCTGGTCCATTGTCTCAGCTAGTCAGAGATTAATGGCGTAATAGCTGGACCATCAGTAAACTGGTAATTGAGAGCACTATATGCACACACAGGCATCATCTTGATACTCCAGTGCACCACATCTACAACTACAGGATAAGTCTTGATTTCATCCTTATAACACACCTCTAACTTCAATTCCATATACTTTACCACATCTCATATTTATCTCCAGACTTTTTTAAAAACTGTGGTTTCTCACTGACAGAGCTTAGGCGAACTGTTGTGTATTTCTCTGAATGACCACAATGTCTTCCATTGTTCATTACAACTTCTGCATAGCAGAAGTACTGTATGAAAATGGACAGCTTAGATTGTGACCTTACTACTGACTCTTTCCCAGATAAGTCAACCAAAGTTATTTACTAAGGCTGGGAGGGGTAATGCACTTCTTCATCTGAGACTTTTTTTTCTTTCTCTTTTTCTTTTTTTTTAAGTGAATTAAATTCCGAATTTGAAGAGTTCCTGACAAATGAATGTATGAGAACAATGATCTTTTCCCGTGTTTAATGGACAAATTATTGAACAGAAGATCAAATTATGGGCAAAAATAACACAAAATGAAGAGTCATGCTCAGTTTCACCCTGATCTTCTCTGGTGGTTTTACTCAACTGGCAGCCAAAATCCACGACAACCGCTCTCCTCACTCCCCCTCCTCAAAGGGAAGGGGGGAGAAAATATGATGAAAAGCGCTCAAGGGCTGAGATAAAGACAGGAAGATCACTCAACAACTATCATGACGGGCAAAACAGACTCAGAGTAGGGAGATCAGAGAAATTTATTACCTATTACTAACAAGCTAGAGAAGTGAGAAACTGAAAACAAGCTAAAAACACCTGCCCTCCTTCTGCACTGACCTTGGTGTCTGCAAGGCTGGTTCTCACTCCTCACTCTCCCAGCTGCTGTTGCGCAGCAGTTTTTTTTTGTTGTTGTTGTTGTTTTGTTTTGTTTTTTTTGTTTTTCCCTTTCTTAGTTCTGTTCTCACAGTGGCACAAACATTGCTTATTGGTTCGTCTCTGGCCAGCAGTGTGTCCCTTTGGAGCTGTCTGAAACTGGCCCTTATCTAACAAGGGGCAACTTCTGGATTCTTCTCACGAAGGCCACCTCTGTAGCTTCCTACTACCAAAACCTTGCCATATAATCCCAATACATCTTCCAAAGCCTGAACTCTTAATAATTGATAATAATTCTTTATGAGAACATTATGTCTGAAGTTGACACATCACTTTACCAGATCATTAGAGGTCAAAGTTGTCAAGAAAGCTACTTTATTTAAGATGATGATCACAGGGGGGAAAAAAAAAAAAAGTTTGTTTTAGAAAAAAAAATATATACTACTAATTTTAAGTCTGTAATTTGAGAAGAAATTTCTTTACTAGGCATCACTTTTTCACAAAATAAAATATCCTTTATGCTTGTTTTGTCCTTTGTGGTGAATGGACAAAAGAAAAGAATTTCAAAGACCACAGATAACCTGTGAAGTTGCTCACTTTTGGTGTTATGTGAGAGGCAATATATATTGAAAGAACATAAAAAATATGCATGTGTATGCAGCAGCCTGAAAATCAAGAAGAAAAGAAAGTCACTGAAGCACTTCCATATGACAAAAAAAAAATAAAATAGGAAGATCAATTTACAGCAGCTGAAGTATTCAACTTCAAATAATACATAATCCAGCACCACCAGACTCAGTTATACTAGTTAAGGTTGTAGCAATAGATTGCCTTTTGAGTTTACTGCAAAATCACAAGCTTCAAAAATAAAAGCTATGCAATGATAGGCTTCCAACTTTGTGGAGAGTATTTAGGGTCAAAATCACAGGAACTGCTTTCAAGTGAGCTCCAGCTTGTGGATTCGTACGTGTGTGTGTGTGTGTGTGTGTGTTACCACGGATATAGCAAAAAAAGTTAGATAACAAGCTGCTCTTATTACTTACGTAGTACTCAAAAAAGCAAGGAGTCGAACAAGAGTTTTCTTCCTTTCTTTTTCTTTCCTTCTTTCTTTCCTTCTTTCTTTCCTCCTTTCTTTCTTTCTTTCTTTCTTTCTTTCTTTCTTTCTTTCTTTCTTTCTTTCTTTCTTTCTTTCTTTCTTTCCTTCTTTCTTTCTTTCTTAATCAATTAACAAAGAAATAAGTAAAGCAATAAGGGACATCATTAAAGAGAATTGATTGAATCAAGAAATTATTTCATTATAGTATTTTAATAAACAATTTTTATTTTGAGGTAATGAAATAGTTTAACTAGACAGTAATAAAGTGACTCATATTCCTTTGAATTGTTCTTGGATCTAGATCTGAGCTGCCAAAGGAACCTTAAAAAATGAAAATTTTAAGGGTGTTCCATGCCCAGCTTCTCCCAGCTGTTGAATTGTCATATTTATAAGCTCCAACCAACAGTACCATAATGCTAGCCATTATGTGAGGACGTTCAGAATACTCTTTGTTTCAAGTAACTTAATTTTTCCAAGTAGCAGGTAATATGTTAGAATTAAATACAATGCTGGGTAGTTAGGGGCCCAATAATGCAAGACTGTATACTTTTGTCACAGTCCCACACGACACCCTAATCTCTAAATTGGAAAAATATGGATTTGAAGCGTGGACCATCCGGTGGATAAGGAATTGGCTTGATGGCTGCACCCAGAGAGTAGTGGTCAATGGCTCTATGTCCAAGTGGAGGCCGGTGACAAGCAGTGTCCCTCAGGTGTCTGTCTTGGGACCGATACCGTTTTATATCGTTATCAACAATGTAGACAAGGGGATCAAGTGCACCCTCAGCAAGTTTGCAGATAACACCAAGCTAAGTGGTGCAGTCGGTACAACAGAAGGAAGGGAAACCATCCAAAGGGACCTGGGAAAGCTTGAGAATCAGGCCCATGTGAATATAATGAGGTTAACCAAGTGTAAGTGCAAGGTGCTGTACCAGGGCAATCTCAGACAGGAGTACAGACTGGGAGAAGAACTCACGGAGAGACTCCCTACAGAGAGGGACTTGGGGGTTCTGGTGGATGAAAGGCTCAACATGAGCCAGCAGTGTGCATTTGCAGCACAGAAGGCCAACTGTGTCCAGGGCTGCATCAAAAGAGGCGTGACCAGCAGGCTGGGGGAGTTGATTGTCCCCTCTACTCTGCCCTCATGAAGTCCCACTGGGAGTGCTGCATCCAGGTCTGGGGCCTCCAGCACAAGAAGGATGTCGACCTGTTACAGCAGGTCCAGAGGAGGGCTGCAAAGATAATCAGAGTGCTGGAGCACCTCTCCTATGAAGAAAGGCTGAGAGAGTTGGGGCTGTTCAGCCTGGAGAAGAGAAGACACCATGGTGACCTTATTGCAGCCTTTCAATGCTTAAAGGACTCTTATAAAAAGGATGGAGAAGGACTCTTTATTTGGGTAGATAATGATAGGACAAGGGGGAATGGTTTTAAAGTAGAAGAGGATAGATTTAGATTAGACATTAGGAGGAAATTCTTCACTCAGAGGGTGGTGAGGCACTGGAACAGGTTGCCAAGAGAGGTTGTGGATGCCCCATCCCTGGAGGTGTTCAAGGCCAGGCTGGATGGGGCCTTGGCCAACATGTTCTAGTGGGTGGCACCCCTGCCTATGGCCAGGGAGTTGTAGTTAGATGACCTTGCAATTAGATGATCTTTATGATCCTTTCCAACCCAAGGTGTTCTATGGTTCTGTTTGTTTCTATGTTTCTATGATTCTATGATTTTCAAAGCATTTTTTTCTAAAAGAAGTACTGAGTTTTGCATCTGAAAATTTGCAGAGATATTTATATGTGAAACTCATGCAAACAAGCCAATGAACAGAATATTGGCATACCATATGCTTATATATACTGTGAAATTTAAAAATAAAATAAAAACAGAGCATCATTGTTTCCAGGATTATACATCTAACTCATCCAATTGATGTTTATGGTATTAACATATGTTATATATTCTAAAGATAAAGAGTAACTTATATTTTAGTTAGTACAAATCACAGTGATGAAGCTCTTGCTTAATGCCCGAACACCAAGAAAGAACTCTAAATAATAATTCATAAAAATAATAATAAAAATAATAATAAACAAAAAAATTAAAGTGTGCAATAACTTTCATATTGTGGCCTTTAGATTAGAGTACTGTCACTATCTGTCATTGTTCTCAGAACGTAGTCTATGATTTTGGTTTGTTTTGCTTCATTTTGTTTTTTACTTGTAATCCTGTAATATTTTAAATGCTTGCAAATAGGTAGAATGAGGAGGCCACTGTAATATGTCCTCTAGTCTGCAGATGTATTGAAAGAACATGAACTATTTTATTCATACGAGTGAGCTATTCATTCTTCACTGTTTTAACAATCAGCAGTCCAACAACAGAGCTGGAATCAGAAACTTCCTCTGTTTTCCAGCCTTGCATACAGCTAGTAGGCTAGAAATTCTCACACAGTTTTCTTTAATTATTGTTAAAATGAAATTTATAATATTACTATTTACCTATTTTATTGATCTGTTTTGTTGATAAAGCACTGAAGAGGCCTTCAAAACCTGCAAGAAGAAATAGGCATAGACACGTACATCCTCAGGACACTGGCCTGATACATACTCATTATCTGTGCAGTTTTCTACATCCATGATCCACAAAATGTGCATTGCCTGCATATTTTGGAGCCTTACTGGAACTATTCCATTTTGCAATGAACCCTTACATATTTGTTTAGTCACAGAGAGGAAGCGGGACTGCATAGTACCTAGTAGTTACAACATTCACTCAAAGTGGAAGGAGAATTACTTTTCATTTCTTGTCCCATTATTTCTTTGTCTAAAATGTTTTTGAATTTAATTGAACTAGATTTTCATCTTATGATATCTGCTACACTACAGAATCATATTTGTTCGTTCTCTCTATTTGATTGAATATTTATTTTATCAAAATGGAATCATCTTCAGTTAGTGAGCAAGCCCCAGACTGGAAAGCCTCATTGCTTGTAACATAGGTTTTTACAGCTGGGGACCTAAAACTGATGAAATAGCAGAATATGGATTCTTCCTGAGTGCACAAAGATTTCCTTTTCCTGTCTATTAGAAATTATCTTACGTCTTTGATATATGCAAAAGGCAGTTGTAAATTCCAAATACAAGGAAATGTCTTTCTATAGCCCAGAACCTTAAAGGACTTAGAGAGATGAGATTTAAGCCAAACCCTCTAATCTGTTTTTTCTGTAGGTCATATGTAAAGGTGACCTGCACAGAACAATGGAAATGCATCTTCCTTTCCCTAACAAGCAACACAATTTTGTACTAGATTCATGTCTGTATTTTCCAGAGATCTCTTCCAAACTCAGCAATTCTATGATTCTACAGATCTATGATTTAAACAAACAAGTTACAAGGGAAATAATATATGGGACAAATAATTATTCTATATGAACCTTTCCTTTGGGATGCTGGATTTGAAACAATAAATCAGGAAAGCCTATTTTCTATAACAGAATTGATAGATAACACAAAGTTAAGGTCCTTAGATCTGGCTAGTGATCACCGGATTTGAAGTTCTGCTTTTTTAAACCCAGATGACTGCCAGGTGTTTCTTGACAAGCAGTTCTTCACTCATAGAAAGGTATTTCTCATTGACAGGAGCTGCTAATCTCTTTCCTTAAAGGTCTGCTCTGCAGTATTTCAGTGTGAGGTAAAACTTTAAATTCATCCAGAACTGACTAAATTTCTCAAGATAAGTCAGTAACTTATCTTGAGCAGAACTCTGAGTTTCCCTGTAAGAGTTACTGATATCATACTGTGTAGCAGCAGAAATGGCTTCAGCCTCGGCTTTACAGCAGTCTTGGGAAAGCAACTACTTCCATCTCCTCTCTTCATCATCTTTTGAAAGAATTTAGACAGACCACGGAAACTGGCCTGACTTTTTTTGAAGTAATTGACTATACTATGATGTCTAATGTATATCTGTTATGACTTACCTCGTAAATTAGCAGACTTATTATCTCCAAATCTGAAATAAGACTGCCCTTTATTTCATTCTTTGTAATACAGTTTACTGCTGTTTCAAATTCTTGGACAGGAGATTTAATCAGAGAGTGATTTCCTTTAATTTGTTTATAATTATTTATATTATTTTAAAAATGTAATTCTACAGCTAGCACTGACAATTCTTGACAATTCCTGGTGTCATATTTGTTTTTCTTGTCTGATTTTTTATTTTCCATCTTTTGCTTGTATTTTAAATGAGACTGCAGAAACTGTTTAAGGTCTTTTAGCTTGCCACAAGCAGCTCTGATGTTGGAGACAGCTTTGAGGGGTAAGCCTCTGAGTAAAACTTTAACTCTGCTGGGAATTTTTCAATAAAATCCTGATGCCTGCTTCTGGCAATCTACATTTCATTGTTTGAGAGCAAATATGTTCTGTTTACAAATGAGATACGGAGAGATTTAATTTTGTTTTGCCAAAATACAGATTCCTTTTGAAGAAACAGTCTGACAGACAAAAAATCCTGATTCCATGTATCTTTTTGTCATTTTATTCTGTCTCTTGTTTTTAAATTATGTGAAATTTAGGCTTAAAAAGGTGATAGGTGGGTCATTAACTCTACAATCTTGCAGTTAGTCAACCATCTATTTATTACAACTGAGACCTGTTTTACTGAAAGAAGAGCAAAAGATTTACTAAGAGCAGGCAAAACAACCTCAGGAAACATGAGAAATGAATTGAAAATAATAGTAATTTTGCAGGTGCTTATTCAGTTTGACCCTTGTGATAGTAATGAAAATACAAAAAAAACTTTTAACTGTCAAATTAAATCGTAGTATAAAATGTGTTAGGACTAAAAGTAAATGCCAAAAATTCATTGAAAGATTTGCATTAGGGTAGCTTTGAAAACATGGAAAATTTCCTCTACTTTACAGAAAATATACTTTTCTCCTTTTACCAGGAAAAAAAGTTCTCCTTTTACTGCTTCCAAAAATTTCACCTTGATATATATTCCTATAGACTAACTTTTAGATACTTTTAAATACAATCATAGGACCCTAACTGGCTGAATCAAAGCATGATTCTAAATGTAGTTTTACCTGTTAATAGCACGTAAGACTTGAATAAAATGAGTTACAACATTCAAAGGAACACTTTTTAACTACTTGGTACACAGAGGCAGCAATGAGCAGAGAGGGAGGAAAAATGAGTATTGTTTGTGGTATTTAATTGAGAAAGTGAACAAATTACTTTCATCATACAACACAAAGTGCAATGCTAATTCCAGTAACACCAGTTCTCCATGAAAAGGGAGAAAAATGGTGGTTAACTGTGGCTGAATTACAGTCTGATTCTCAATCTTGTCTTATAGGCTTAAGGTAGAGCAGTGACTGCGTTGTAGTGAAGGACTATGAAGTGATTTCTCATTGAATCAATAATTATTATCTAAAATGAATGTATTTTATGTATGCATAAATGCTGTACTCATCCAGCTCTGAATAGACTCAGAGTGTCCACTGAGATGGAAATTCATTTATTTTATAACAATATACCAACTCTTTCTTCCAACAGTAGAGACAAAGAATCAATGAATCACCAATTAATTCCTATTATTTCTGAACAGACTGTCATCTTGCTCCACAAATAAAATAAAATAAAATAAAATAAAATAAAAGACACAGCATGGCCTTGATATCTCCAAAAGTTAAAATGTGTTCTTTTTTTTTTTTTTTCCTCATTATCTGCCTTATCTTCAAGAAAACTATATGTGAGCAGTAGATAGTAGATAGGACCCGCGGCAATGGTGTCAAGCTGAGGCAGGGGAATTTTAGGCTAGACATCAGGAAGAGGTTCTTCACTGAGAGGGTGGTTGCACACTGGAACAGGCTCCCCAGTGAAGCAGTCACTGCACCAAGCCTGTCTGAATTTAAGAAGAGATTGGACTGTGCACTTAGTCACATGGTCTAAACTTTTGGGTAGACCTGTGCGGTGCCAGGAGCTGGACTTGGTGATCCTTATGGGTCCCTTCCAACTCGGGATATTCTATGATTCTATGATTCTATGAAAATAATCCTTTAACTGAAATAAAATATAACAATCTTATATATATATAAGTGTGGCCACCAGGGCTAGGGAAGTGATTGTCCCCCTGTACTCGGCTCTGGTGAGGCCGCACCTCGAGTACTGTGTTCACTTTTGGGCCCCTTGCTACAAGAAAGACATCGAGGTGCTCGAGAGAGTCCAGAGGAGGGCAACGAAGCTGGTGAGGGGTCTGGAGAACAAGTCTTATGAGGAGCGGCAGAGGGAGCTGGGGTTGTTCAGCCTGAAGAAGAGGAGGCTCAGGGGAGACCTCATCGCTCTCTATAGGTACCTTAAAGGAGGCTGTAGCGAGGTGGGGGTTGGGCTGTTCTCCCACGTGCCTGGTGACAGGATGAGGGGGAATGGGCTAAAGTTGTGCCAGGGGAGGTTTAGGTTGGATATTAGGAAGAACTTCTTTACTGAAAGGGTTGTTAGGCATTGGAATAGGCTGCCCAGGGAAGTGGTTGAGTCACCATCCCTGGATGTCTTTAAAAGACATTTAGATGTAGAGCTTAGTGATATGGTTTAGTGGAGGACTTGTTAGTGTTAGGTCAGAGGTTGGACTAGGTGATCTTGGAGGTCTCTTCCAACCTAGATGATTCTGAGATTCTGTGATTTTGTGAAGTACTTTAGAAACATATCACATGCATATTTTTGATAAAGGTTTAATTCAAAATACACTTGTAATAATTTTCAACCTTCAAAAGATGCATAAAAAATAATCTTGAATTCTTGCCAGTATCAAATCCTTTTTTTCATGGTTAGTCTTATACCATTTGTTAAATGTAGCATATTAATTTATGGTACATTCAGTACAGTTAGATAAATTATAATTAACAGGCTATCTTGTTTATATTAGGTCAAAACCAGCATGTTGACACTATTAATGGGCAATTCACTCACACAAAATATTATTATACACCTCACAGAAAAATAAAATTCAGTTATTATGACTTGTTTATTTGTAGGTCAGTTTCTAAAATTAAATTTCAATAGCTGTTTTAGTACAACTCAGATAATACATGGATCATCTGTACTCAAATTAATTAGAATGTTTATTGCAGTAACTAATGCTGAAAGAGAACTCCAGCTGAATGTAGTTACTGCAACCCTAGTCATTCCAAGCGGACTTTAAATCTGGACTGACACAGCATAAAATTTATTTAAAAATTATTGTTTCACAATGATCAGTCTACTGCCTTTATTCCCTCCATCTTCTTTATTCCTTTTCCTTTGCTCATGGACACATCACTAGCATGATCCTATTAACCTTTCTAAACAGAGTGTTCATCTCATACTCATAGGTTTTTACTTTTATTGACTGCCTGGTGGAACTATAAAAGTTTTAAAAATTATTTTCAAAAGCAAAGTCTTTCAAGGTTAGAATTGGACTTTATGCAATGTTATAGTAGTGCTACCTACAGTTAAAATACCTAGAGGCCTAAGACCACTGCATTATCAGAAAAAAAAAAAAAAGAAGAAAAAAAAAACCTCCCTCAATGGGTTTCCACTGATGGCAAAGTTTCCACTGGTTGGAAGACAGGAAACATTACCCCATTTTCAAAAAGGAAAAAAAAAAAAAAAAAAAGACAGGGAATTACAGGCCAGTCAGTCTCACTGCTGTGCCTGGCAAGATCATGGAGAAGATCCTCCTGGAAAATAGGCTAAGGTACATGGAAAATAAAGAAGTGATTGATGTCAGCCAACATAATTTCACTAAGGGCAGATCATGCCTGACGAATCTGGTGACCTTCTATGATGGAGTTGTAGCATTGGTGGATAGGGGAAGAGCAACTGACAGCATCTCCCTGGACTTGTTCAAAGCATTTCACACTGCCTGTCATTATATCCTTGTCTCTAAATTGGACAAACATGGATTTGATGGTTGGACCACTCGGTGAGTAAGCAATTGGCTGGATGTTCGCACTCAGGGAGTAACAAGTGGTACTCCTCAGGGGTCAGTATTGGGACTGGCATTGTTTAACATCTTTGTCAGTGACCTGGACAGTGAGATTGAGTGAACCCTCAGCAAGTTTGCCAATGGCACCAAGCTGTGTGATGCAGTCAACATGCTAGAGGGAAGAGATACCATCCAGAGTCCCTGGACAGGCTTGAGAGTGTACCTGTGCAAACCTCATGAAGTTCAACAAGGCCAACTGCAAAGTCCTGCATCTGCTCTGGGGCAATCCCAAGCATAAATACAGGCTGGGCAGAGAATGGATTGAAAGCAGTCCTGAGGAGAAGGTCTTGGTAGGTATTGGTGGATGAAAAACTAAATATGAACTGGCAATGTGGGCTTGCAGCTCAGAAAGCCAACCACATCCTAGGTGTTGTGGTTTAACCCGGCTGGCAGCTAAACACCACACAGCCGTTCGCTCACCCTCCCCCCTCCCTCTCTGGGATGGGGGAGAGAAACAGGAAAGTGAAGCCTGTGAGTTGAGATAAAGACAGTTTATTAAGACAGGAATATAATAATAACAATAATAATAATAGTGATAATGATAATAGTATTAATAATAATAATGTGTAAGAAAACAAGTGATGCACAATGCAATTGCTCACCACCCGCTGACCGATGCCCAGCCTATCCCCGAGCAGCCGGCCCCCCACCCCGGCCAGCCACCCCTATATATTGTTTAGCATGACGTCAGATGGTATGGAATACCCCTTTGGCCAGTTTGGGTCAGCTGTCCTGGGTCTGTCCACTCCCAGCTCCTGCTGCACCCCTAGCCTGCTCGCTGGCAGGACAGAGCGAGAAGCCGAAAAGTCCTTGGCCTGGTATAAACACTACTCTGCAACAATTGAAACATCAGCATGTTATCAGCACTCTTCTCATCCTAATCCAAAACATAGCACCCTACCAGCTACTATGAGGAAAATTAACTCTGTCCTAACTGGAACCAGGACACTAGGCTACATCAGAAGAAGCCATGGTCAGCAGGGCAAGGGAGGTGATTCTCCCCCTCTACTCTGGTGTGGGGAGACCCCACGTGGAGTACTGCATTCAGCTCTGGGGCCCCTAGCACAAGAAGGACATGAACATATTAAAATGAGGGCAATGAGGATGATCAAAGGGCTAGAGGACCTTTCCTATGAAAACAAAATGAGAGAGCTGGGGTTGTTCAAACTGCAGAAGAGAAGGCTCCAGGGAGACTTGCAGTTTTCCAGTACCTAAATGGGGCCTACAAGAATGCAGGAGAGAGAACAGGATTTTTGTCAGGGAGTATAGTGATAGGACAAGGAATAATGGCTTTAAACTAAAAGAGGGTAGATTTATATTAGATATAAGGAAGAAGATTTTAATAGGATGCACTGGAACAGGTTGCCCAGAGAAGGTGTGGGTGTCCCATCCCTGGACGTGTTGGAAGCCAGATTGGATGGGGTTTTGAGCAAGCTGATCTAGTTGGAGATCCATGGCAGGGGGGTAGAATTAGATGATCCTTTCCAATCCAAAACATTATATGACTCTATGACTCTAAATCATATGTTATTGAAGAGCATAAGGTTATTCAGCTCCTTCAAAATATTAAATGTTTCTTTGTGCCTTAAAAAAAAATCTGGTGCATTTAAAACATTAACGTTTTCATGAATAGGACAATTTATGCTCAGAAATTTATTCACGAATAAACTCAAGAATGTTAACTTTTAGTTTAAATGAGTGCCAGGTGGGGTGGATCTCAACTTCTGCCACAGAGCATACTTCCAGAACTTCTTACTGCTTTTTACAGTAACAGCTGCTAATTGCCTTTTGTTTGTTCTTGTGGTTGTCCAGTGATCAAGTTATTGTGTATTTTTCCTGACATTGTAATATCATATAAGCACTGGGAAGTTCAGTGGAGAATAAAGTACCCTGAGATTAATATAATCACTATTTAAAGAGCAGTAAGATCAGCACTAAAGGAAGAGCGTGTTTATACTGTGTTTACCTGAATCGTGAAAATGGGAACATATGTATAAGTTTGTGTTTACAAAACACAGTGAGACACAGTGAGAAAGTGAGAGAAATTCCTAAAGGCTGTCAGGAATTATGGTCAGTCCTTAGTCTACTTAAATAAGATTTAGAAATGAAGCAACTGTTGTGATGAGAATCAGAACTAAAAAAAAAAAAAAAAAAAGAAGTTGCATTGTTTGGTTTGCTTGTTTGTAAACAGTGTAAATAAATGTAAATGTAAACAATGTAAATAAAGCTTAGCCAAACAAACCTGTTTCATAGTAATTATGTAAAAATAAATTGTCCAGTAATTGATATTAATTACAAGTACAAGTCAGTGTGGGAGCAATATTAGTAGCTAGGGGAAGCAGATTTAAAATTTTGTTCCTTTTTTTTTTTTTTTCCCTACTAAAATCTTATTTTTGACATCTAAAAGAACAGAAATAATGACTAGTAAGGACTTTTATATATATAATTCAGACATGTTACTGAAAGTAATATAATATTCTCATGTTCTTGAATAATTATTGCTAGTTTTTGTTATCCATATAGCTAATATATTCTGGTCAAAACTATTGAAACAAATAAGAAAATGTTTTTATAATTCTTTTAAAAAAATACCTTTCATATTGTCAAATTCAAATACTTGAGCATAACTTTTCAATTTTATCTACCTTAAATACTTTGCCATACTCAGTCTTCAAAGAGATTCCTCAAGCTTTCAAATATTTCTGTGTAAAATAGAAAGAATTCCATAACACTATGATCAGCAAATACTATACATACAGATTTTTCTTTCAATTATTTCACATTTTAATTAGTGTTAGAAAAACAAAACAAAACAACAACAACCTGATAAGCCAAGTGATTTTAAATAAATGTGTGCATAATAGATTTTTCTGAGCCTAGGAAGATTATTAAAACCTATTTGGAGAAAATAGAAGTGTAAGAAAGAAATAAAGGTATACTGGAAAATTAATAACTGCTTTTGTAGATGTTTAAATCACTCATGATTTGATACAAACTGATAAAATGTATTTACATTTTATCTTTAAAAATATTTATTTTTATTTTTTTCCTAATTTCTAGGTGTTCTGTGAGGAAATCTAAAGCATAAAGCCAAAGAATACGGTCTACACCAAATTGCTGCATTAAGCTAATAAATAAATAAATAAATAAAATAAAATAAAATAAAACAAAATAAAATAAATAAGATAATATAAAATAAAATAAAATAATAAAATAATAATAAAAGATAAATTGCGTCTGAGCAAAGTACTGGGTTGTGGCATTTGAATATATTTATGTAGCATCCCACAGTCATAAGCAGGATACATAGCGAGCCCATGGTTACCCAGAGGAGACAGAATAGAAGAAAGTATGAGTTTTAGATTTACTAACTGAAAAAGAATGGTTGCAAATATTCATCAAATGTATTAATTGTTTAGCTATTCTGTAGCTGCAAAGATGTCAGCAACCATGCAAATTAAAAAAAAAAAAAAAAAAAAAAGATTATCTGGGTATATTTTACTTAAGAACATTTTCTCTGAGAATATATCATCTTTGCCTTTCTCTGAAATGTTACCATACCAGCTAGACTGGCCACTCCACAGTTTTCATCTATTTGGAAAACAGTTGTAGCCTGCTTCGTGACTCACCAGCCCTCCACCTTTTCTGGAATCAACCATACGACTGTTGCTAAGCTGAAATTGCTACCATTAGAAAGGCTTTAAAAAGATCTACTTTAGGTAATATGCAATATGAAGTAAAACTGTAGGTTGTAGTGTATCATCACTCAAAGTAAGTTTGTTCGAGCATGTGCTAGCAAAGAAAGGGAACAGAATATTTCTGTGGCCTTAGGATGGTCTTAGGTGTCCCAGAAGACAAGAAAAAAAAAAAAAAAAAAAAAAACTTTACTTATAACCCTTCCGGGTGTTAGCCTTATTGTACGATTTAATCATACAATTTAATTGTATTAATTTAAGCAAATAAATTATAATTCTCATTCTTCAGCGTATTTGTATGTACAGTTGAGTCACAACAGTAAATGCAGACTGTGTCTAAACAATAGTCTAGCATACTTAACAGAAGTGAAGATGAGGCACCCTAGCTTGTTCTGACTACAACTAAATTCAGCTGTTGTCTTCAGTTATTCATAACAAGTCATTCTTCTTAGAACATCTTTGTCTAAAAGATCAGGCTAAATAAACCACCGTTAAAAGTGTGGGATTTTTTCTGTTTTTATGTTTTGTTTTTGTTGGTGATGTTTGTTGTTGTTGTTTATTGTTTTGTTTTGTTTTTAATTAAACCCACTGAAAACAATCAGTTGAAGGAGAGAACACATACTGGTTTTATTGTCAGAATTGAAAAGACAAAACTCCCAGAAGCTATGGGAAGGAGGTGAAATTCAGCCTTAGTACTAAGGGTGTTTGGACACCAGTACTGTTTATTTCTACCAAATAGTTAAACTTATTTCACTTGTGTTTTTTGAGAGTACATAGTGAAGAGAGACATGGGCATACTGGAGAGAATCTAGCAAATGGTCACCAAGATGATGAAGAGACAGTCCCTGTACTATGAGAAAAGGCTGAGAAAGCTGGGACTGTTCAGCCTGGAGAAAAGACTCAATGGGGATTGCATCAGTGTATGTAAATACCTGAAGGAAGGTTGCAAAGAGGATGGAGCCAGGCTCTTTTCAGTAGGGCCAGTGCCAGGACAAGAAGCAACGGGCAAAAGCTGGAACAACACAAGGTTCCATATGGACATCAGGAAGCACTTCTTAACTTGTGTTAGGGAACACTGGCATAGGTTGCCCAGAGAGGTTGTGGAGTTTCCCTCCTTGGAGGTATTCAAAAGCCATTTGGTCAAGTCGTTATAAAAGTGTCCCTGTTTGAGCACAGGGTTTGGACCAGATGACCTCCAGATGTCCCTTCCAACCTCAACAGTTCTGTGACTCTGTGATTTTCCTTTGTGCCAAAGGTTGAAACACTGTGCCACTGCTGTTGTATGAAAGGGAGGCTTAGAGAAGAGTGACAGCAGAGTACAGATGGAGAGTAAGGAATGAGGATCCAGGGAACCAAACTTGCTGGGAAAGTGATTATTGGAACCTTCTGCAAGAGCCAGATATCCACATTCTCTGGCACTTTAGCACATTTTATTTCTATTTTGTTGTTGTAAAGATGTCTTCTTCTTTCTGATATGACACTGTTTTGGATGTAGAGCTGTTTTCATTGCCTACAAGTGATGTAACACCAGATAAAGGAAGCGAGACCAGGAAAATATACCTCAAATTCCATGTCTGGGCTACCATGTTGGAAAGAAAGATAGATAGGAGAGTGGATAAAGTTCCTTAAAAGATGTCTAGGGGACTATATGTATATCTTGCTTGGGAAAGTTCATCTGAGCTATAAGTGACTATTATGCCCTGTGGACTAAGGTGTTGGAGTCACCACAAGATGCTAACATCTTTTCCCCTTGTATATTACCTAAATTATATGTATATTATCTAAAATTAAGTTATTTAATTATGTCAGGAATAAATCTTCTATGAATTTTCATTTCTTTTTGTTAACTTCAAAGTGAAGCAGTGTGTTTCTCTGAATTCAGAATAAATTTGTATTTTCTGGCAGACAGAGAAAAACAACCCCTCCAAAATACTAAGTGTAGTTATAGTATTATCACAGAATCACAGGTTCATTTAGGTCGGAAGGGACTCTTCAGGTAGTCCATGCCCCTGGCTGGATCACCTAGAGCAGGTTGTCCAGGTCCATTTCCAGTCAGTTTTTTAGTATTTCCAAAGATGAAGACAACAAAACCTCTCTGGACAACCTGTTTGTTGTGGTTTAACCCAGCAGGCAGCTAAGTACCACACAGCTGCTTACTTACTCTCCCCAGATGGGATGAGGGAGAGAATCAGAAAAAGATAAAACTCCTGTATTGAGATAAAGGAAGTTCAGTAGGTAAAGCAAAAGCTACTTGTGCTAGCAAAGCAAAGCAAGGAATTTATTCACTACTTCCCATCAGCAGGCAGATGTTTAGCCACTTCCAGGAAAGCAGGGCTCATTACACATAACAGATTCTTGGGAAGACAAACACCATCACTCTGAGAGTCGTCCCCTTCCTCCTTCTTTACCCCAGCTTTTATTACTGAACATGATGTCATACGGCATGGAATATCCCTTTGGTCAATCTGGGTAGGCTGTCTGTTCCCTCCCAGCTTCTTGTTTATCCCCAGCCTGCTCACTGTCAGGGCAGCCCAAGAAGCAGAAAAGTCCTTGGCTCTGTGCAAACACTTCTCTGCAACAACTAAAGACGTTGGTGTGTTATCACCACTATTTACATCAAAAATCCAAAACACAGCACCAGGTAAGCCTCTATGAATAACTATAATAAGGGATATCACTCAACAATTATAGTCACAAGCAAGACAGACTCAGCATAGTTAATATAGTGTGTTGACTATCACTAGCAGACTAGAACAGTGAGAAACTAAAAAAAAAAAAACACTAAAACCACCTTCCCCCCATCCACCCTCTTTCATCTTCCATCTCCTCCCCCCGAGCAGCACAGGTGTCCTGGTTTCAGCTAGTATAGAGTTAATTTTTCTCCTAGTACCTGGTAGGGTGCTCTGTTTTGGATTAGGATGAAAAGAGTGTTGATAGCATGCTGATGTTTTAATTGTTGCAGAGCAGTGTTTACACCAGGCCAAGGACTTTTCGGCTTCTCGCTCTGTCCTGCCAGCGGGCAGGCTAGGGGCGCAGCAAGAGCTGGGAGCGGACAGACCCAGGACAGCTGACCCAAACTGGCCAAAGGGGTATTCCATACCATCTGACGTCATGCTAAACAATATATAGGGGTGGCTAGCTGGGGTGGGGGGGCTGGCTGCTCGGGGATAGGCTGGGCATTGGTCAGCGGGCGGTGAGCAATTGCATGGTGCATCACTTGTTTCGTACATGTTATTATATTATTTATTATTATTATTATTATTATTATTATTATTAAATTTCTGTCTTAATAAACTGTATCTCAACCCACAGGCTTCATTTTCCTGTTTCTCTCCCCCATCCCAGAGAGGGAGGGGGGAGGGTGAGCGAACGGCTGTGTGGTGCTTAGCTGCCGGCCGGGTTAAACCGCAACAACAGGGGAACAGGTAATGGGGGCTGCTGTGACTCCCTAACGCTCGTCTCTCCGCTCCTTCATGGTCACTCTCTGTCCCTGCTCCATGTGGGGTCCCTCCCACGGGATGCTGTCCTTCCCAAACTGATCCCGCGGGGGCTGCACACAGGCAGCAGCTCTTCAAGAAATGCTCCAACATGGCTCCGTACCACAGGGTTCATCCCCCAGGAGCAAACTGCTCCAGCATGGGTTCCCCACGGGCGGCAGCTCCCCCCAGGCCCCCTGCTCCTGCGTGGGCTCCTCTCCACGGGCTGCAGCTCCGGCCCGGGGCCTGCTCCTGCGGGGGCTCTCCATGGGCCGCAGCCTCCTCCAGGCCACATCCACCTGCTCCACCGGGGGCTCCTCCATGGGCTGCAGCGTGGAGATCTGATCCATGTGGGACCCATGGGCTGCAGGGGGACAGCCTGCTCCACCAGGGGCCTCTCCACAGGCCGCAGGGGAACTGCTGCTGTGTGCCTGGAGCACCTCCTGCCCTCCTGCTGCACTGACCTGGGGGTTTGCAGGGCTGGTTCCCACTCCTTGCTCTCCCAGCTGCTGTTATGCAGCTTGTTTGTTTGTTTGTTTGTTTTTCCCTTACTTAGTTCTGCTCTCAAAGAGGCACAACCAGCTTTGTTCATTGGCCTTGCAGTAGGCAGCTATGGGTGCCTTTTCAAGCTGGCTGGGACTGGCTCTTTTCTGATATGGAGCTTTTCTCACAGAGGCTACCCCTGCAGCTCCTCTGCTATCAAAACCTTGCCACATAAACCCAGTACATAGTTAGCACTGAAGTGCTCAGGCAGCTGGACTAGACGATCTTTGAAGGTGTCTTCGCACTGATTTGCCTTCTCTTGCCTTGCCTTGCTTTGCCTTGCCTTACCTTGTTCTTCCTTTCCATAAAGCTGCAAATGAATGAAGCCACGGTTAAATGAGATTGATGAGGTTTTACCACTATTTCAAGGGAATCAAAGTTCCTTTAATTTCATGATATTGTCAGAACCTTCTTTATTCTGCTTTCTTCTCCATTCCTCTGCCCACAGTGTTCCTTACTGACACATACTTTTTATGGAGAAATAATTTTCCAAGCAGCAGGTTTTGTCGTCTTCACACTACAGCAATAATTTCTCTCTTCTTGTCACACCATTTGTTCTTTACTCCTTTTTATTGTTGTTTATTGTTGTTGTTGTTTTTAAGGCTTCAAGTTCTTCGTTGCTGTTGCTTAATGGTAGGTTAGACTCTATACAAGTCAAATATTACTTAGATTCAGCTGTTGCCTTCAGTCTCTTGTCCAAGTAGATTCTAGTTGGATTACTTGGAGACCTAGAAGTGGATAAATTGCCATTCCCATCATTATTACTTCCGTGAATAGAAATAAAACAGAAAATGAGATACAAGTTTTTCTCTCAGGTAAAAAAAAAAAAAAAAAAAAAACTTCAGAGGAATCAGTAAATTAAAACTAGAAGCGCAATGGCCTGTATTGCTTGAGTATGCTCTCTTGCTATACTCTGTGAGAGGGTGCAGAACATCTGATGCCTCCTGGACATCTTATGTAGAGTAAAGAACATCTGGAAATCAATTTCTGTAGACAAAGACTCTATGAGAAAAACAAACAAATAAACATGTATGTTTTGAGTATTTCCTGTACTCTACTCAGGTTAAAATTTTTGGTCAACTACTTGAAGTC
The DNA here is from genome assembly GCF_964211835.1 of Anser anser. Lineage (NCBI taxonomy): Eukaryota > Metazoa > Chordata > Aves > Anseriformes > Anatidae > Anser > Anser anser. The sequence goes on along the minus strand of NC_139720.1, from coordinate 177,980,454 downwards.
TCAACAGCTACACTTTTAAAATTATATTTTTTTAGGCATGTTCCAGTGTCAGTATAAGTGTTACTCAGTTGATATATGGTTAGTTTATTTGTGTATGGATCTGATTCATTACAAAATTATTGGCAGGGATAATTTCAATCCTGTCTATAAGTGGAGAATATTTTTAGCCATCATAAAAGGTTTCCAAGTTCTAACTACTTTTTCTGTGATTTTAGAGTTCTCAGCTGTTATTTTTCTTAGTTCCTATGTATGTCTTAAATTCATTTTCTAAACTTGCTATTCTGCAATTCTGCACTGAACTTAGAGCTTTTCAATATTCTCTCTCTCTTAATCTTTTTCTCATTTTTTAATGCGGAAGTCCCCAGTTTGTGAGGGCGATTGTGAATCCTTCTTTCTTACTGAGCAGTAATTCAGTTGTTACTCCTCTTTCTTCTCATTCCATTATGATCTTATGTTTACCTTTGGAGCTAAAAGCATGCAGGAGCTAGTAATAAAACCTTATCTCTAGAGAAACCAGCACTTTTTTTTTCCTTTTTTTTTTTTCTTTTTTTTTTGTGACATGCAAAGAGAACACATAGTGCCTGTAGTTCCATTTTGAATAAATTGTTTGGTAGAGTATATATAGTTCTTGCTGTTTGGATCAGTATGCTTAGCTCACACACAGTGTAAATCAACTGATGTCAGGAATGTGGGTTGTATCCATGCATTTGATAATGTGAGTATTTTTCATCAGAATGGTATAATGTTATGAGCTGGCAAGGCAGGAACAGCAATTATTATCTTAAACAAGACTAGGGAAAATTTTAAAACCCAAAGATAAAATTCTGAATCTTATCTCAAATGTTATTTACACGTTAAAATAAAGATGTAAAAGCCTGATTTCCCCCTCAATATGTCTTCATTGGAATGCCTTCAACAGTAAATTCCTTAATAAAAATCTTAGAACTTAGGACAAATTGCAAAATTAATCAGATTCAATAATTTTATTCTCTCTAAATTTATCCAGAAAAGGAGATAGAAACATTTGGGACATTCATGGAGAGAGAAATGAGACCATCTGCTACGGGAGACATGCCATTGTGTAGATCAATGGGAGTATAGCTTTAAGGACATTCAAAAGAATTTCTACATCGAACTGAGTAATGACTCACAAAGAAAAAACTCATGGGGTTTAAACAAGGGGGAATGTGTGCAAAGTTAGACCTAGGAGAGAAAGTGAGAGTTTTGTTTGTTCCCTGATGGTGAACTAACTTAGAGATTCATTATACAGGTTTCTAGTTCAGTTTTTCTTTCTTTCACGTGTTCCCTTAAGACATTTTCCATTTTTCAGTGGATATTTTTTGCTTGTATCAAACCAAAATTAAAAAGTAGTATCTCTCGAAGCCATTATTTAAACACTGCAAACTCTACACCAAAAAAAAATGGGTCTGGTTTCCAGTTTACACCTAGTTGAGTAGAATGATATAAATAGACTTTAAATAGCTAGCTAAAGGCAGATTTTCATCTCTATGTTTTCTATGTTACCTGGTGTTACCAAGAGAAAAGGGGCTAATGCATGAAGAGCAGTAACCTTTTCAGTATTTTTCTGACCAGTATGTCAAAATGCCTAACATTCATCCAAGTAGCATCACAACAAATGAAATGAACTGCAGCACATCAACAGGCATTGCAAAAATAAAGAAATACATTTAATATTTCAGTGTTTTATTATGAGACAGGAATTTCATGGCATGAAAAATGCCTTCTAAAGAGTCATCAGGTCAGTTCAGGACCCCGATTTCTGTATTTTAGTGACAGAATCAATCAGAAAGAAGAAGTGGCACTGGTTTTTGTTGCCGTGGAAACCTGTGTTGCCAAACAACAGGCTGGGTATGTTCTAGCGGTTTAAACTTTCAGGCTGCTTAGAGACTGATTGCGATGACAGCAGAAACAATACCTTTTGCTGGATGTTTTTTCTGATAACAAAACAAGATAATATTTTGCATATTTTTCCACCACCATGATCACTCTTTCCTATTTGCTTTGCTTGTTATGCTTGTTGGTAGCATTAGCTATAATTAATCTGAACTCTAAATTCTGCTCTAAGTCTCTTACTTCAGCTGCTTAATATTTTCCCAAATCCCCTCCTGATAGTTTTTTTTTTTTTTTTCCTCACATGGTCTTTTGTAAAATGGTGAATTTTGATGAGACAGATGAAGAAAACAAGGGACTAATGTTTGTTTAATTTTGTTGGTTTAATCTGTTTGTACTTCCTCTGCTTGTGGGTGCTAAAATAATTGTAGCAATAATAAGATAACTGGGTGGGATTAGGTACCTCTAGCTACAGGGTAAAATTAAGGATAAATACAGCTGTTTCTGTAATTGGCATTCAGATAAAGGCTACCTCTGGTGGGGCTGGAGCTTTAGACAAACCTGTCTGGAGCAGATGGTGCAGAGTTCTCTCTGATCTAAGACATGCTATTATCTACAGACACCCAGGTGGGAGTCCTCTGATCAAATGTAGATTCCTGAATCTAAACTAGTTGCCCTAAGTTCTCTTTATTGCCAATAAAAAGAAACAGACACTGTTAGTAAGAAATTTATTTCAGACTAATGTATACTAATAAAAGATGAACTGTGCCCTATGTGCTCCTATTTCTCTCCATTGGCTATAAAAGAAGCTTAGTGCCTCGATCAGGCACTCTGTCACTTGGACTCATTGTTTAAAATTGGGTGAGCTGAATCTACTTTTTGAATGGGTTCTGTAGACTCCAATTTCCATTGCCCTGGTCGTTAACTGAGTCTCATTTGGAGACTCTCCTGGCCACACATACTGTGTTTCAGTTAGATGTAGACTCCTTAGTCACTTTCAGAAAACGGTTTAGTTAATTAAAAATCATTCAACTTGCTTTAAATTAGAAGGCACCTGGGAACGCCTTTCTATGCTATTATTTCCAAATATTTGAACTTTTGTTGTTGTTGTTGTTGTTTGCCTTTCTTTTTTTTTTTTTTTTTTCCTAAATTCCTCTTAGTCATATACTTAAGCACGTGTGTTTGAGCTTCCTGGTAAGGACTGAACTCAAGATGTAAATGCAGAAGTTAATGTCTTCAATGCATATGTCTGCATGTGAGCTGGGTCTCTAAGCTCTAATTTTAAGTCACTGACCGAGTGCAGTTGCCAATCTGTAAGCATCTACTGCCATTTCACACTCTACAGGGTAACAGAAACCTTGACACAGCATTGGTAGATACAGCACTGTAGCAATGGAAGACCTGTACCATGTTGATCCAGCTGGATGCTAAAGGATACCTAAGGAAACCTAAGGATAACTAAAATGAATTCAGACATAATGATATTGGACACTAAAGGATTTCCACCACCAACAACAACTGGAAAGAAGTTCAGCTGATCAGTAGTAGATGTATCCTTTCAGTGAACAAAATAACTCACTTTGCTTCCACAATGTCATACAACAGTTCTCTGACAACTGGCAAAAAGAATAAGGCAATATAATTCAAGACAAGCTATAAAGAAAATTATAATGTTCAAGGGTTAAACTTTTCATTAGTTTTTGTTGTGAACAATTTTATCCAAATGTGTTTGGTGACAGTGTTTAGAAAGGAGGTGAAGGAACCCTTCACAGTAAATTACAAAAGCAGAGTGTTAATGGCTTAGCTGGGGTCTATTTTCCAGAACAGCAACACAACCAACTGATGCTGAAATCTGTGAGTGTGCAAGCACTGTGTATGCTAGGAACTGACCCTAAAGAACTGTCATGTCCTCTATTTCTACTGTTTTGTTTGTGGAAGACTTGATTTATATTTGGTTGAAAGTCACAAATAAGTGAGTCATACTTGGTGTACATTTATTAAAACTTGTTCTGTTATTTCCTTTTATTTCATTAACTGTGTGAATTTTATTTTACATGGATGTACTACAGTTCCAGTAATGCACTTTAACTGTGCATTACTACAAAAACTGTTTTTTGTCAGAACCTGGTGAAGAACAAGCTGGGATAGTTTACTGTTTTCAATGTGCCCTCAGGTGAATTCCATTTTCTTATTTTACTTTCTGTGTTCGGCAATACCTGGGTCATTTCTTTTTCTTCCAGCAACCTTTGCACCTCAGCTGATGTAGACTGGCAGAGATCTGTTGATTTCTTTGGCATTGTATTAATTTACATAAGCTTAGAGTAGCTCCAGAGTTGTAGGAAGTGACTTTATAGAACCAGATACCTTCAGTGTATTCAAGACATCAGGCTTGTATGTCAAAGACATGGATGCAGCTTTCTCCTCTGGGAGAAAGACTCACCAAATATGCACAGCGTAGCACACATATATTTCAAAAATATGCTGTCAAAAGTATTGTGCCTAGTTCCCCTGGTTTCAGAGTACTGATATTTACATAATCCTTTTCCTTTCTCAGCAAGTGATCGTGCAGGTATTTAGAGCTGAATAATGGTGTCTTTGTTGTTTGTTTGTTTGTTTTCCTCTCTCTCACCCAGAAGTAATCAAGTTTATTTCTTTTTATATCCTGGTTTTACTTCTTTAATCTCACATCTCTGCCTATTTCTTCCTATAAATCAAACACTTGCTTATAAACATCTTCACTACTTCTGACAGGAAATAAATCCAAAATCAAAAGTAAAATATGTCATGGTTTGAGATTTTTCTTTAGAATGGCATACAGAGAAGATTCCAGTTTATAAAATCATAGCTCTTTGCAATTTCCAATTTTCTCATTCAGCTGCCACAGTTACCAACACAGATTTTGCACCTACTGAGAATTTCATATCCATCTTCCCTGAGATCCCAGGCAGGCAACTATAGTTTTCTCTTAAACACAATTTTTATTTATTTATTTTTTCTCTCAAAATCCTTTTAACTTTCCTGCAAATAAATGGGAAAAATAAAATAAAATAAAATAAAATAAAATAAAGTGGTAAAGTTTATAGATACAGAAAGTGAACAAAACCATTCTGAATTTGTGCCCTTTATATGAATCTTATGAAAGAAATGAAATAATACAATATCTAACTATTGTTAAAACCCTCAGTAAAATATTGGTTCAAATAAATTGTCATAAGGATACAGTCTTTGTCTAATGCCTGAAAGTTAATTGCAAGGAAATCAGTATGAATTATTCAAGTTATTTAAAACTGAAAAATCACTCACAAAGCCACCAAGAAAGAATGTACAACAAAAATAATAATGCTTTACCCTTAAAAAAACAATATTTTCATGAAAATCTAATCAATTTGCTGGCACTTGTTGATTTTGTTTAATTTTTAATCTGGAAAATGTCTAAATGATTCCTTCCTCTTTCTGTACTAATAACAGAAAAATAATGTATAAAATAAATGTCGCAGTTTGTATTTCACATTTTGCTGAAATAGTTTTTTTATTAAATTCAATTGAAATAGCATATATTATACTTGCTTAAGTATTCATATAACATACCAGAAGTATTTGGTGTTTGTTAACACAGTTAACAGTGTGTATACTGCATACTTTGTAGGACAGGAGTGACTGGGCCACGCAGACTGTTTGCCATGTTTTAGATGGTACAGCTGGAGGAAGCAGGATCTTATGGCAAGAAGGGAAAATCACTTTGATATTTCCTCTACAGCAACTCTGCTTTCTCACCAAAGGGATGTTTTTTGGGGTGCAGTACAGAACAAATAGAGAGACATCCATCAAAGACAAATGCCTGCAGCATGGCTTCAGACATGCAGGCTCCTCAGACTGTGACTAACATTAGCTGAGCTTAGGCTAGATGTACTGAATGTTGTAAAGCTGTCTACAGATATCTGGCTGCTTAGGGAGACAAAAATGCTTGTTGAGCTGATTGAAAATTAATCCTGTTCCAAAAGAGCAGTTACTACTTAGACAAGTCTGTAACTCCAGAGCAAGAGAGGACAAGCTGGAGGAAGACTAAAAACCTTTAGCAGCACCATAGTGACATAGGTTTTGAAATCTTCCTGAAAATGCAAGATATAAGGAGCGAGAGGGCTGTCTTGAAGGATGGTTCAAATCCACAGCCAAGAAGAGAGGGAGAGAGGAGAGAAAAAGAGAAAAGAAAAACAGATAGAAATAAAGAAAAGAGAAAAAGAAAGAGGAGGGAAGGAAGGAAGGAAGGAAGGAAGGAAGGAAGGAAGGAAGGAAGGAAGGAAGGAAGGAAGGAAGGAAGGAAGGAAGGAAGGAAGGAAGGAAGGAAGGAAGGAAGGAAGGAAGGAATGGAGCAGGGGAGAAAAAGACATCTTTCATGTTGTCCATCCTCTGGTAAAGCGGAAATTTCAGAAGAATTAGATTGTTTTTACATTGGCATTAAACGCATTTTTTGCTATTTATTTAATCAGCTTAACCTGACATTATGTAAGTCATGTTTCCAACCAAAGTTTTAATACAAGAGAACTTAATAGGTTATAATTATTAAGATATGGCATTTACAGAATTCTGGGCAGTTAACATGTCTCTCTGTTTATGTGCACTTTCTGCCATGAAAACTGAGAGTTTGGGGTTTTCAATAAAAGGATAAATCAGGAGGATTCTATATTTTTCAATACAATACTAAAAATGTTATGAGTAAGTGTGAGCAATGAGCTATGATTTTAATTCATAATAATACACAAAAATAGGTGATCATTTTGGATCAGGCATTTAATTTTAGTCTCAACAAAAGGAGGAGAAAGAAAAGCTGAATTCAAGATTATTATGAACTGGAAAAAACAGTAGAAATTAGGGATGGGAAACAGAAGGAAATAATGCAGAACCTCATAGGTTCTTGAAGGACAAGAGAATAAAAAATGATAGGAGAATGGTAAATTTGATAGAATAGCTGTGGAGACAGAAGAAAAAATGAAAACAAATATAGGTAGTAGTATTGAATTAGAAAACAAATATGCTCTAAGTAGTTGCTTCCTACTACTTTAAAACATATTTTTAAATAATTGTCTCTAATGACCAATCTCCCTGCTGATTTCTAAGTACAATAATATTTGCAATCTTTCACAACACCTGAAAAAAAGATAATACGGAGAAGAACTTTCTGTAAAATTCAGCACTAATTCAGGAACCACGGGGAATTGAAGGATCAAGGCAGCTTCAGTCAAAACAAATATAACTCTTACCATGCAAGAATCTTGAGAAATGAAGGAAACAATTCTTTATCATTTAATATTATAATGTTACCATCTCTTAAAGTAAGGTGTTGCTATCCTTCTTTGGATCATTTTGTCTGGGTGTATTTAGCCATGCTGAAAGAAGCTCTGCAAGCAGGATATACAAGCTGAAACCATAAAATAATTATTTATTGGAATACACGGAAAACATAGCTAGGTTTAATGAACTACTAGGTTAAACATCAGGATGCTCACTACTACCAAGAAGGAACTGAAAATTCTTCCCTGCCCAGACAGGCATCAGTGAGGAGGGAAGGGATCAGCCTCAACTGCTCCCTAAAATGTTGTCTAGTTTTGCTTAGTTGACGATCCCTCATTCTTGCTAAAGTGCCACCAACATTGAGACCACTGGCATGAGAAACAGACATTAATCACACCAACACATTTTGGTTTTGTTTCTTTGGTTGTATTTCCTCTTTTAATGATAGCTAAATTTTTGTTTTTCATCTTGACTCCTTAAGATACTAATGGATCCTCACATCCATAATTGTGCCACTGCTTGTAATCGTACCTTTCTTGTCCTTCATGGCTCTATGCTCTATACTTTCTTAGAGCTCTTTCTTACAACTTAGCAATTTTCTCAAAATTTGGAATGAATGTTGCTAAGCTATATCAAAGCCAGGTCAGGGACTGTTGTACCATAGATTTCTGGGCCCCAGGGAAGCAAGGGAGATGACAGCAGAACTCAGAGAACAGCTTTACAAGGGGTGAGTTTCCATGGCTGACCTGGACACATGGAGATGAACAGATTACACTGCAATTTGGCTTCAGCCCACTTGGCTGCAGTGCCTAAATTAGGTGCCTAATTACTGGAAGCTTCTGTCCTGCTGGGAGAGACAGAAAAGCTTCTCCAAGAAGAGAATTAGACCTTAATGGGCTAAATAAATATCTGTAGATGCCTTTTGTTCTCCTAACTCTCTCTCCCCAGAGGAGGTTTTGTCCAGCAATCCAAGTTTAGTAAAGAATTTAGTTAGGAAACCATTTGTACACCTTGGGATGAATCCAGATCTTTACTCCCAATAATTTCTTAATGAAGAACTAAGTATTTTCCCAACATTTACTGACAAATGATTGATCTTCAAACTCTTACTTGTGAATATTTGTAATGCATATCTATGTCTGCTGAAATCATTCATACAATTTACATTAATAAGTATTTTATAAATGCATCCAAACTACTTTTAAAAGGGCTAAACACTCTGCATGCTCTGGGCTCAGAAATCAATACTGTTGCTGACCTACAGCACTAGGGGCTTTGGAAAGTCAAAGTTACAGTTTTGGTATTGCTGCTGAGATGTGATGGATAATGACAATGGCAGTAAACAATGTTGCCTTAAGATGGTCTTGATAAGTAATCACAACCACCACAACAAAGAAGCACTTATGGCAGCAAGGGCTTTAGCAGTATTTTACCATCAGCCTGAACCTTTTTGAATTGCTTGTCTTCCACCAGGGACTCCTTATGGCTTAGAAGCACTTGAAATAAACCAGGTTCTTCACCCTAACAAAAGGGAAAATCTTCTAGCCATACCCCCATAAGCAAATGGTGGTATGCTGCTCAGTGTGACAAGGATGGTCATGGCAGGCAGAAAAAGGTTTGCCCTGTGCCACTTACACACCCCATGGGTGGACCATCTCCTGCATTCCCCACAATTTACTCCATGAGGTAAAGGACATGGTGCATACAGGAATCCCCTCCTGTTTTGTGCATGAAGGAGGATATAGTATGCTTAATATCTCTACTGCTTCTTCCCAGGCCTCTAGTTATGGTAAATCTCAGGACAGAGGACCCACGGGCAACTCTTTGGGTATCTCCAGGGAAGGCTGGATATGCTTGGGGTGTTCTTGGCATTTCTTGCTTTTAGACTTTTGATACTTCAGCCCACATACCCTTCCCCTTTTTCCTCTTGTCCTGGTTCCAGTTAGGACAGAGTTAAGTAGCTCATAGTAGCTGGTAGGGTGCTATGTTTTGGATTAGGATGAGAAGAGCGCTGATAACATGCTGATGTTTTAATTGTTGCAGAGCAGTGTTTACACCAGGCCAAGGACTTTTCGGCTTCTTGCTCTGTCCTGCCAGCGAGCAGGCTGGGGGTGCAGCAGGAGCTGGGAGGGGACAGACCCAGGACAGCTGACCCAAACTGGCCAAAGGGGTATTCCATACCATCTGACGTCATGCTAAACAATATATAGGGGTGGCTGGCCGGGGTGGGGGGGCCGGCTGCTCGGGAATAGGCTGGGCATCGGTCAGCGGGTGGTGAGCAATTGCATTGTGCATCACTTGTTTTCTTACACATTATTATTGTTAATACTATTACCATTATCACTATTATTATTATTATTGTTATTATTATTTTCCTGTCTTAATAAACTGTCTTTATCTCAACTCACCGGCTTCACTTTCCCGTTTCTCTCCCCCCATCCCAGAGAGGGAGGGGGGAGGGTGAGCGAACGGCTGTGTGGTGTTTAGCTGCCAGCCGGGTTAAACCACAACAGTCCTTTTTGGCGCCCAACGTGGGGCCCGAAGGGTTGAGATATCGACAAATCTGACCAGAGTGGGTTAAACTAAAATTGGTATAAGTATTGGACCTGCTTAATAGTTGCTAGTCACGATGTTGATTGCCTTAATCTCCAGTCTGCTGTACCTGTATTCCAAATTGAGTTTTATGGTGCGTTACTTTCTGTATGTGCTCCCTGTTGCACTGTTTATCCTTTCCGGGCCCTGGTTTAAGATTGTTATGGTACTGTGCGGTGTAGCAATGGCTTATGAAATGATGAGATATCTGGTCATGACTTTAACCTGGTATTTGTACTCAGCACTGACGTCGACTCTATACTTTGGAACCCATATCTCGGAAACTATTAGCAATTACACCTATTGCCTGTTTTCGTTAGGGAGCCAATCTGTGAAGGGGACAGGGGAAGACATGTTTCCCTACCTGTTCACTCTCCCTTTCTCCTTCACCACCACCCTCTTATCCCCCGAGTTAGTTACGGTGGTTCTCCGAGATGTTGAATATCCTTGGGATACTCAGACCAGCCTGCTCTTGTTGTTATGTCTCCTGAATGCGCTTCAGATTTTGTGGAGGGTTAAACAACTACTTAGGAATCTCATCCGGAGATCTGTCTTGAGGCGGGATAGTTGCGAGTGGCAGGGAGTGTGGGAGGATATGGGCAGGTTTCTAGAGCAGTGGTCACCTCCAGTGTTTTGGACATTCACCCCTGAACAACTGCAAAATCCTAAAAAGCTGGCAGAATGCTTGAAAAAAAGGTGTCATGACTCTGGCAGTTCCAAAGTGACACAAATCACTGTAGCGTGCTGGGGTCTGGCTTGTGCCTATCGAGCTGCAATTGATGCTACTAGCAACCTAGCTCCTGCAGCCGTTCCAGCTCCAGCTCCTGCAGCCACTCCAGCTGCAGCTCCTGCGGCCACTCCAGCTCCAGCTCCTGCAGCCGCTCCAGCTCCAGCTCCTGCAGCCGCTCCAGCTCCAGCTCCTGCAGCCGCTCCAGCTCCTGCAGCCGCTCCAGCTCCAGCTCCTGCAGCCGCTCCAGCTCCAGCTCCTGCAGCCGCTCCAGCTCCAGCTCCTGCAGCCGCTCCAGCTCCAGCTCCTGCAGCCGCTCCAGCTCCAGCTCCTGCAGCCGCTCCAGCTCCAGCTCCTGCAGCCACTCCAGTTCCAGCTCCTGCAGCCACTCCAGTTCCAGCTCCTGCAGCCGCTCCAGCTCCAGCTCCTGCAGCCGTTCCGGCTCCTGCAGCCGCTCCAGCTCCAGCCCCTGCAGCCGCTCCAGCCCCTGCAGCTGCCCCAGCTCGTGCAGCTGCTCCCACTCCTGTGGCTGGGTCAGAGAAACGAGCTGTAGCAGTGCAAGTTGACCCCGCAGAGGGTATTCCAACCCCTGTGGCAGACCCTGTGTCTGGGTCAGAGAAACGAGCTGTAGCAGTGCAAGTTGCCCCTGTAGACAAGGTGAAAAAATGGTATAGAGGCTCAGGTCGTTTAGAACGCAGACAGTCTTCTGCTAAGTCTGGGCATAGTGAAGACGAGGCTGGGCCATCAAAGGTGCAGGAGACTGAAGATGAGGATGAGGATGTCGAAAAATCAACAGTAACTACCCGGACTCTATACCAGCGTGAGCTACGAGATGTGCGAAAAGATTTTGGTCGCTGTATAGGCGAGCAGCTTGTCACCTGGCTGCTCCGGTGCTGGGACACGGGAGCCAATTATGTGGAATTGGAGGGCAAGGAAGCCAGGCGGCTGGGATCCCTTGCTAGGGACGCATGCATTGACAAAGCAATTGGAGATGGAGCACAATCTCGCAGCCTCTGGAGGCGTCTCCTGTCAGCTGTGAAGGAAAGGTATCTCTTCAAGGAAGAACTTGTATGTTTACCAAGCAAATGGACCACCATGGAGAAGGGAATTCAGTACCTGAGGGAATTGGCCGTACGGGAAGTAATTTATAAAGACCTGGACGACGCACAAACATCCGCAGATCCAGATGCAGTCCGGTGTACACTACCCATGTGGCGGAAGTTTGTACAGAGTGCCCCATCATCATATGCCAGCTCATTGGCAATACTAGCCTGGAAAACGGAGGAGAATCCCACAGTGAATGAAGTGACTAAAATACTCCGGCAGTACGAAGGAAATCTCTCCTCTTCCCTAAAGGCCTGTGTCTCAGCTGTGGAGAAACTCTCTGAAGAGGTCCACCAACTTAAAGAGAATTTATCTTCCCCTCCACCTGAACGAACCAGTGTCCACCAGCTAAAAGAGAATGCTTTAGAGAAACTTTCTGAAAAGATCCACCAACTTGAAGAAAGATTATCTTCCCCTTCACCTGAACGAACCAGTGTCCACCAGCTAAAAGAGAATGCTTTGGAGAAACTTTCTGAAAAGATCCACCAACTTGAAGAAAGATTATCTTCCCCTTCACCTGAACGAACCAGTGTCCACCAGCTAAAAGAGAATACCTTGGAGAAACTTTCTGAAGAGATCCACCAACTTAAAGAGAGTTTATTTTCCTCCCCACCTGTACAAACCAGTGTCTCAGCTATTAGGGGTAAACGTTCATCTATGCAAGGAAGACAATATGGTGGGCACACACACCGCGCCACCCTGTGGTTTTACCTACGTGACCATGGAGAGGACATGAGAAAATGGGATGGAAAATCTACTGCGACCCTAGAGGCACGGGTACGTGAATTGCAAAGGAAAACAATTGGGAAAAAGGAGTTCTCTGAAAGGTTTGCTGCTCCAACTTCCAGCAGGCAGTCCTTTAAACACAGAAATGAAGATTCTGACCAGGACTAGAGGGGCCCTGCCTCCAGCCAGGGGGAGGAAAGGGACAATCGAGTTTATTGGACTGTGTGGATTCGATGGCCTGGCACGTCAGACGCACAGAAGTATAAGGCTTTGGTAGACACCGGTGCACAATGTACTCTAATGCCATCAAGCTATAAAGGGCCAGAGCCCATCTGTATTTATGGTGTGACGGGGGGATCCCAGCAGTTAACTGTATTGGAGGCTGAAGTGAGTCTAACCGGTAATGAGTGGCAGAAGCACCGTATTGTGACTGGCCCAGATGCTCCGTGCATCCTTGGCATAGACTATCTTAGAAGAGGATATTTCAAGGACCCAAAAGGGTTCCGCTGGGCTTTTGGCATAGCTGCTTTGGAGACAGAGGACATTAAACAGTTGTCTACCTTGCCTGGTCTCTCAGAGGACCCTTCTGTTGTGGGGTTGCTGAGGGTTGAAGAACAGCAAGTGCCGATCGCTACCACAACTGTGCACCGGCGGCAATATCGCACCAACCGAGACTCCCTGAGTCCCATCCATAAGCTAATTCATCAACTGGAGAGCCAAGGAGTGATCAGCAAGACTCATTCACCTTTTAATAGTCCCATATGGCCAGTGCGAAAGTCTAATGGTGAGTGGAGACTAACAGTGGACTATCGTGGCCTGAACGAAGTCACGCCACCACTGAGTGCTGCAGTGCCGGACATGCTAGAACTCCAGTATGAACTGGAATCAAAGGCAGCCAAGTGGTATGCCACAATTGATATCGCTAATGCATTTTTCTCCATCCCTCTAGCAGCACAGTGCAGGCCACAGTTTGCTTTCACTTGGAGGGGAGTCCAATATACTTGGAATCGGCTGCCCCAGGGGTGGAAACACAGCCCTACCATTTGCCATGGACTGATCCAGTCTGCGCTGGAGCAGGGGGAAGCTCCTGAACACCTGCAGTACATCGATGACATCATTGTGTGGGGTGACACTGCAGAAGAAGTTTTCGAGAAAGGGAAGAAAATAGTCCAAATCCTTCTGAAGGCCGGTTTTGCCATAAAACAGAATAAAGTTAAAGGACCTGCACGAGAGATCCAGTTTTTAGGAATAAAATGGCAAGATGGACGTCGTCAAATCCCAATGGATGTGATCAACAAGATAACAGCTATGTCTCCACCAACTAGCAAAAAAGAAACACAAACTTTCCTAGGTGTCGTGGGGTTTTGGAGAATGCATATTCCAAATTACAGTCTGATTGTAAACCCGCTCTACCAAGTAACCCGTAAGAAGAATGCTTTTGAATGGGGCCCTGAGCAACGACAAGCCTTTGAACAAATTAAGCAGGAAATAGTTCATGCAGTAGCCCTCGGGCCAGTCCGAACAGGACCAGATGTAAAGAATGTGCTCTACACCGCAGCCGGAGAGAATGGTCCCACCTGGAGCCTCTGGCAGAAAGAACCTGGGGAAACTCGAGGTCGACCCCTGGGGTTTTGGAGTCGGGGATACAGAGGATCTGAAGCCCGCTATACTCCAACTGAAAAGGAGATATTGGCAGCATATGAAGGAGTTCGATCTGCTTCGGAAGTGGTCGGTACTGAAGCGCAGCTCCTCCTGGCACCCCGACTGCCGGTACTAGGCTGGATGTTCAAAGGAAGGGTCCCCTCTACACATCATGCAACTGATGCTACATGGAGCAAGTGGGTTGCACTGATTACTCAGCGGGCTCGAATAGGAAACCCCAGTCGCCCAGGAATCTTGGAGGTGATTATGGACTGGCCAGAAGGCAAATACTTTGGGATATCACCAGAGGAGGAGGTGGTTCGTGCTGAAGAAGCCCCCCTGTACAACAAGCTACCGGAAAATGAGAAGAAATATGCCTTGTTCACTGACGGGTCCTGTCGTATTGTGGGAAAGCATCGGAGATGGAAAGCTGCTGTATGGAGTCCTACACGACGAGTTGCAGAAGCTGCTGAGGGAGAAGGTGAATCGAGTCAGTTTGCAGAAGTAAAAGCCATTCAGCTGGCTTTAGATATTGCTGAACGAGAAAAGTGGCCAGTTCTCTATCTCTATACTGATTCATGGATGGTAGCAAATGCCCTGTGGGGGTGGTTACAGCAATGGAAGCAGAACAACTGGCAGCGCAGGGGCAAGCCCATCTGGGCTGCGGCATTGTGGCAAGATATTGCTGCCCGGGTAGAGAACCTGGTTGTAAAGGTACGCCATGTAGATGCTCATGTGCCCAAGAATCGGGCTACTGAAGAACACCAAAACAACCAGCAGGTGGATCAGGCTGCTAAGATTGAAGTGGCTCAGGTGGACCTGGACTGGCAACATAAAGGTGAATTATTTATAGCCCGATGGGCCCATGACACCTCAGGCCATCAAGGTAGAGATGCAACCTACAGATGGGCTCGTGATCGAGGGGTGGACCTGACCATGGACACTATAGCACAGGTTATTCATGACTGTGAAACATGTGCTGCAATCAAGCAAGCCAAACGGTCAAAACCTCTTTGGTATGGAGGACGATGGCTGAAATATAAATATGGAGAGGCCTGGCAGATTGATTACATCACACTCCCTCAAACCCGCAACGGCAAGCGCCACGTACTTACAATGGTGGAAGCAACCACCGGATGGCTGGAAACATATCCTGTGCCCCATGCCACCGCCCGGAACACTATCCTGGGCCTTGAAAAGCAAGTCTTATGGCGACATGGCACCCCAGAGAGAATTGAGTCAGACAACGGGACTCATTTCCGAAACAACCTTATAGACACTTGGGCCAAAGAACATGGTATTGAGTGGGTGTATCACATCCCCTATCATGCACCAGCCTCTGGAAAAGTTGAACGATACAATGGACTGTTGAAGACTACACTGAAAGCAATGGGTGCTGGGACATTCAAAAATTGGGATACACATTTGGCAAAGGCCACCTGGTTAGTCAATACCAGGGGATCTGCCAACCGAGCTGGACCTGCCCAATCAAACCAGTTACGCACTGTAGAAGGGGATAAAGTTCCTGTAGTGCACGTAAGAAACATGCTGGGTAAAACAGTCTGGGCTACTCCTGCCTCAGGAAAAGGCAAACCCATTCGTGGAATTGCTTTTGCTCAGGGACCTGGATGCACTTGGTGGGTAATGCAAAAGAATGGGGAGGTCCGGTGTGTACCTCAAGGGGATTTGATACTGGGTGAGAATAGCCCATGAGTTGAATTGTAGTATGTTAATTATTATATAATAATGTATGTCATCACTACCATGATTGCTATATATCATAGATGAAAATGGTGATTAATTAGAATGTATTGGACAGAGTGTAACCTGAGCATGACATAAATGGTATGGAATAAGGGGTGGATATCTGTCCTGGTTCCAGTTAGGACAGAGTTAAGTAGCTCATAGTAGCTGGTAGGGTGCTATGTTTTGGATTAGGATGAGAAGAGCGCTGATAACATGCTGATGTTTTAATTGTTGCAGAGCAGTGTTTACACCAGGCCAAGGACTTTTCGGCTTCTTGCTCTGTCCTGCCAGCGAGCAGGCTGGGGGTGCAGCAGGAGCTGGGAGGGGACAGACCCAGGACAGCTGACCCAAACTGGCCAAAGGGGTATTCCATACCATCTGACGTCATGCTAAACAATATATAGGGGTGGCTGGCCGGGGTGGGGGGGCCGGCTGCTCGGGAATAGGCTGGGCATCGGTCAGCGGGTGGTGAGCAATTGCATTGTGCATCACTTGTTTTCTTACACATTATTATTGTTAATACTATTACCATTATCACTATTATTATTATTATTGTTATTATTATTTTCCTGTCTTAATAAACTGTCTTTATCTCAACTCACCGGCTTCACTTTCCCGTTTCTCTCCCCCCATCCCAGAGAGGGAGGGGGGAGGGTGAGCGAACGGCTGTGTGGTGTTTAGCTGCCAGCCGGGTTAAACCACAACACCTCTATTTGTCTCATAATCTGTTTCTCTTTGTTGTTGTTTTTCTTGTTGGTGGTGGTGGTTGTTGGTTGGCTGGTTGGTTGGTTTTGTTTTGTTTATTATTTGCTGTCTCAGGAAGACCTAAATTATTATTATTATGATTATTATTATTATTATTTTAATCAGTTCAGAATACTTAGGAGCTACTCTATTTTGTCTGGGCTCTGGCACAAAGAGATCGTATCTGAGCCTCCTTTGCTAGAGCCAGGTGTCTTCTGGCTCACACAACTACCTAATTTAACCATGGCGTCCCCCACTGAGCTATGTTGCAATCAGTTTCTTTAAGCCTTGCTCAGTTAAACATTTATAAGCTTCATTTGCTGCTGAACAGGCATACACTCTGTAAATCTTAGTCATGCAAAAAGTGTGAATGATTGCAATCACAAGTAAAAATTATGCGGATGAGTAAGGGTTGCAGGATCAAACCATTAATTAATAAATGTCAGTAAAGTACTTACTATGAAAGATGTTGTGGGAGTACAGCATACTCTAGTTAAAACATCAGATTTATTTCTGCAAGTTAGTCATGGACTTTGTGAAATATCAGTGTTTCCAGAACCTAAGAAACTTGAGAAATATATATATATTTTTTCCCCACAGGAAATTCCATATATAAAACAAAGTAAAGCAAAATTTCAAAAAATGTTAACTGATGGCTTAAGGCTGCCTGGAGGAGACCTACTTTGCAGTTTATCATTTTATACTGCAATTAACTGTACACTGTGTCAGAAGCCACTTATTTCTGACTCGTAGGAGATTCAAAGTAGTGATCAGTGCCATAAAAGGCCATTAAAAATAAAGAAATGAAAATCCTTCTATCCAATGAACTATTTGGTAATGTCAGATTTTTGGGGAAAATATATTTTAAAGATGAATTAATCACGATTGATTTATAATGTATGCACTTTCCTATGTAAACAGAAAGAAAGAAAGAAAGAAAGAAAGAAAGAAAGAAAGAAAGAAAGAGAAAGAAAGAAAGAAAGAGAAAGAAAGAAAGAAAGAAAGAAAGAAAGAAAGAAAGAAAGAAAGAAAGAAAGAAAGAAAAAGAAAGAAAGAAAGAAAGAAAGAAAGAAAGAAAGAAAGAAAGAAAGAAAGAAAGAAAGAAAAAGAAAGAAAGAAAGAAAGAAAGAAAGAAAGAACGAACTACACCAAGAATTACTGTTTTTATTCTGGTTCTCAGTAGCAGTTACACAGATGTGATTTCCATGTATGCTGGCATAAAAACTGAAAGTAAGAGGACCGTGGTTTAAGCATTCCCTCTAGATAAAAAATAAAATGTTATTTTGTCACAAAATCACAGCATTTGCAAAATATTAGGCTTGGTGAAATATTCAGATTCCCCAAAGAGTATTTGAAGTGCTTTTGCAGAATATGTTTTCCTCTTCTCTTTCAGCATTAAGAAGAAAGATTGTCAGATTAATAGAATGGAATGAGGAGGAGTATTGGATACATTTTTTTCTGATGCTGATAAATAACTACACTCTTTTTTCTTTTTTTTTTTTCTTTCTTTTTTTTTTTTCCCCATTGGAAAAGCAGTGTGTTTAAATGATGTTTTAGAAATTTCCTTTCACACTGAAACAGCACATTATAATATTCATCTTTGTAAAGCAGTGCTCCAATTTATATATTTTTCTAATCATTTTCTTTTTTCTCTTTATTTTTCTTTTCTTTCCTGTTTTAAGTAAATAAGTATATCTTTGAGCTCACACTAGGTAGGACCTACTCTGCAAACAGTGACACCACTATCAGCAGGCCTATTTTAAGGATGAAGTGCTACTTAAGAATCTAAGAGGAGGAACGTTATTATTATTATTATTTATTTATTCTTTTTTTTAAGGAGAAAAATAGTACGTGCATGCCAGGTGGGGTTTTAGAATCTCTCATGGCTTTATTCTACATTTCTCATTATACAATGATAGTTCCCATGGTAACTATTGCATCATTTGGCACACATGCTACCTGAGGAAAAATGAACAATTCAATAAAGAAACACATATTCACCGTTGTGCAATGTGAATTGATTTACTTATTGCCTAATTATGTTTCCTAAAAACAGACAACTGCATAAGTTTTCATTGTCAGCATGACCACTTGCCTGTAAAAATTAACATTTGCACTCCAAGTTCTTTGCAGCTCCAACCACTCTCTTCCATCCACTTATAAATCTTGACACTGCTCAACTACTGTAGAAAAAGTAAACCTCTCCCACTCTAAGTCTACCATTTCTTTCTACCTGCTGATGTTCTTTCTTCTTCTAATGCAGAATGATATTGGAGATTTGCTATAAATAAGTAAATAAACGAATTTATGCAGACATCTTAGAGAAGATTTTTTTTTTTCTTAGAATTCTTGCTTTAAAATGATTTTCATAAATCTAGCTAGCTGCTTGCAAGACAATTTAGACTGTAGTAAGCAAAGGAAAACCACTTTTTGAGTGCATTCCTTTGTATAAAACCTACTTACAATTCTACACATACAGTATCAATGACAAACACATATAAGATCTGTAAGAAGGGTTTGATGTTATCCAATACTCAGCTTTTCCTAGTGTTCACTATTTTTTTCTCGTCCTACCTGTTTTCCAGATTCTGAGTATTTTCATTTAATTTATCCTTCTCAAACTGGAATCTCTCCTGAGTACCTGTCTCAGTTCTCTGGAATTTTATAAACCTCTTTCTTCCTTTCCTAACAATTAATTATTATCACCTATTATCTATGCCTAAGCTTGAAGTAATTCTCTTGACTCCTTCTTCTTAATTTTTTGTAGCTGCATGAGACTCTGCTTTTTGATAAAACAAGAAAATCCTTCTGTCCTTCCCATTTATAATTTCTCTAGTGGTTATCTGAATTCTGTCTTTATTCTACTAAATAAAGTTGGGAGTATATTAGAATATATTTGTACTTGTCAATCTGGAACAAACGTAGAGTGACTATTTAACTGCATTAACCTTCATAACTCAGGCAAAAAAAAAAAAAAAAGATATATATTTTTTTCAAAGTTATGCCAGGACACACGTTTTCTAAAGATTTCAACCACAGTCTTGAAACATTAAAAAGGACACACAATATGCCCACAAACAATGTAACACTGAAAAACACTGCACCAATTTCACTACTGTCTCCTTAAGATAAGTGCTATTTAAATTCATTCATTTCCTGGGAAATGATTTTCTGATCTATCAAGGTAAATAGGTACTGAGGGATGCAAAATTAATCAAGAAAAAGGAAATGAGGTATTTTTTTTATGTTGCTTCTATCAAGAAAGACTCTCATTATTACAGCAGACTAAAGCGAAGTCAAGTGGCCTCAGATAAGCGAAGCAGAAGAACTTAAAAGCAGTGAGGAAAGGACTTGGCTGGATAGCTCTTCTCTAAGAAAGTGATAGAGAGAATATTTTATTGTGGGGGACTGAATTTCACAAACATAAATGGCAAGGCACTGTGCAGAATGCTGTTTTCTATCTGTTTTACATATAGGAATTGATAAATACATGGTCTCAAAGAAAACTGGTAGCTCCTTAGCTTTTCAGAGGGACAGAGCTCTTCAGGTGCATTGAAATCATTCCTTCTTAGCACTAGTTATGTAGAGAGTTACAGCAGCTCAGTTTTCCAAAAACATCACTGATTTGTTTAAATCTCTATATGAGTATGGACTAATGGAGTCAGATTCTGCTTTCTGATTATTCCAACCCCCTTGCATCACTCTTCACTTTTAGCCAGGGTAAAGACTTAGTTTCAAAGGCTTTTATTTTCCTTGACATTTTTGCATAGCTAGAAATTTTTGGACATCTTTTTCAATTTCATAGAGAGGTTTATAGAAAGTAATTTCCTTATAATACTCTTTGTTTTGCTGTTTATTTCCTTGTGTTCCCCAGTTCTTACTTGTGACCTTTTAATTCTGGATAGAGATTATTCGTAAACAGACAGCACCTTAGTCTTCAGAGAAGACTTTCACCTCAGAACTGAGGTGAAATAAAAGTAAAAGTGGAGGTGTCTTAGAACTTTCATTACTTTCAAAAGTCTTCAAGTCTGTAGTGTTTTCTTAAGGAAAAAAGTGTTTGTCATCAAGAAGTCTCTCTGATGAAAATCTTGGTCGTGCATTCATGTGACCTTAATGGCATTCTTTCTCTTCAAATTACAAGATCCATTTGTTATTTAGGAACATTGCTTAACTCTGGTGTTATTAATCCCACTATGCATGCTGACACTTGAAGGCATGACTCTGTCACAGGCACTGAATATTTTGATGTTTAATTTTTCCTCTGGTTCTACCACTGGGACCTGAGGATTCTTGTATATTATAAGAGGATTTAAACAGGGAATCTGCTGGTGAGGTACACTCAGCCTGGCTAACAGTAAACCCATAAACATGGGACCCTGCAACTGCTGAGTGATTGACAAGGTAATAGGATACTGACCCTACAATACTCTGTCACTCTAATGCACCACAAATCTTCACTGCAGTTGAAGAAATCAGTCTGATTCCCATATCCACACAGAGTAAAAGTGTATCTCCAATCAGATAACCAAAGAAACAGATCATGTCACTGGTTTTCTACAAGATTTTTCTTTTGTTTTGCTTGTTTGTTTGTATGTTTACATGCCTGAATTACATCAGGTAGATCAACTACATGAATGCTTGTGTTGCTAAATAGAAATGTATGGCAGGGGGCAAGGAGAAAAGCATGACCATCCTTTTAGATGGCAACATGAATTTACACCAATTAAAAATGGCTAGGTGCTGTGATCTGAATCAGGTGAACAGATTATAACAACTTCTATACACCCCTCATAAATTTTGCCAGCTTTTTTCACCCCAAGAGAAGATTAAAGGACTGAATTCTGAGAATGAACATCTCTCCCACAGTCACACTTTCTATGACCTGGGAGGGTAGAACTTTTAATTGCTATCTCATAGACTGTGTGAAGTCAGTTCTCTTTAACATAAACCATTATTTATATTCATCCAAAGGTTAGTGAGACCAACTAAAAGAGTACTCAGTACTGCTGTCCTCCTTAAGGCTCTTTCACCCAAGATGCTGCTCTGAATACTTTGCTATTCAAAGAGTTAGTAAACTGAATTCATACTTCAATTTAAAAGAGTTAGAGAAAATCTAAAGTGAAATTCAATGTGCAAAACATTCAATCAAAAACTAAATTGCAATCTCAATTGTGGAGCAATTCCAAGAAAACGCAAGTCAGTCTGATAACCAGAATGCAGAGTGATGCAGGCTCAACAATTTATTTTTCTTCTTGAGGGGATAAATGAAAATTATGTTCTCAGTGCCAGGCATGTTCTATTACAAGCATAATTAAGACATTGATTCTGATCTAAATTAGAAACACTAGGAAAACAGGAGAATAGGAGATTTGCCTTTGACTTCAATGTAGTAATTCCCCCTTAAGTTTTACCTTTTTTCTATTGTTCGTTTTCTTTTTTTTTTTTTTTTGAGGGGGGGGAGGGAGGAGGAGGGAGGTACATCACCCTTTCACCCACAATACAATACAAGAGATGCAACCTGAAGCATCTTCAAGTGAATCCCAACACTAATGAGAAGTACTGAAGAACTGCATAAGCCACCATTACTACTTTGGTTCTGTGGGACTCAAGCATTTCACATATCTCTGTTCTATACACTCTCTGGCTTAAATTTTCGTGGTGAAACAAGATAAAGATGAGTACCAGTCCAAAACATCCTAAGGAAAGGTCCATGGGCAGGGACAAGGATGAAGCTGGAGTGTGCTTCAGCAGACCCTCTTTGACCAGATCTGCACACTTTCCATGTAAAGCAGATGTCTTTGTGAGACAAATGCTGGTTTTATGTGAAGAGATTTAAAATCTCAGTTTTTGAGTGAGTAACTATCTCCACTGAAAACCTGTTAAGCTTGGGGTCTTAATTCCTGCCCTTGAAACGTGATATATTGGTGCAGAATCACAGAACTTTAGAGTATCTCATCTTCAGAGCATCTCATTTTGTAGGTTTGCAGATACGCATAGAGATCACTCAGACTTGGTGATTCCCATCCATTTACCTTTAGTAATAGTTTTCTTGTCTCTCTCGTTATCACAACCATAATCCTTTTTTTTTTTTTTTTTTGGTGTGTGTGTGTGTTTTTCTTCAGCAACAAGGATACTAAGGTTTTAAAAAAACCTCTCATTTGCCTATTTTCAACTAATTCCCTATACTTTTTTTTTTTTTTTTCTGATATGACTTCTCAAACAGGTGAATTCAACTGTATTTCTCATTTTACCTACTAAAAAGCAAGATGAAGAATCCACATAATGTAGTATTGACACTAAAGCATAGAGGGAAAAAAAAAGAAAAACATAGGCAAATATTTATTTGCATTGTTTAATGGACTTTCTCTGCCCATGATCTCTGTTGTTTTATATTTGCTTTCCATGTTTATTTGAACAAGCAGATTTTATTGGAACAAGTGGTCACAGAAAATGAAGTTCAAGGTCATGAATATTTGCAGAGACCAAACTTTTAATTCATACAAAAATATTCACGGCAGAAATTCTTTCTCATTTACTGAGTGAGAGGTCACAGTACAAAAGAAATGGAAAAAAAAAAAAAAAGCAGTATTGCTTTTATATAGCAGTATTGATTGATTTCAAATCACAACAAACTCCAGATAATAAATACATTTAAAAGAACGTACGAAGATTTTATAATCTGTATGATAGAATACATAAAAGAACAGAGCTAATATTCAGTATGAATGCAACTTATTTCAGAGTACTAGGACTATTATAAATTTTCTGTTGAAACTAAATTTTGAAGGAAAACTGTTTTCACCTTTTTTGAGTACACCTTGAAATGTTTGGTTTCTGCTAATTTCACCAAAAGATGTAAATGTTTTATAGTAAAATGTTTTCAGTTAACTGCTATATTCATGACAAGGACAATATATTTTGATTTTGGAAAAAAAAAAAAAAAAGTAGTCAGTATTACTCTTTAAGTTAGATATTTTCCTCAGTGGGGAAAAAGTAATTAAACAGACCTAATTGGATATAATGAGAAGTCCTTTAAAACTGTTATCACACTTTCTTCCTCTGTATTTTTATAAGCAGACCAAGCTTCTTTTCTTGCCAAGAATTTCCTTTGAGTGGGAGAACTGATGAGTATTGATTCGTTCCATAAATATAGGTTTGTGGTGCTGAAAAATTAACCTTTGTCATTTAGTACAATCCAATTCCGTACTGTTTTTTGTTGTTTTTTTTTTTTTCCACAGAATCACAGAATCATATAGGTTGGAAGAGACCTCCAAGATCATCTAGTCCAACCTCTGTCCTAACACTAACAAGTCCTCCACTAAACCATATCACTAAGCTCTACATCTAAACATCTTTTAAAGACCTCCAGGGATGGCGACTCACCCACTTCCCTGGGCAGTCCATTCCAATGCCTAACAACCCTTTCAGTAAAGAAGTTCTTCCTAATATCCAACTTAAACCTCCCCTGGTGCAACTTTAGCCCATTCCCCCTCGTCCTGTCACCAGGCACGTGGGAGAATAGACCAACCCCCACCTCTCTACAGCCTCCTTTAAGGTACCTATAGAGAGCGATAAGGTCGCCCCTGAGCCTCCTCTTCTCCAGGCTAAACAACCCCAGCTCCCTCAGCCGCTCCTCATAAGACTTGTTCTCCAGACCCCTCACCAGCTTCGTTGCCCTTCTCTGGACTTTCTTGAGCACCTCCATAACCTTCTTGTAGCGAGGGGCCCAAAAGTGAACCCAGTACTGGAGGTGCGGCCTCACCAGAGCCGAGTACAGGGGGACAATCACCTCCCTAGACCTGCTGGCCACACTGCTTCTTATACAAGCCAGGATGCTGTTGGCCTTCTTGGCCACCTGAGCACACTGCTGGCTCATATTCAGCTGCCTGTCAACCAATACTCCCAGGTCCTTCTCTACCAGGCAGCTTTCCAACCACTCATCTCCCAGCTTGTAGCGCTGCTTGGGGTTGTTGCGCCCCAGGTGAAGGACCCGGCACTTGGCCTTGTTGAACTTTATACAGGTTGGCCTCAGCCCATTGGTCCAGCCTATCCAGATCCTCCTGCAGAGCCTTCCTTCCCTCGAGCAGATCGACACATGCACCTAACTTGGTGTCATCTGCAAACTTACTGAGGGTGCACTCGATCCCCTCATCCAGATCATCGATAAAGATATTAAAGAGGACTGGCCCTAGTACTGAGCCCTGGGGGACGCCACTAGTGACTGGCCTCCAATTGGATTTGGCTCCATTCACCACGACTCTTTGGGCCCTGCTATCCAGCCAGTTTTTAACCCAACAAAGCGTACGCCAGTCCAAGCCACGAGCAGCCAGTTCCTTGAGGAAAATGTTGTGGGAAACGGTGTCAAAAGCCTTACTGAAGTCAAGGTAGACCACATCCACAGCCTTTCCCTCATCCACTAAGCGCGTCACTTGGCCATAGAAGGAGATCAGGTTCGTCAAGCAGGACCTGCCTTTCATAAACCCATGCTGACTGGGCCTGATCGCCTGCTTGCCCTGCAAGTGCCGCGTGATGACCCTCAAGATAATCTGCTCCATGAGCTTCCCTGGCACTGAGGTCAAACTAACAGGCCTATAGTTCCCCGGGTCTATCCTCCGGCCCTTCTTGTAGATGGGCGTCACGTTTGCTAGCCGCCAGTCGACCGAGACCTCCCCTGATAGCCAGGACTGCCGATCAATGATGGAAAGCGGCTTGGCCAGCTCCTCCGCCAGTTCTCTCAGTACCCTCGGGTGGATCCCATCTGGCCCCATCGACTTGCATCCAAGTGCTGTAGCAGGTCGCCAACCATTTCCTCATGGAAAGTGAGGGCCACATCCTGCTCCCCATCCCCTTCCACCAGCTCAGGGTACTGGGTATCCAGAGAACAACTGGTTTTGCCGCTAAAGACTGAGGCAAAGAAGGCATTGAGCACCTCAGCCTTTTCCTCATCTCTTGTAACTAAGTTTCCCAGCGCATCCAGTAAAGCATGGAGATTCTCCTTAGAGAATTTTCTTTCACAACAAGTGATTTGCTCTGAAATAGTCCAGACAAAATCTAAATCTTTCATCTTAGCAAAAAAAAAATAATAAAAAAAAAGGATAATAATCAAAATAGTGAAAGAAAACTAGTGGGTTTTGCTAGTTGTGTGTTACAT
The DNA here is from genome assembly GCF_964211835.1 of Anser anser. NCBI lineage: Eukaryota > Metazoa > Chordata > Aves > Anseriformes > Anatidae > Anser > Anser anser. The sequence goes on along the minus strand of NC_139720.1, from coordinate 177,954,883 downwards.
CTATAACATTTTGGACAGTTCTTTTCAAGGCCTCCTATACTTTAAATGCTCCAAGTAATTCTTGTGTGTCTTCTGTTTCATTTTCTTTTCTGACAGCTCATGTCTGCTACAGGAAAGATGCCCCTAAACCTTTCAGAGAAACATACACACAGAAATCATACACATTGGAAAGCTGAAAAAAAATAATGATTAGGTTTGATTCCTGAAAGCTGTCCTTTCCCCTTTTTAAGAGCGGTTGAAAACTCAGCCTCATGAACTGCAAGGTGACTGGCATACATAAAGATGAGCTGGCTATCTAACTAGATGTCTGCTTAATACAATTGTCTGTAATTCAGGTTTTGTCCTTGTTGATGGTGTTGTTCCTTTTATATACCTGTATATATATATACTGTAACAAATCCTATTTTATTCCAGAAAAAATAGAAAGAAAGAAAGAAAGAAAGAAAGAAAGAAAGAAAGAAAGAAAGAAAGAAAGAAAGAAAGAAAGAAAGACAATACAGTATATAGATACTGTATACATTAAGTAATTTAGCATTGTAAGCAAAAGGAAATTAGATTACTTTTGAACTTGCTGATTACATTAAAGGAGCATTCGTGGGAGATTTAATTCTTTTTGTTCTCCTATCAATTATCTTAAAGAGATTAAAACAGGAGTTCAGTTTTGAGAAGTGATGCTTTTTCTTTGAACTGTATTATTTGCTGGAGTGACATAGGATTTGTTAAATGTTCCATTGATTTGCTGTGTTTATTGCTCTTGTCTCTTGTTGAGCCCTTGCAGGCAATATGTAATTGGACACATATTTTGAACTTTTAGGACTTTTTCTTTATCTTCGGATTGTATTATCTTATGATTTACTATTGATGTATTAGTCTTTTAAGGACTTTATTTTTCCTTTTGTTTTGGTCATTTTCTATTACCTCCTGAATACTCTGCACATTACAACAGTCAATCTTCTGCAATTCACGTGCTGAGCATCTAAAAAAGGACACCCTCACAGGGTAGAAATCCACATCTTTAAAAAGTGGTGTTCTAGGAACACCAATTAGATGTGCATGATTACCTCCTAACCTGCTAAATGGCTGGTTCAGATCTCCTGCTGTCAGTAAACAACTAGGGGCTGATTAAAAGTCTTGTTATCATTCCAAAACCCTTTGATGTATGCATGTACCAGTTTTGACCTCTTTTTTTTTTTTTTTTTTTTTTTAATTCCCTATGTGTTCCTAGGGTAGGTTACCAATTTGAATAGTGGAAAGAAAATAGTAATTCAGTGTGCATGACCTACAATGGAAAATCCCAGTTGAATATAGAAGAGTCAATGTCTTATTTGGCATTATTTCATAAACCCTTTCTCAACCCCCGCAATGTACTTACTTTCATTATATCTCACTGTGAAAACCTTAAAGTATTTTTTTAAAACTATACTAGTGTTTATAACAAAGAATAGTTTGACACTATCAAAAGTAGAAATAGTCAAAAAGCACCCAAACCATTGCAACAGGAGTAATACTTTTTATGTTTCCTACCTATTTAGCTCTACTCTTTCACAGTTGCATTGTGAAGTGGATATTAGTCCAGTTCTATTTATTTTCTAGCTAGGTGATTTTTATGCAATGTATTTCATGTCTCTTGTAAAGTAAATGGGAATCATCAGTTCAGATCACATTGCCCTCCAAAAAGTAAATATGTTTTAACGTTTCTAGTTAATAACATCATGGAATTGGTTGAAACCAGTGACCTACATGGACTTTTTTTTCATGGTTTAATATCAGTTTCCTGCACCTGTTGTTCTGATAATAATCTTTGGTTTAGTGAAAATATAATGAAAAAAAAAAAACATCATATCATTAAATTATTGTCATTATCCTTATTGAATGTTGAGATAAGAAGTTAGCAGCAGAGAATAATAACATTTAAAATTTCTAGAGCAACTTGGATGAAGAAAGCAAGAATCCTTTTCTTGAAGACCTTCGAAGACATACATACACCTCAAGGACAGTTTAAAAACTATAAAGTCTATCAATTCTGTGTGAAAGAGAGGTATTCTAACAATTTTGCATCCAAAAAGCATTACACCTTTGGTAATATCACATCATTACTATCATACTTTATTCAGAGTCCTGCTCAGTTTTATCTAATGCTTAGAAGTGATCCTAAGGACATAAGAAATGCTGTGCTGGGTGAGTTTAGCTCAGATTATTTAGGGAAAGCATGAAAGTGTAGCCTTTTTTTGAAGTCCAGTATCTATGTACAACACCATCCCCTCCTACAGCACAAGGAATAGTTGCATTCAAGCTGTTGGAGACTACATCCTTGTCCAGTTCTTTTAACGTCCATCAGCACAACTTCTACCCGTGAACTTAACTAATCCCTTCCTGAACCTCCTGATGTTGTCTGCTTTCCCAGGTTTCTATTGTAGGCTTTCCAGAAGTTCACTACTGTCTGTTTAAAGATCTGTTTTAAAATAACATCCTGCCACCTCTAGAGAATACCCCCTAGTTCTGTACTGTATATCTGTGGTAAAGATATCAAAGTTAAAAATGGCTAGACTCAGACATAAGTTGCATGAGTTTTCATCTGGAAAGGAAAATTAGGCACATTAACTTAGGACATGTGCCTAAGTTAAAATCTGCAGACACAGGAAACATAGTGACAGCTGTAGAATGGACTATAGATCTGTTATGGGGACAAAGTGAAGAAAGAGGATAATTACCTCTATGACAGCCTGAGTGTGTGGCCATTAAAGTGACCACAGAAGGGGAGGAGTGAAATTTCCTGAATGGAGAGCACAAGGAGAGAGCATCTCTGCTCACAGACAGAGGATGCAGCCACATCTCTGAGGAACACGGGTCAATGCCTCCTCATATCATTACTACATCAGGTCTGCCTCTTACTCTCTGTGCTATCCAAGGAAGTTGAGTTCAGTTTAAAAAGGCTTTTCTATCAACCCAAAACTTAAAATATAATTCAGAATACTAAACACACACACAAAATACCAACACAAATACAAATGACCAATGCCTCTGCCCTTCTCTCTCCCCCCCCCCCCCCACTTATGAAATGGAATAATGGAATGAAGTATCTAGTTAGTGACTGTCCTCCTTCTGTCATGGTGGAAATCTTCATAATTAGAATAAAAGCACATTTGTACAGGAGACAGAGTTCTACAGGGCTAATCTCAGTGGCAAAAATTCTCATAGGAACTGAGAATCTTCATGGTTTGAATGCAAGGCACATTTCTTCAACCTTACCATCTTTAGCATTAACACACAGCAGTATTTAAAAAACAAAATAAAATGCCCAAAGCAGACAACAATTAACTTTCAAATCAAGACACTTAATTAAGCATACTATTCATGCAGGAGAGGGGAGGAAAAAAAAAAAAAACAATCAATACTTGATAGATGTTAGTCAAGTGTTGGATATTAGTCAAGATGCTCAGATATGATGACAAGTGTGGTATAAGAATTCATTTAAAATCAAATACCAGTCCGTGAGCAGTAGACATAATGATATATTCCTCTCCAGCATGAACACAGAACAGATTAAAACCTGTGACAGACCTGCAACTCAGAAACTTAGGACTCCCAAAGGAGTTGGTTGTTGGTCAACAGGAAAATTCCTCATAGAAAATACCCCTGGGTATACATTCAAACTATTCTGTAGTTAAGCTTGGAGCTTGGTTTAGGTCTAACACAACTTTTACAAAGCTGTTTTACACCTCTTTCACTGATTCATTTCTTGATTCATTCTTCTTTACTCATTTCTCACATTCTGACTTTCTAAATAATTTTCTCTATCTGCCCAGCTAAATTAATGCCTTGTTTCCAGTAACTTAATTCTCCTCCCCAGGCATTAGAAATGCAGATAACATTCTTAATGTGGACTGTCTACCTGCTATTCATTTCACATTGACACTTGTCTCTTCAGAACTTCTGGTTTTTGACTTGGAGGGGGAAATTACTTTCCAATGGATTGCAGTTTGTGTAGCTCTGTTCTTAGGGGAAATAAATAAATAAATAAATAGATTATTGTGCTTCCAAGACTGTAGTTGTGTGTTCTGAGGTCCAAAGCACAAAGTGGTGACCATTAAGTGAGTCAAATAGACAACCCAAACATTTCTCTGACAAGGAAGAAAATAAATGGCTATTAGAAGAAATTGATAAAATACCAGTGTCAGTAGTTGACTGTATTCTCTGCTGTAAATAAGTTGCTGAAAAAAAAATAATATATATATATGTATTTGTAGCCACATTGCAATAACAACAACAACAAAAATCAGTATGATCCTTGTTTAATCTGAATATTTAAAAAATAACCTTTGAAGCTGAATTTTGGGTCAATATTTTTTCACACTAAATGGAAGTTTCCTTTGTTTAAAACCACATAAAGTTAGAAACAGTATTTGAGCTCTGAGAATTCTGAGTCAACAGAAAACAGAGACATCATCAACTCTTCTGTATTTATCGCACCTAAATTATATTGATGGGATGGCCTACTGAAAAAAACGTAGATCATCAGTACACATCTTTAGTTAGAAAATTAAGGTTCACAGAGAAATATTGACAGCTTTAGAAGGAACAACAAAGGTTAGAAAGAAAAGAGTGTTTGTAGGAAAAAATGAGCAGAATTGAATCCTAAGGAAGACACCATGTTTAAAATAAATAAATAAATAAACGAGGTAAAGAAAGAAAGACCATGTTCCTAAAAGAAAACGAAAACCCAAATGTAGATGTTGCTATGAAAACAAGTTAGGATTTTCTATATGGCAAAGTGGTAAACTCTACAATATTACTTCACTTCTTGACTTAGATCTGAACAGGAAATATATTTGGTGGTCTTATGGCTTATGGTCTTATTTTTTGTTTGTTTGTTTTTGTTTTGCTTTTTCCCTCTATAACACCAGAATGAAACAAAACAGGTATATTCTATAACAAACTTTTGCTACTGGCAGAACTTATGTGCTTTATCCTTATCCAAAGTCATTCTGGCCCTCTGTATGCAGGACAGAAAGGCTGGTAAATTCTGATTCATTATTGTCAATACCTAGGCCATGTTCAATTTAACTTTATGGTGAAAGAAAAGGTTGCAAAAAGAAATTAATTAATTAATAAATTAATAATAAATTATTATTTACTTTATGGCATCTAGAAAGGAGGAGTAACAAGAAAAGAGTAAGGAAGAAAATTTAAAAAAAAAAAAAAGAAGAAAATGTGAGAAGAAAAGAGGGCAGAGTTGAATGGTACAGCCCAGCAGTTCTACAATTAATAACACAGAACTTTTATGTTGTATACTTCTATTTTCTTGTAAATGAAGGCACTGTATTCTGTCCCTGGATCCTGCATGCATGCAGCTGAACTGAGAATTGTGATAACTATGTAATTATTTTGATATACAGGTAAAATATCTCTCCTTCTATTGCAGCTGATCTCTTTTACAATGTTTTGGTCAGAAACAACACATGTGATGATACATTATTGTCCTAAATGTTAATTCACAGATTAAAAATAGCATCAATCTTGCATTTCATTTCTACGGAAATGAAGGACTAGACAGTTCTCCTAGGCCTTGAATGGGTCATGTCTTGATGCTTTTATTATTTTGCAATAAACTACATAACTTAAACGACATCTAAGGATATGATTATGCAGTATCCTCACTCTAATGTTATCTCTTAGTTAACCTGAATGGTTAACTCTCAGTTAACCTGAATGTATGGTACAAACTGGCTTGCTTGCTGTTGACTCCAACTCTAAAAACAGGACCTCACCATCACAATTTTCAAAAGCAACCTCTGTGTTTAAGGTATTAGGACAATCTGTTTATTTTTCACTTTCTGAATATTCTGTTATTTCTGAAAGTCAGGTCGTTTAATGTTTCTCAAGTTGGATACTCAGAATTGTCAGCTGCCTTTGAAAATCTTGGCCCTCCACTAAGTAGATATTCACCAAGATCAGGTTACCATGAATTTTTCTAGCTTCCTGTTCACAAATTAAAATTAGTATGACCTCAGTGCTACAGTGTAGCACTTGAGATTAACACCATTCTGCACAGTTATCTTGTACAAAAGAACAGCAGATCCAAGATGGCTGAAAATGACTGGCAACTATTTGGGGAGGGTTATTCCTTTTCAATATTTTGCATTCTGTTTTATAGAATCCTATCACTTTTTTTTTTTTTGTTGTTGTTTTTTTTTTTTAATCTTTTATTACTACTATTTAGAAAGATGAAATCAGACCAATCACAAGGTAAAATGCTACCTGACTCATTCATTCTCTGCAATAATGTTATTAGGGACTGAAATGCCTGCTTTAACAGAGAAATCTCTGTTTCCTCCTGACACTGAGCTACACTACACCTGCCAGTCTCACAATTGCCATTTTTCTAGATTCCTTTTTTAAAAGCAAGCTGAAGAATCTAATTAAGTTTAAAATAGAATAGCCCTAGGAAGAACTCTTCTGAAAGCTATAGTAGAGATAGCAGCTCATCTTAACCGAAGGCTAAGACTTGCAATGCTGTGTTCTTTCACGAAATCATGAGAGCTTTATGCAAACAAAAGTAATGCTTTTGCAAATCAGCCAGCACAAAGCAGCCATGTAACTGAAGAAAGGAAGGCAATCCACACATGGAAGTGAAATTAACTTTAGAAAAGAGTAAGTGCCAGGTGAAATGCAAATAGACAGATGAGCTGTAGTTGTTCTGGTGTGATTTTCCAGGTCAGGTTTGGCACCAATATGGTTAAAAAGAGAAAAAAAAAATATTTAAATAGAGTTCAGCAACTTGTTCTGAAAAATTCAGATTGCTTTAATAGCAAAATCTCCTCTGCAGTTATCACAGTCAATGTAAAACCCTAGGCCCTTGTTTTAAGGAAGCTTTCTGCATCAGAAAATGTTAGGTGCCTGAGGGATTAGCTGAGATGAGGAACCGTGGTTGAATTTCTGTGTGTATGAACTACCAAAACCAGTCTCAACCGCATCTAGAAGGCCTGATCTGGAATGCCTGTAGTATCAGTTGAATTAATTAACTTCACTCAGTAACTCACTGAGGGTCAAATTCTGATCCTGAGGTACCCGCCAAAACAATGAGCAGTATGAAAACTACAATAGCTAAGAAAGCCCAAGCAGTGCAAATCCCTTTTCCCCAGCCCTTTTTTACACCCAGTGAAAGAAAAGCACAATTTACTTGTGTTGATTATTGTTGTCTTCATGTTTTCTCAGCTGTACTAGCTAGGTAGAGAAGTGAAGAGAGGCCTAAATTTAAGATATTTACTGTCTCTCTGAGTTAACTGTAAGAAGCAAAAAGATATACTTTGTTCAGGTATACCTGCATGAAAATCCTATATTATTTTTACAGCAGCTTACAAGAGCACTTTTCTTCTTCATGGCCTTGCATTGGATGTAACCCAGCTAACAATCTAGCCCCCAAAATGACACTGTTTCAAAAGTCACATTCATAATGCATAAAAATCAAAGACTATTCTGCAAAACTTAATTTAAAATAAGTAAACAGAATCTGTTGACCTTATACTCCAAGAATTATACCCTTCATATTATTTTAAATATACACATTATACTTTAGCAGATTACTGTGCATTTTAATATTCATTCAAATTCATTGACTTCTAAAAACCTGAAGTTAAATTTTTGTGAAACAAAGGTGTTATAAGAGAAAGAGTATTTTCTGAGAACCTTTCAAGTACGGAAACCTTGAATCCCTGCCTTAGAAGACTTATCTACTGAAATGTTGACATTCTTGAAAATACAAGGGTTATGATTCCTGGAGTTTTGTTTTATTTTGTTTTGCTTTGCTTTGCTTTGTTTTTGTTTGCAGTTTTAGTTTGGTTTGGTTTGGTCCAGTTCAGTTTCTTGGTTTGTTTTTCACAGCCAGAGATATTGAACTAAATCAGTAGGTGTTTACAGAAATCCCTGAGAGAGAATACCGACTCATTTGTCTTAATATTAATAGAAAAGAAATACAACCCCCCTCACCCCCCATCTGAAATTGAACCTGATGTACTGAACATTTATTTAGTAGTAAGTAAAGGAAGCAGCATGTAATGAAACACCTACAGTGATAGCTGACCACTTTCTCCCTTTAAGTTTGAGACCTTGTATTAATATGTTAAGATATATGTGTTGTTTTATAGTGCTTCATACAGATAACATCTCCAAATGTAAGGAAACATTTTCAGTAGTTTCATGACCTGTTGGTTGTACAAGAACTGTTTATTGGTGCAGCTGCAATCTCTTGCTTAGTTTCCAAAGATTCCTTTGCTAAAAGTATTCCACTTTTCTATCCCATGACTACATTAATGATCAAGGAGTATTCAGAGAATGTAGAGGAGAGAGAAGTACCTACTTTGAAGCAAATCTCAATAAATGATCTCGTTAAATGATTAGTTTTGCAGAATGATGCCAACAGTAAACAAAGAACAAAGAGATGGGACTTACAATGATCACAAATTTGGACAGAGACTATCAAGGTAAAATATACACTAAAAACAAAATAAACTGTTGAAGTATGGGCTGGATGGGCAGACAGTGAGGAGGAGGGGCCAATAATAGGTCCAACCCTGTTTAACATCTTCGTTAACTATCCGGATCACGGATAGCGTGCACCCGTGATAAATCCATAGATGACACAGAACTGGGGGGAGCGGCTGATTTACCAGAGGGCCATGAAGCTGTTCAGCAGGCCCTTGACAGGCTGGAGAGATGGACTGACAAATATCTCATGAAGTTCACCAAGGAGAAGTGCTTGGAGAACAGGAAAGTCCTGCACCTGGGGAGGAGCAACTCCAGGCACCAGGGCGTGCTAGGGGACACCCAGCTGGAAAGCAGCTCTGCAAGAAAGGACCTAGGAGTCCTGGTAGACACCAAGTTGAACATGAGTCAGCAATATGTGCCCTTGCCACTAAAAAGGCTAATGGTATGCTTAGCTGTGTTAGGCAAAGAATTGCCAGCAGGTCAAGAGGTGATCCTTCCCCTCAACTTAGCATTGGTGAGGACACACCTGGAGTACTGTGTCCAGTGCTGCGCCCCGAAGTAGAAGAGAGACCTGGGCATACTGGGAAGAGTCCAATGGAGGGCTACCAAGATCTTCAAGGGACTGAAGCAGCTCTCCTGTGAGGAGAGGCTGAGAGAGCTGGGATTGTTCGGTTCCCAGGCTCAGGGGGAATCTTATTTATGCCTTGAAGGAAGAGTGCTAAGAGGACAGAGCCAGGCTCTTTTCAGTGATGCCCAGTGCCAGAACAAGAGGCCACGGGCACAAACTGGAACACAAGAGGTTCCATCTAACCATCAGGAAGCATTTCTTTACTGATTGTGACAGAGCACTGGAACAGCTTGCTCAGAGAGGCTATGGAGTCTTCTTCCTTAGGGATCTTCAAAAGATGCCTGAACAAGTTTTTGGGTGGCCTGCTTTAGGCATCCCTGCTTAAGGGTGTGTGTATGTGGACCAGATTACCTCCAGAAGTCCTTTCCAACCTCAACCATTCGGTGATTCTGTGATTCTGTGAAAACAGAACAAATAAAAGAAGCAAACATTTTTTTTTTTTCATTTTCGCATTCTTTCTCTTGAGATATATTCTGTTTTCTTTGTCTGTGTGCTTAAACTTGAAACCATTCAGAACTGGAGACAACAAAGAATGTGCTCTTATTTTTATTGGCTACTGAAACTTTTCAGTACCTAATACAGTAATAAATACTACTACTTAACTACTCAGTCCCTCAGTCCTTTTTTTTTTTTTTTTAAATAATCATTTTAAAGAATATGACAATTTAACTACCAAGTTGATGCCTCCTATAGTTGTATTTATAAATCGAACTTTTATCTTTATTATTATTTTTATTTATTATTATTATTATTATTGTTGTTGTTGTTGTTGTTTAGGAGGACAGTTAATAAAGTTTCCATGAAGCCATTGATTCAAGGAGTATGGATCACAAATATGATCATAACTGTAGTATCAGAAAATGAAAGATAATCAGAATCAGGAAGATTTAGTTAAAGCTAAAGTAGTGCCTTAGAACTGCAGCAACTTAACAACTCGCAATGATGAGAAAGCAATTTTGAAATATATCTGCAGAATTAGGCTCTAAGTACTGAATTTCAAATCCTAAGCAGGTCTGAAACAGAAATAGATGTGTGGGTTTTTTTTCTTTTAATTTGTTTTAAATTTATATATTATTTGGTCTTTTTGATTGCCCTCACAAATCATCTGGTGAAATTTGCTGAAAAAAATTCCCCAGAAGCTAGCAAGGTTGTCCAGTAAAGTCATCAGTGAAAGAGAAAGAAGAATTAGAATCTTATGTTTTGTGCTATTATACAAACATTTTGTAAGTATAACCTTCTGTAACTGTTAAGAATTGCAAGATTGTTTTCAGTCTTTTTCCCTGGAGACATTTAACTGATAAAGATTGGTAGAAGCTGCTGTCTTAAAAAATGTCTTAGCCTATATTAAAAAGCAATGGATTAAAGACACAAATGGCTGTTTGCCTACACTGCTTAATAAGAGAGTAAAAGACCAGCCTCTCTCCTTGAGGCCAAGTAGTTATCATCTAGTTCATATTCATACTTGTCTAGCTAATGTCTAGACCTTCAGAGACAGAGAGACTGTTGCAGAAATCCACAGCTTTACCATGAAATTAGATAACAAAATGCTGTGTACGTGGTGAGGTGCCAGTGGCTTGTGTTTCCTCCCCAGCTCTGTGTTGGCAGTTCTGAAAAGGCCTGTCCCTAAGCAATATAACTTTTTAAGTCATTTTGTGACACCTTGCATGAGCCAATGGGCACAAACCGAAACACAGGAAGTTCTGCCAAAACCTCAGGAAACACTTTACTGTGTGAGTAACTAAGCACTGGAATAGATTGTCCAAAGAGGATGCGGAGTCTCCCACCTTGGGACAGAACTACAAAGCTGTCTGGACATGGTCCTGGACAAGTGGATCTAGGTGTCCCTCCTTGGGCAAGGAGGTTGGACCACATGACTTCCAGAGGTCCCTTCCAACCTCAACGATTCTGTGACTCTGTGACTCTTCACAGTCAGCCAGCTCCCAGTAATTTCAAACTAGGGCTTTAATTCCTGGTAAAATACATAATTTTGATTGTCTGAACATTCAGACCCACAGTTGACTTAGGCACCTAAGTTACTGAACATAAAATGATTAGGACAGCAACACAAGCAAGTAACTGAAGAGTAACAAATTGCTCTATCTAGGATCCCTCAGATATCTCTTAGATGTCTACAGATTAGTTGGCCACCTTACATAAAGTCCACTGATAAAAACACTAATTTTTAGGGCACAGCTCATCTCACCTTAGTACTGACAGTTCTGTTCAGAAGACAAATTGCACCTTTAAAATACTTGCTGCCATTATTATGACTAGCTCACATGCAGATGTCTATAATTCTAATATATGAAACAGGGAAATGAATCCCAGCATATTTGTGAACTAGTTTGAGGTAAATATCTATTCATATGGCGCTAGCTCTTGGCAAACTGATGTAGGTGATAGAGATTAATATAAATTGAGGATGTAATGCTGAAACCTAATAGTGTAGTGAATTCAACCAACCTGTAAAGGATGATATTCTATTCCAGACTGTAAATACCCAATGTTAGGTATCAAAATCTAATTTCTACATGTGACTGAGATATCCATGTATATCACTCTTCAAGAGGGGTAGACAGGATTGATAAACCCCACAGTATTTCAAACAGCACTAGACATTTTTGTGTAGCAACTAATTCAAGCCTTATTTGTGAGGCATTTATTGATCATTATGCATATCAGACACCTACCTATATGTAGTATTTAAATGTGCCTATGCCTTTTAACTGAATCCCACACAAAGTATCTGACCTTGAAATAAGAGCTGAGCCCTGAAATACTTCTGAAGATCCTGGCACTAAATAAAACTAAAATATGATTCTGAATGTCAGATTCTCACAAGTTCTCACCTCCAATGCAGGATTTAAATAATAGGCTAGTTTTTTTGTTTGTTTGTTTTCAGAAAATAAATAAATAAATAAATAAATAATCTCATTTAAAGTAGTGGCTGCACTTGCAGAAGTGTTGAATTGCAAAGATTTCACTTGAGAACAATGGTTACTGACTATTTGGTAAGATTTGAGCTAAAAATAATGAGAATTTACTGACATTGAAAAGTCGTTCAGTTACTTTCTAGACAATATTTTTTTTAGACTTTTTTTTAATGTCTAATGTCTGTTTTTTGTTTTTTGTTTTTTTTTTAATGTCTGTTTAATGACGCTGCCAGCAGCGTCAGCGGCGGGCCATTTAAATCGGGCGACACCGTCATTTCGCAGCCACTTGCCGAGGCGATCGGCTCCGGGGCAGGCGCGTTCTGCAGTGGAGCGGGGGATCGGACAGGCACGGCTCGTTTTCCGACATCGAGGCCGCTCGAGGGAGCCGCCAGGTCCCGGCAGCCCCCGCGAGGGAGGCTGACGAGGCGTAGGCGGAGCCAGCAGCGCCCCCTCCCCGGCCGTTCAAAAGCAGCCCCTAGGGATCGGGGCGACCAAGAGCAAGGCGACCAGGGCGGGCAAACAGGGCGTGGCGCGTCAGAAGGGCGGGGTGCAGTAGTTTGTGCAGGCAGGGCGAGCAGGGAGGGCGGAGAGGGCAGAGTTTCCCCCCCCCCCGCCCACAAGAACAACACCTTTAACCGCTGTCGACCACTAGCTAGGCTGCAATGGTCTACACCAGGCAGAGCGCTCTCTTTAGAAAGTCTGTAACCACCCAGACTGACCGCCTGCTCAACAATGCGGCAGTTCAGGTCTCTGGGTGCAGGGACTGTCTGAGCCTGTTGCTGCCATCTGAGGGAGGCAGAGGCATTGTGTGTGTGAGGTGCGAGCAGGTGGATGACCTGGTCCGCCTGGTGGCAGAACTCAAAGAGAAGGTGGATAGGTTGAGGGCTATCAGGGAGTGTGAGCGGGAGATAGACTGGTGGAGTGACTCCCTGCAGGGCCTGAAGGAGAGGTACTGGGGTGAGACACCCCAAATGGGGGTGGACCCCCTGCCCTGTCGCTGTCAGGCAGAGGGAGGCGACCTAGGATTTGAGGAGGGATGGAGACAGGTCCCTGCTCGACCTCGCAGGCAACGCCCCCCCCCCCCACCGGCCCCACCTTCCCAGGTGCCCTTACATAACAGATTTGAGGCCCTGGAGCTTGAGAGAGCGGTGGGTGAGGACGAGGTAGAAAGTCTACCCAGGAGGATGCCTAGGGCGAGGAAGCCGACTCCACGCCTCAAGACTGCCTCCACCAAGAAAGACAGAAGGGTGATCGTTGTAGGCGACTCCCTTCTCAGGGGAACAGAGGGCCCTATTTGTCGACCTGACCCTACCCGCAGGGAAGTCTGCTGCCTCCCTGGGGCCAGGGTCAGGGATGTTGCCAGAAAGCGTCCCAACCTGGTTCACCCCTCTGACTACTACCCTCTTTTGATAGTCCAGGCTGGCAGTGATGATATTGAAGAGAGAAGCCTGAAGGCTATCAAACGGGACTTAAGGGGACTGGGACGGTTAGTGGATGGAGCGGGAGTACAGGTGGTGTTTTCGTGTATCCCTGCAGTGGCAGGGAGGGGTACCGAGAGGACACGGAAAGCCCACCTGATTAACACGTGGCTCAGAGGCTGGTGCCAACACAGAAATTTTGGGTTTTTGACCATGGGGCGCTTTACTCGGCACCTGGCCTGGTGACCGCAGACTAGTCCCTATCTCTAAGGGGAAAATGGATCCTAGCCCAGGAGCTGGCAGGGCTCATTGAGAGGGCTTTAAACTAGGAAAGAAGGGGGATGGGGCTGAAATAAGGCTTGTTGGAGCTGTAACAGGGGGAACAATGGCAAAGCCGGGGAAGAAGGCAATGGCCCGACTGAAGTGCATCTACACTAATGCACGCAGCATGGGTAACAAACAAGAGGAGCTGGAAGCCATCGTGCAGCGGGAAGGCTATGACTTAGTTGCCATCACGGAAACATGGTGGGACCACTCTCATGACTGGAGTGCTGCAATGTCTGGCTATAGGCTCTTCAGGAGGGACAGGCAGCACAGAAGGGGTGGTGGTGTGGCTCTCTGTGTTAGAGAGTGTTTTGATGTTGAGGAACATGAGGCTGGGAATGATGAGGTTGAGTCTCTGTGGGTTAGGATCAGCAGGAAGGCCAACAAGGCAAGCATCCTGGTGGGGGTCTGTTATAGACCGCCGAACCAGGATGAGGAGATGGATGAGGAGTTCTACAGGCAGCTGGCAGAGGCCACAAAATCATCAGCGCTTGTTCTCATGGGGGACTTCAACTTCCCAGACATATCCTGGAAGCACAACACAGCCCAGAGAAAGCAGTCTAGGAGGTTTCTGGAGAGCGTGGAAGATAGCTTCCTGACGCAGCTGGTTAGAGAGCCTACCAGGGGAGGTGCCCCGCTAGACCTTCTGTTCACAACCAGTGACGGACTGGTGGGAGATGTGGTGGTCGAGAGCTGTCTTGGGCAGAGTGACCACGAAATGGTAGAGTTCTCTATTCTTGGCGAAGCCAGGAAAGGGACCAGTAAACCGCTGTCTTGGACTTCTGGAGGGCTGACTTTGAGCTGTTCAGGACACTGGTTGGCAGAGTCCCTTGGGAGGTGGTTCTGAAGGGCAAAGGACTCCAGGAAGGCTGGGCACTCTTCAAGAAGGAAATCTTAATAGCTCAGGAGCGGTCTGTCCCCACGTGCCCAAAGATGAGCCGACGCGGAACTAGACTGGCCTGGCTGAGCAGAGAGTTGTGGCTCGAGCTTAGGAGAAAAAGGAGGGTTTATAATCTTTGGAAAAGAGGGCGGGCTACTCAGGAGGACTATAAGGCTGTTGCGAGGCTGTGCAGGGACAAAATTAGAAAGACCAAAGCTCACCTAGACCTCAATCTGGCTACTGCCGTTAAAGATAACAGAAAATGTTTTTACAAATACATCAACACCAAAAGGAGGACTAAGGAGAATCTCCATCCTTTACTGGATGCGCTGGGAAACTTAGTTACAAGAGATGAGGAAAAGGCTGAGGTGCTCAATGCTTTCTTTGCCTCAGTCTTTAGCGGCAAGACCAGTTGTTCTCTGGATACCCAGTACCCTGAGCTGGTGGAAGGGGATGGGGAGCAGGATGTGGCCCTCACTATCCACGAGGAAATGTTTGGTGACCTGCTACAGCACTTGGATGTACACAAGTCGATGGGGACAGATGGGATCTACCCAAGGGTACTGAGCGAACTGGCGGAGGAGCTGGCCAAGCCGCTTTCCATCATTGATCGGCAGTCCTGGCTATCAGGGGAGGTCCCGGTCGACTGGCGGCTAGCAAACGTGACGCCCATCTACAAGAAGGGTCAGAGGGTAGACCCGGGGAACTATAGGCCTGTTAGTTTGACCTCAGTGCCAGGAAAGCTCATGGAGCAGATTATCTTGAGTGTCATCACGCGGCACTTGCAGGGCAAGCAGGCGATCAGGCCCAGTCAGCATGGGTTTATGAAAGGCAGGTCCTGCTTGACGAACCTGATCTCCTTCTATGACAAAGTGACGCGCTTGGTGGATGAGGGGAAGGCTGTGGATGTGATCTACCTTGACTTCAGTAAGGCTTTTGACACTGTTTCCCACAACATTCTCCTCAAGAAACTGGCTGCTTATGGCTTGGACTGGCGTACGCTTTGTTGGGTTAGAAACTGGCTGGATAGCAGGGCCCAAAGAGTCGTGGTGAATGGAGCCAAATCCAGTTGGAGGCCGGTCACTAGTGAAGTCCCCCAGAGCTCAGTGCTGGGGCCAGTCCTCTTCAATATCTTTATCGATGACCTGGATGAGGGGATCGAGTGCACCCTCAGTAAGTTTGCAGATGACACCAAGTTAGGTGCGTGTGTCGATCTGCTCAAGGGAAGGAAGGCTCTGCAGGAGGATCTGGATAGGCTGGACCAATGGGCTGAGGCCAACTGTATAAAGTTCAACAAGGCCAAGTGCCGGGTCCTGCCCCTGGGGCGCAACAACCCCAAGCAGCGCTACAGGCTGGGAGATGAGTGGTTGGAAAGCTGCCTGGCCGAGAAGGACCTGGGAGTACTGGTTGATAGGCAGCTGAATATGAGCCAGCAGTGTGCTCAGGTGGCCAAGAAGGCCAACAGCATCCTGGCTTGTATAAGAAGCAGTGTGGCCAGCAGGTCTAGGGAGGTGATTGTCCCCCTGTACTCGGCTCTGGTGAGGCCGCACCTCCAGTACTGGGTTCACTTTTGGGCCCCTCGCTACAAGAAGGTTATGGAGGTGCTCGAGAAAGTCCAGAGAAGGGCAACGAAGCTGGTGAGGGGTCTGGAGAACAAGTCTTATGAGGAGCGGCTGAGGGAGCTGGGGTTGTTCAGCCTGGAGAAGAGGAGGCTCAGGGGAGACCTCATCACTCTCTATAGGTACCTTAAAGGAGGCTGTAGAGAGGTGGGGGTTGGTCTATTCTCCCACGTGCCTGGTGACAGGACGAGGGGGAATGGGCTAAAGTTGCACCAGGGGAGGTTTAAGTTGGATATTAGGAAGAACTTCTTTACTGAAAGGGTTGTTAGGCATTGGAATGGACTGCCCAGGGAAGTGGGTGAGTCGCCATCCCTGGAGGTCTTTAAAAGATGTTTAGATGTAGCCCTTAGTGATGTGGTTTAGTGGAGGTCTTGTTAGTGTTAGGACAGAGGTTGGACTAGATGATCTTGGAGGTCTCTTCCAACCTATACGATTCTGTGATTCTGTGATTCTGTTTATATGTGTATACATATACATGTTCCTGTGTCAATTTATATGAGGATTGAATGTCTTGGAAATTCTCTTTCTGGATTGTCTTTTTAATGAAGAAAATGAGATTTAGTTGATTTCTCTGGCATGCTTTCAAATGAAAATTCTACTACCTCAGTTAAAATTTTCCAGAATGGTCTCAGTTTTGAAAAATGATCAGATTATATTCCCATGGCATATCAAACTCCTTTTAATATGCTGAACTGTATTTGAAGGCCAAGTGAAAACTTTATTGAAATACTTATAAATGATTAATTGAATCCTTTTTTTTTTCTTCGTCTGACATACGATTAACATTCATTGGCTATGCAGTTTCAGGTGTTTTCACGTTGAATTTGTGTGTTCTAAGTTCAAAAAGAATGCACACGATACAATCAGATCATTGTCATGAAATGAAAAGAAAAAGAATGGGAAGGGGAAGGAGGAGGCGAAGAGGAAGGGGAAGGTGTAGGAAAGGGAAGGTGTAGGGAAGGGAAGGCAAGGAAAAGGGCAGGGCAGGGCAAGGCAAGGCAAGAGAAATGCAAGGCAAGGCGAGAAGAGGTGAAGTGGAGGGGAGGAGAGGGGTGGGGCAGAGAGGAGAGGAAAGGGAAAGGGAAGGAAAGGGAAGTGAAGGAAATGAGGAAGGGAAGGGAAAAAATAAAGATAAAGAAAAGAAAAAAAGGAAAGGAAAGGAAAAGAAAGAAGAAAAAAAGAGAAAAAAATTGATCAATACTTGGAAAAGCTTCTTACATTCCCCCCCCTCCCCTCCCCCAAATAATTTATTCCATGAGTGCTAAGATAGTAGACATGGAAATCGTAGAACATATTCTTTCTTAAATTCAATATTAGAGTAAATCATAAATGTTGAAAGCCAAGTTGGAAACCAAAAAAGTATGTCTCCAACCTCTTTCCTTTTTTATTTTATTTATTTTTTAACCTTTTCGCATATGCAACTGAATGCCTGTATATATTTTTTCCATATATGTACATATTTACATCAGTTTTTATTTATTTATTTATATTTTAATCGAAAATTCAGACCAAGGCTTTTAACTGACTACAGTCTCAACAGTAATCCCAATGTGCAGTATTCCTCACAGAACAGTATCCACATAAAATATAAATTCTTTCTTCTGTGAGCATGGAACTAACAACGTCTAGATTATTTTATAAAATTTGTATTGTGCAGTTGACTGCAAGCATTGGCTGATGCTTTTTCCAGTGATTGGCGTATTTATAAAATGGATTTTCTGTTGTTTAATATTAAACTGAAGAACTCACTGAAATTCCTTTCTTTATGCTACTGCCTATTTTTCACAAAACTTCAGAGAACTTTATCTTTGTGCCCTGTTGTTCTTGTTGGTTGAAATCTGCCCCCGTGTTCAAAAATATTTTTTAATAGATGACATACGGAAGGACAAACGTATGCACACAGGTAACCCTACAAAGACAAATTATTACATGAATCTTCTCTTAGAAAATTATGGCAAAAAATGTTCATCAGATATGTAGTGCTATATACAGTATCTTTGTTGATAAAACATGAACATATGTCATTCAGAATGCCTTCATACACTGTAATTGGTAGGTGACATCTCACTGACATGGAGTGCTTTCAAATTATCTTTCACATTTAGTCCTTCTATACCCACTTGATGGACAGTGCTGTATTAAATAGTTTCTGAAAACAAAATTAGACTAAAAAATAGCAGTTTTCTGTCAATATGTACTTCTGGAAATGACAGCTCTAATCTTTCAGTGCCTACAGATAATGGATGTTCAAAGATTCTTTCATCAAAAGTGACCTCTAGAACTCTGGATTCTAAACAGGAAAAGACTTCAAAATAAAGAACAGTCCTCTAAGCCAAAATAATAGTGAAAAAAGTGACCGTTAGGGTCAATGAGCAGGAAGGAAGGAAGGAAGGAAGAGAGAGGGAGAGAGAGAGAGAGAGAGAGAAAGAAAAGTAAAGAAAGAAGGAAAGAAAAGAAAGAAAAGAAAGAAAGAAAAAGGAAAGAAAGAAAAGGAGAGAAAGAAAAAGAAAGGAAGGAAGGAAGAAGAAAGAAAGAAAAGCTGTATCTTCATTTGTTTTACTGAAGTGAAGTCTGGATAGGTTAATCTTATCTTTATCCTTCAAATAAATTCATTTATACCCACTGTTAACATTTTATTTCACTCTTAATTCTTCTAATGTAACATCCAGTTTGTCAGCAATACAGCTTTACAAAATTTACGGATTCATACATTTAGCAATAAATGAATAGAATAATAATAATCATTAAGTAAAGTTGTCTAAGTATTTGGATGTTGGTTATAATGGATAAGAAAAAATATTTTGATGCTTATTCTTGGGTCATGTTGTTCCAGAGATGTCACCCAGAAGTGATACTTTCTGCAAAATCTGAAATTTTCAATACTTATTCATTATTATTATTTTTTTAACGTGAAAATTCATATGTTCAGCCTTTGACATTCTATGGTATCTGGTTTAACAAATTAACTGTTATATTGGGAGAGACAAATTATACATTATGATTTATAATCTGTGCCTAATCATGGTTCAACCAAATCATTAACAAATAATAATTTATAGATAATTGATATAAACATTGAACCAGAACCTCCTACGTGATATTTATTCACAACATATTAACATCTTTTTTTTTCTTTTTTTTTTCTTTTCTTTTTTTAACTAATTCTGTGAACTGTTCTTGAGTTTACAGTATGCATTAATCACAACGAGCATCTGGACCAACATTTCAATGAAATTGTTTGTGATTCATACTGAAATGCTGAAAGCCGAATTTAGACTCACATGAACTTGTGTGGGCTTCTAGGATAAAGGAACTTGACAGCAGTGATACAATATGCGCTGCTATAACATGATTTCTGTAGAATAGAGTTTTAGTCAGACTATTTATATCTGCTATAGGGTTCAGAAGCATCCAGAAAGCCAAGGACCTCCTGAGATGTTACTCCATACATTCCCTTTATGAGCATCCTGATTTAAATAGGTTATTTCTCTCTTTGTGGCAGACAATGTTAGAACCTTCCAGGAAAAATCCCTGTCCCTTTACTCTGTTTGGTGTCAGTCATGAGATGCCATCAGAAAGGAAAAACAGCACAAAAGTTTTCCATTTAATATGTATGTATAAAGAAGAAAACTGCAAAAGTTAACTGGTTTTGTCTGGGATAATTTTCTTCATATCGTCTGGTATGGTGCCATGCTTTGGATTTAGGAGGAAAATAATGCTTATAACACACCAGTGCTTTAGTTGCTGAATAGAGCTTGACTGGAGTTAAAGACTTTCAGCTCCTCATACTGACCATAGTGAGGAGGCTGAGCATGCACAAGAAGCTGTGAGGGGACGTAATCAGGACAGCTGACCCAACTTGACCAAAGGATTTTTCCATACCAAACGATTCAGCAATAAAACTGGGGAGAGTTGACTGGGGAAGCTCCTGTTGCTGAGGTGTTGG